>NW_019154175.1:477036-986420 GCF_002288905.1 Enhydra lutris kenyoni
AGTGGCAGAGAGGCAGGCAGAGAGAGAGGGGGAAGCAGGCTCCCCGCCGAGCAGAGAGCCCGATGCGGGGCTCGATCCCAAGACCCTGAGATCATGACCTGAGCCGAAGGCAGAGGCTTAACCCACTGAGCCACCCAGGCGCCCCTGTCCCCTTCCTTCTTAATGCCTTTCTTCTTCCCTTGTTACCTCTCCTTTCCTTCTTCCTGATGTCTCAAGTGTAGGGAATTGAGTTGCTCATTGTCCTCAGAGTATGGAAAACTCACAGCCTTGATCTATCAAGACCCTTTTTGTTATTATTTCCCTTTAACTCACTATTTTAACTTTTATTTGTATATTTAGAAATACCTGTAGATTGAGAAATATACAGTGTGGTCTTGTGTGTATGTAGAGGTATATGTATGTGTGTTTAATTTGCATAAAAGATACTGTGCTATGAATATCATGGTTTCTTTTTGTCTCATTCAACTCTGTGATCTTTGGCATTATATTTGTGCTATTATATATAAATATATAGAAATTCACTGATTTTTTTAGTAATATGATAGAAATATATTACTACTGATGTGATTCTGCCCAGAATGCAATGTTATATCAAACTACATTTTACTTATTCCCTGGTGATGGACTCATGTTACCTCCCATGGCTTGGTACCACAAACACTGCTGTGCTGAATAATCTTGGTCGTATTTCCATAGGACCTTTGGGAGAGTTTTTCTGGAGTATAAATGAATGAAAGTGTGACATGTTTGTTAGGTTTTCTAATATTGATCAATTCTTACATTTCTAGCACAATTCCAAGTTGGTTATTAGGTAGGGTGTTTTCAGCTATAGATAGAAATCTCTAACTCCCATTGGCTTAAATAAACATGAGAAAAATTTATTATCTCACATTATAAGATGCCCTAATGTAGAGCTTCTTCACTGTTTAATTCAGTAGCTGAAAGGCAGCATCAGATTTCTGCCATCTTTCTGCTCTGTCATCTTCCACATTGGCGTTACCCTCTGCCAGGGTCCCAGGGCTCACATGCAGTACTAGAAGTAGAAGACAGCAGAAGCAGAAGACAATTTCTTTTCTTTGGACCCTCTTAAAAGTGAGGGACCTTCCCAGAAGCTTCCAGGTTCACCTTGAACAGATTCTTTTGTGCCTTGTTGGCCAGAATTATATGACATCATGCCGAGGGCCTAATCTGCTCCCCAGCCAGGAGAATAAAACCATCACAAGGTGTTTCGACCAGTGACTCTTAAACCTGGCTACACATCAGAATCACCTGGAAGTTAAAAGATGAATCAGAGGCTCTCAGTTTTGCTTTTCTGAGTTATAGTGACTAATATTTTATCTGAACTTTTGACTACTATCTAGTGTCTCTTCTAGTTATTGGTCTGTTTGAATATTTTCAATTCATTGCTTTAAATTTTTGATGATCAAAAATCTCTGATTATTGTCTGCTTTCTCTCGAGGAATTTCTCCTTTTTCATTTTATGTATTACTTTTCTATTCTGTTTTTTTAATGCCCTCAAACCTGTGGCATGTTATCATGGTAAAAGGCGGGGGCCCAAAAGGGAAATCCCAACTACGCAAGCATATTTCAAGACTTTCTTCATTATATACTTTCTAAAATCCTATTTTTCACATAAATTCACATGGTCAACTCCAAAGTCAAGGAGTAGGCAACTTCATTAGACTTATTCTAAGGCCATTGCATAGGTTTGGATAACAATGTTGCTTAGGAGAATGAAGGAGTAAGACCAGTGATTCAATCTAGACCAGATAGGAAGTGAAAAAGGACAATTCAGTGGTAATGGTAGCCAAAAAATTAGAGAATGGGCAGCTCTGTCAAATTCTACAGAAAAGCCAAGAACTAAGAGGACTTTTAAAAGGTCACTTAAGGGGCGCCTGGGTGGCTCAGTGGGTTAAAGCCTCTGCCTTCGGCTCAGGTCATGATCCCAGCGTGCTGGGATGGAGCCCCACGTCGGGCTCTCTGCTCCGCGGGGAGCCTGCTTCCTCCTCTCTCTCTCTCTCTGCCTGCCTCTTTGCCTACTTGTGATCTCTGTCTGTCAAATAAATAAATAAAATATTTAAAAAAAATAAAAAAAAATAAAAGGTCACTTAATGTGGCTCAGTGGTCACTGGTGATTTTTAAAGAAGGTTAAAGTGTTTAGGATAAGGGCTGGATTACAGGTAGTTAAGAATAAGGTGGTAGAGAGTTATAGAGTTGATAAGCCATATTTATGAAGAGCTGGGAAGGGAAAAAAAGAACATACTGCTTTTTTTTTTTTTAAGTAGGGGAAATCTGGGAAATTTTAGAAGGAGAAATGAAAGGAGATTGACGTTGCTTGATTGGGAGTTAGGGAATAATTGTAATCATCAGGCAGAGGGGTGGTAGGTGAAGAGTGTGGAAGAGCTAGCTTTAATCATCACCACTGTCATCATAACTCAATTTATTAAGCTTTTATTGTGGTCCAGGCACAGTACTTTCCATGGATTATTTTACGTAATCCTTAAAATAACCCTAAGAGATACATGGAATGTATTATCTCTATTCCAGAGTAGGGGCGCTTTCAAAGGAAGTAAGTAAATTGCCTAGGGCTACCCAGCTAATAAGGTACCAGAATCCAAAGGCAGTGTTATTCATCCCGAGGAAGGATGGGTGTGAAGGAGTGATGAGTTGAAGTGAAGGTGGGTGTGTCCCAGAAGCCTAAAGATCTCACAAGTATGAAGTGTATTGAGCAGGGGGAAAAGGGTGGGTAACCAGAGTAGGCAAAGAAAAAGGCAACTATGGTATAAAGAATATATAAATACCACAGAAAGGCAGGGTGGTATTAGAAAGGGTCACTCTGTATTGGACCAGTTCTCATTCTCCTCTGTCAGAAATGATCAACTTGACAAGAGATACTAAGGGAAAAAAAGGTCTAAGATTTGAGTCTTGACATGTCCACTAAAGAGGTATGACTAGGAAGATGCTGCGACCAGGCTAAGAAAGAACACTGGGGAAAAGCTAACTGACTAACAGAGGCTGCAGCTGTTAGCAGAGACGTGAGTATACCAAAGTAGGGGAGCGCAGCTGGGTGACATTGCTCACAATGGGAAGAGAGAACTGAGAATCTTGGGTGGGAGAGTACCCAATACTTTTTCATTCCAAACCTGGTGCGGGGGAACTCATGGTGTTTTGGGTTAAGAGAAGACCATCAGGGGTGCCTGGGTGGCACAATCAGTTGGGTGTCAGACTCCTGGTTTCAGCTAGGGTCCTGATCTCAGGGTCATGAGATTGGGCCCCACATCAGGCTTCATGCTAAGTACAGAGTTTGCTGAGGTTTCTCCTTCCCTCTCCCTCTGCCCCTCCCCATCTCATGAGCTCTCTCTCTTTCTCTCTTTAAAATAAATATATAAATCTTTTAAAAGAGAGAGAGAGAAGACCATCAGACCTAAACCAGGTCTTGGATATTGAATAACACAGAGACAGTTTTAGGGGGGGTGGGGGGGAAAGGGGGACAATACTGGATCTTTTCGTGGCATCAGTTACTTCTTTCATGTATAAAGAGTAGCTGGGACTAGACTTGCTTTCCTACTGTAAACAACTAGAAAAACGGACAAAAATCTATGAAACAACTCTTTTCTAGATACTTAGCAATAGAAAGTGCAGGTTTATGACCCCTCAAAGAAGGGAAACAAATGCAGTAACCCCCCTGAAAGTGTCAGCTTTCTGTCTGGGGCACTTTCTGGACAACCAAGAAGAACATGGTGGTACTGCTGAGTTCAGGAGATAGAAATAGGAATTTGGAGAGGCTAGGGTGGCTGGAATGTGCTATGTAGAAAATGCTTAGGATCTGCATAGAGGTCCTCTTGCATCTATTGCTAAGTACTAACTATAGGTTGAAACCACATGAGCAGGCAAAGGAAGACTAGATACCTGTGAGGTGAATAATTCCTAAAGGTAATACAGAGTTAGTAGAAATTTGAGTTCTAACCAGCCAGAATGGAAGATCCTTGATGAACATCAAGGTCTTTACAAAAGAGATCACAAAAATGTCACAGCTTAGTAATAGGGCTAAATGAGTCCTAGAGTAAACTCTACTTAATAATGTTTTAATAAAGCTTAGAAAAGGATCAAGCTGATATGCAAGTAAATTAACTGCCCGACAGAACATAGCTCAACCCATATTAAAGAAGACAACAAAATATTTGTAATGGAGAAATAATTTTAAGAAAGGTTGCTAAGAGATTTTTCCTAGTTAAATGATGACAAAGAATTTTGTTTCTGAATGTGGTATGAATGTGTTTACTCTGAAATATTAATCTCTGAACTTTTAAAAAATATTGGAAACATTTTTTTCACCTGTTAAAAATCTTATAAATAAAAAGTTCTTGTGAGCTTTGATTCCATTTTAAAAAGAAGAAGAAGAAGAAGAAAACAATGAAATCCAACATTCAATAACATAAAAGGCACAATTTCTAGCATCTAATCCAAAATTACTAGTCATGTATTAAAGGGAAAAAAGGAGTTAGGATTTTAGGTTAATTAGGAGTTTAATTTTAGATTAATTAGGAGAAAGATCAGTTAATAGAAACAGACCCAAAATAATAGAGAAGGAAGAATTAACACACAGGCCTTTAGAACAGCTATAATATGAATGTGATTGGAGCCCTAGAAAGGGAGGAGGGTAAAAAAAAAAGTAAAAGGAATCAAAGCTAAAAGCTTTTTACATTTTGTGAAAATTATTATAAATCACATATCCAAGCAGCTCAACAATTCCCAAGCAGGATAAATACAAAAGAAAAGCAAACCAATGGGATTCAGATCAAGTTACTGAAAACAATTTATAAGGAGAAAGTTTTTAGAATGTATGGAAAAATACTACATACAGACAGAAATGCATTACATATGCAGGAATGAAGATAACATATGTCTTATCAGGCACTTTTAAGGCAGAAGCAGATGAAATGGTATCTTTAAAGTGTTGAAACAAAAGCAACAACAAAATAAGGTATTCACCTTGGACTCTATATACAGTAAAAATATCCTTCAGAAATAAATGGGAAATAAAAACTTTTTTGCAGAAACAAAAATTGTCAGAACTTTTCACCAGCAGACCTGAAATGCAAGGTAGATAATATCAATGAAAATTAGATCTACACAGGTGAAAGAAGAGCATCATGTGTGGATAAATACAAAAGAATAAAAAGCCAACTCCAAGAGGGTATATACTTTATGACTTCATTTATATAGCATTCCTGAAATGACAAAATTATAGAAATGGAGAACAGACAAGTGGTTGCCAGGGCTTAAGGGAAGGAGGATAGGAGGAGTGCAGGAGGGAAGTGGGTATGGCTATAGAAAAGGAAGCATGAGGAATCCTTGTGGTAGGACAGGTGCTAAGAGTATGTCAATGGGGAAATACGTCTTTTCAACAAATTGTGGTAGGAAACTTGTTATCCATATTTGAAAATTAACTTTAACCCTTGCTTCACACCAGCATAAAAATTAACTTGAAATAGATAAAAATTAAAATGTCTAGGAATCAGGATATTTTTGCAGCTTCTGGATAGGCAAAGATTTCTTAGGACACAGAGAATTTGAAACATAAAAGAAAAAATGGATACATGGGACTTCATCAAAAATACTGTTAAGAAAGATACCATTAAGGAAATGACATTTCTAGTCATACACTAGGATAAAATAGCTGATAAAGGATTTGAATCCAGAATTGATAAAGAACTCATACAACTCAGTAATAAAAAAAAATCAATTCAGTTTTTTAAATAGGCAAAAGATTTGGATAGAAATGTCACAAAAGCAGATATATGAGTGGACAGAAAGCACTTGAAAAGATGCTCAATTTAATTAGGCATCAAGGAAATGCAATTTAAAACCACAATGAGATACCCAATAGGCTAAAATTAAAAAGACTTCAACCTTGCTTGTGGGTGTGCAAAAATGGTATTTACATTTTGTAAATCAGTTTGGCAGTCTCTTATAATGTTAAGTATTCCCTTATAGTCAGACCCCGTGTTTCCACTTCTGTGCATTTACCCAAAAGTGATGAGAACATATGTCCACACAAAAACCTTATAATGTTTATAATAAATCAAATTAAAAAAATCCCAAATATTCATAAACAGATGAACAGATAAACAAAATGAAGTAGCTTCATATGATGTGATCCTATCAACAATAAAAAAGCAATGAACTAGAGATACACATAATAATGTGGTTGAATATTAAATCTATTAGGCTAAGTTGTAAAAAAAAAAAAAAAAAAAGCCAGATCCACAGTAGTACACACTGTGTGATTTAACTTATATAGAATTAGAGAAAAGGCAAAACTAACTTGCAATGAGGTTAAAACAGATACCTGGTTCCCTGGGGCTAGGCACTGGGGCACAGATAAAGATGTTCCAGGGAACTTTTTTCGGGTAATTAAAATGTTCTTTATCTTGATTGTGTTGGTGGTTACATTTGTCAGAACTCATCAGGCTGTAAACTTCAAGTGGGAACATTTTGTCACACGTAAATTGTACCTCGATAAAGCTTTTTTAAAGAAAATTAGCATCATCTAGTTGCTTTTCAGTCTACCTCTGTCACACAAACCCAAATGCCAGGCTGAAGCAAAGCTCCTGTGGGCGGTTCGTTTCATTCTTGACATTGGCCAGGTCTTCTATGAAACTTTTATACATAGGTATGTATATGTATGCATACTACGTATGTGCATAGATATACAAGATTAGATATACCTGTAGGTATATATACTTTATTGAAATAGAGCTCACATATACAAGGCACACATTTAAATTTTACAGTTCAATGGTTTTTAGTATATTCCCTGAGTTGTGAAACCATCTCCACTGTCAATTTTAGAACATTTTCATAATCTCAGAAAGAAACCTCATATCAATTTGCAGTCACCTCCTATTTCTTCTTAAAAATTTCTTTGTGAATTTCTTCCCACATCCCTTAGCCCTAAGTAGATTAATGGTACTACCACTAATACACTGTTTCTCTATCTATATAGATTGCCTATTCTGGATATTTCATATGAATTAAGTCATACAGTATGTGGCTTTTCTGACTTGTTTTACTTAGAATAGTAGTTTCAGAGTTCATCTATAGTGTCGCATGTCTCACTACTTCATTTGTTTTTACTGCTGAGTAATATTCCCGTATCCTATTTATCCATTCACTATTTGATGGATATACAAGTTGCTTCTACTGTTTTGGCTCTTATGAATAATGCTACCAACATTCATGTAACAAGTTTTTGAATGGACATGTTTCCATTTCTCTTGGGAGTGATTGCTCAGGCATGTGGTCACTCTATATTTCACACTTTGATGAACTGCCATACTGTTTCCCAAAGCATTTACACCATTTTGCATGCCTACCAGGAGTTTCCACGTTTTCACCAACATTTGTCTTTCTGGTTATCACCTTGTGGTCTGAAGTGGTATATCTTATGGTGGTTTTGATTTGCATTTCCCTGATGACCAATGATGTTGAACAACTTTTTATGTGCTTATTGACCATCTATATATCTTCCTCGGAGAAATGGCTATATATTTCCTTTGTCTGTTTGATAGTTAAGTTGTCTTTATTATTGAGGGTTTTTAAAATTATGTTCAGTTAGCCAACATATATTGTACATCATTAGTTTTTTAGGTACTATTGAGTTTTAAGAGTTCTTTATAGTCTGCATACAAATCAGATATATGATTTACAAATATTTTCTTCCTTCTGTGGTTGTGTTTTTACTTGTTTGATGGTATTTTTTGCAGCACAAGCTTTTTTTTTTTTTTTTTTTTTTCATTTAATCCAGTTTACTTTGTTTCTTATGCTTTTGAGGCATAATGAAGAAGGCTTTGCCTAAGCCAAGGCCATAGAGATACAATCCTATATATATTTTTTAGCTTTTGTAATCAGGTTTCTGACCTATTTTGACTAATTTTTGTGTGTGGTGTCAGGAAAGGGTTTAACTTCATTCTTTTGTATGTGGATATCTACTAGTCCTGGCACTGTTTGTTGAAAATACAATTCTTTCCCCCATTGAATTTAATTGGTATAAAAAAGCTGTCCTTTATCATACTTTTTGATTCATATTTAGCCTGTCCATCTATCAACTGCCTGAGAGAGAGAAAAGCAATGAGGATCAAAGTGGGAATCCCCCCATCTCATTTGATTGTGTTTTGTCCTACAATCTCAATTAAATTTCAAAACAAAAAGTATCTGTCTTAAGGGGTTGAGGCAAAGTAAGAGAGTGGCCCTGCTCCACTTTGAAAAACAAATTTTGAGCTGTGCCTTTCTTTTCCCACTCTGGAAAATGTGATGGAGTTGGAGGGGACAGGGGAAGGACCAGCAGGGCAGCCCACACACATAGCTTCCATCCCATCTGGAGACATACCATTTTTTTCCAAATCTTTCCTTCTTACATAAAATGCATTTATCAGCAAGAGAAATAACTTTATGAGTTCCAAGGTTTAACTATGGCATTGTATGTACGCTATGAATGTTGAGGCATCAAATGAGCAATTTTTGATGAATTAAAGGCTGCCTTTTTTAAAAGAAAAAACAACTTTGTTCCCACCGCCCTAGAACCCAAGATCATTTTGTTTGCAGCACCACGTACTGGAAAGATTAGCAGCTTTGAGTTTGAGTAAGTTGTTAACAGATTTAGATCTGGACTTGATACTGTTTCTGTTCTTAAAAACTGCATGACCTTGGGCAAGTGATTTGAAGTCTTTGAGTTTGGTTTCAGGTACAAAAATGGGATAATAACTATGTTGTAGTAGCATTATTGTGAAGACTAAATTAACAAGTTGCCACATGAAAATACTTGGCTCAGAGCTGGCACATACAGCCTTGCCGTGGGAGAGTATATGCCCACGACTCTGCTAGGCACAGAGTGTGCGCTCTGTGGATGCGCGGAAGGGCTCACCACATAAATCAGACCAGGCCTCTCTGCGTCTTGGCAGCTCCAAACTTAGAAGTTTCCTCTTTGGAAGCCCTTCCTGGGTTCAAGGAAGTTCTCCCGGCCATTTTTTCCTTTTGTGGGAAATAAGTCATGCCGGCTGCCCCCTTTGTGAATCTCCCAACTCAAGTCCTCCCAGGCTAATGCAACATGCCTGTCCTGAAATTCCTTTTCCCACCTATGAGGACAGGGCAGATTCCAGTTAGCATTTGATTTTCTTGCCCATTGGCTCCAGAGAATCCCTGTGGAGGATGGGGACACTTCTATCAGGTCATAGGTTTTTGAGGTTTGGCCAATCAGCTGTGAGCAGAAGTTGGGATAAGATTGGGATAAGGACCTCTCTTCTGTATTCCCTGAGTTTCTTTCACATGGCACTGCCCACAAAAGCAGGAGTGGGTCTTATTTCCACTTGTATGCCCAATGCCTAGGACAGAACCTGTCACCTAAATGGGTGCTCATGGATGTTGTTTTGAGTAAAGCACAAAGGATCACTCATCAATCAGACTTCTCTGGAAAAACATCCAGGCACACCTTCTTGATCTTCGGCTCAACTGTCTGGACAGTATGGCTTGATTTCATCTAAAGGTCTGGCCTCATGCCTAAACAGAACAGGCAACCACCCTTATGGGCTGCTGATAAGGCTTCAGGCCCCTCATTTGTTCCTCTTTTCTGCTCCTATATGCCAGAAATTCTTCTAAGAGAAGTAAAGTCTTTCATTATGAATAATACTAAATGGGGTCATTGGTGTGAACAGTTACCTATTGACCCAAATGTGCTATAAACCGGTGCTTCTCAGATGTTAATGTACGTAGACCAGCTGGGAATCTTGTTGACATGTGGATTTTGATAGAGGAAGTTTGGCATGCAGCTCCTGGCTCTGCGTTTTTATTGTCTTCCAAGGGATGCTGCTGCTCCTGGCCAGTGGCCCATACTTTGAATGGCAACCTCTATTATGGGCTGAATTGTGTCCCCTTGAAGGTAATATGTTGAATTCCAACGCCTAGTATTTCAGAATGTGACTATATTTGGAGACAGAGTCTTTAAGGAGGTAATGAGTTAGAGAGAGGTCATTCAGGTGGGACCTAATCAAATATGTCAGGTTTCCTTATAAGAAGAGGCAATCAGGACAGAAACCTACACAGAGGGACAACCATGTGGAGACACCAGTTGATCCATCTACAAGCCAAGAGAAGAGACCTCAGGAGAGACCAACCCTGTTCACACTTTGATCTCAGAGTTTTAACCCCCAGACCTGTGAAGAAATAAGTATTGGTTGTTTAAACCACCCAGTCTATGGTACTCTGTTATGGCAGACCTAGCAACGTAATACAGACCCTAAGCCAGGGTTTCTCAACTGAGAGTGCGTCCGAATGATCTATGATGCATGGCTGAGATTTAAGGGTTTATTATTAAAGGTACCCGGTGAGCATCTCCAGAGGGAATGCCAGGCATGTGAATGAGTACTTTTTGAAAAGACCCACCCAGAATTCTGATGTTCTCCACTGGGTAACAATTCCAAAGAGTAGTTTCTCTTGGTGGGAATTTCCAGCAGGGGGTTGGGTGAGGGTGACTATCTTTAACAGAGAGAAGATTTCTATAGAATTCTGTAGTGACTCAGCAAGACGGTGACTTGTGCACATGGCTGGCAGCGTCCAGGTAGGAGGAAGAGGCCGGGCAGAGATACTTTCCTCTCTCTGTGTTCTGTGATTTCATGTTTCATCCTGCTTGCCTTTTTCTCATCACCTCCCCCATCAAGGTAGGCTTCTGTAGAAGTCAGTGGGGGAAAGCAAGGCTGGGGTGGAGGATGGGCAACATAGTTCTCTGAACACCCATTCAAAGAGCAAGGAAGCAACAGGCATTCAGTTCATCGAGAGAGTGTTTCTGGCTCTTCTAGAGAAAAAGGGCTGGGGATCACTCCAGTTGGGCTCGGTTTGTGAAAGGTACATGAAACACCTCAGAGCAAGTCTCTCTCTCTCAAGAGGGGTGGGTATGCATGGTAAGAATGAGCTCAATGAAAAATTTTGATTCTAGTCATATATGGAAAATACAGGTTTTAGATGGCAGCTACCCAAAAGGTTTGGAATTCTTGCTTTATAACAAAGCTCAGTTGAGAACTCAAGAGTCAGTAAGGAGGAAGATTTGAAAGAGTCGGTGACGAGGGTTAAAAGATGCCTTCAGGGGCGCCTGGGTGGCTCAGTGGGTTAAAGCCTCTGCCTTCGGCTTGGGTCATGATCCCAGGGTCCTGGGATCGAGCCCCACATCGGGCTCTCTGCTCAGCAGGGAGCCTGCTTCCTCCTTCCTCCTCTCTCTCTCTGCCTGTCTTGCTGCCTATCTGTGATCTCTATCTGTCAAATAAATAAATAAAATCTTTAAAAAAAAAAAAAAAAGATGCCTTCAGAACATTAACACCGCTGCCTGGAGCATGAGATCACCTGCCAAGACACATCAGTCAAGAGTAAGTTAATTGCTTGATTTTTTTAAAAAGCTTGTGAACTTATTCTTTGGAAATAAATGAGCTAACTACAGTTCAAGTACCAGCAGGTGGAATGAATCACAGAGGGAGAAAGTGCTAGGGGGAAAAGTAGATTACACGAGAGCCCAGTCCCTTAGACCCTGTATGAAAGTGTCGCCAGCATTCCCCGTGAGTCATGAGGCTCTGTTATAGAAGAATAGCAGGTGGAAGGGGGAAGGTTGGGGACCCTGAATAGCCCATAAGGTTCACTGAGACTGGGCTTGCTCTCCATGGTGCCAGTGGACCAGCTTTCAGCCTCTGGCTAAATAATACTCTTGGTACTCTTACCTGCTCAGTGTCTTAAGTTTAATTCCCAGTCTAAAGAGGGAGAATATGGTCAAGGTCATGTCCTTAAAAATCAGCAGACGTCCAGAATCTGGGCTTACTTCTTCTCCCAGGTTCTTCCAGTAGCCATGGGCACAGTGCTCACACCTTTGGTGGACCATAGGGGAGGTATTATTTTTTAGGGAGAATTGACTCTGCTTAGAAGCTCAAGGGAGATAGTGAGAGGTTTGAAAAAGAATGAGTTCACATTTCTTTTAAAATCTCTGTTTCAAACATTGTGTGAGAAATTCAGAGTCTTGGTCACTTTGCGGCAACTTCCATCCCTCCTTACTGTGGTTCCTTCCTCTGGCTCAGTGGATGCCTTTGCCCATGGCTGGCGATGTCCTGGCCTGGGCTGTGGACCCGTTTGACATGGATAAAGCTTTAGATGATGTTTTGGAGAGAAGAATTCCAGAACTTCCCCACATTGGTAGTTTTAGTTTTAGTTTTCTTCACTAGACATTTGTATCCGGGTGGAATCTGGTTAGAATGAATAAGGAGAGCGGCCTTTTCGAGAGAAAGAAATTGCAAAGGGCAAGCTGAAGGGAGAGCCCCAGGCATTTTTAGCATTAAGGAAAAATCTCCTAGGGATTGTCATGATATTAAATCCACAGCTAAGGACAATGGCTTGATTCCCTGTGCTCAGACTTGTTTAGGCTGATGTGAGGTGCATCTTGCATGCACGGCATGGGCCGGCCCCAGGTAGGTGATGTACTTAGTTGTCACCGGTTGTGACTGGTGGACATCCATCATTTGACAGCTCGTCTCCAGGCCTCTCTGATATAAGCTCGGCGATATTCCTTTTCAGTCTGCAGTGGCTGCGGGTTGTCCAGATCTCTTTACTTTCCATTGTTTGTGACTCTGCTGGAATCTGGCACTGACCACTCTTCCCTCCTCTTGGACTGGATAAATTGTCTGAGGCAAATTGTTCTCTGAGCCTTGATGTCTTTGTTTTTAAATGGAGAGGCTCCTCCTCCGATTTTTATTATTCTGTGAAATGAAAGAAAACCTTTCTCATTATGACTTGACAATAAAATAAGATTAGGAGGAGAATCCACTATTATGTTGTATAAAATAAGATTTGTGGATTTTAAATTAATGTGTAGATTCCAGATATAAAGGCTCCTCTCTTCCAGTTCATTGATCATTTGCTGAATTTTTCCTACTTCACATAGAGTCA
This sequence comes from Enhydra lutris kenyoni, assembly GCF_002288905.1. Taxonomy (NCBI): domain Eukaryota; kingdom Metazoa; phylum Chordata; class Mammalia; order Carnivora; family Mustelidae; genus Enhydra; species Enhydra lutris. The sequence continues at coordinate 490,012 of NW_019154175.1, forward strand.
TAAAAATGAGAGGCAACATGTTTCCGAAATAACATGAGTTTTTGGGTTATTCTATCAATGTGATAAAACTTATCAAGAACATCAAATATATTATATCAATAGATAAGACTTTGGTCTAATTTTTTTAACTAGGGAAACTCTTTTATTTCTCAGGATATTAAAATGTTGCCTGATTCAGACTCATTAGTTTCCTAGTAAAAGAATTGAAATGCTAGACAGAGAAGTCACAGGAGGCAGAAGACAGCTGGACTGACTTTCACCAGGATGGTTGGGTTCGTAGGCAGAATTTAGACAAGGGTATTGATCAGAAAGATAGGAAAAACAAATAATGGGTTCATCTGGTAAAACCCAAGAACCCCCCAACCCAATTATGTTTCTCTGATGCCAGGCTAGGGCAGTGATGGCTTTTTCAGCTTTTAAAAGCAAATACTTTTCTGTGTAGTTCTACCCCATTAGGCTGAGTCTGGGCTCTGTGGGATGCTCTAGTCCCTGGTGCTCCTGCCCATCCAGGAGGCCTTGGTCCTTTTGTTCTCCTAGAGACTCCTATAGGACAGAGTCCCCTGGGGGATTTGAGGTCCACTGGATGATTTCTCACCCTGGTGAGCTCAGTGGAGTAGATATCTCATGCCGAGCTCCAGATGTCTCTGTTCATCCTCACTCTTGATGGTCAGGCCTCTGGCGAACAGTCCTGCCAGCAAGAACTTTGCCACATCCCGTACTTGGACCCCCTTTCAAACCCATGTTTTGTCATTTTGTGCCTATTATGCTCCACATGCCAAGCTAGGGCCTCTCTTTAGATGTGATCTCTTTTAGGCCACAGAGGCCCTGCTGGCTCTGTGTTGTCTCTTGTCTGGCAGAAAAAAGAAATAGACTCAGAAATGGATAGCCAGGGGTTGCAGCTAGCTGTGTTTCCATCCAAACTTTCTATCGTAATTGAGTGACGGGACCCTGGCCAAAGACGCATCTTAGCTGTGTTTAATCCTGCCCTTTCAGTGGCCCCACGTTCACGCCTGATCGGCTCTTAGAGACCCACCGAATGATGGAAACATTGGAACCAGAGAAAGAGGAGAACACACGGATCTCCCAAAGAGGACACATCACTCAGATGAGATGTGGGTTGTGAAATAGTTATTTATTTATTTATTTATTTAGGTAGCAGAAACAAATGGTGGTGTTGTGCCTGGGATGTTCTAAATTGCTTTGGGCTGTGTGGCTCTTTTTAATGGGACACCTGAGAAATGCCAGCATTTTTTCTTGATGTGTGAGTCTTTTGTTTATTTATGTAAGAAAGGGAACCATGAAATGATGTTGACCTTGCAGGACATTTGTAGCTGTGGAATCATTTGTTGCCTCCCTTGGGCTGACAATGTTTGCCTGAATTGCATTTAAACAGGGCATCCTTCCTTGGGGCGGATGAGAGTAGTGGAGGAGAATTCTAAGAGTAGAATTCCCTTCCCACAAGGGTTCTGTTAATTTTGTGGTTCACAAAAGACAAGGGACTCTGTTAGATTTTTTTTTTTTTCCTTTCTTTAGGAGTTTGTAGCCCAGAATCACTGAAAAAGAAGGGGTCTTTGCAATCATTTCACTTAGAAATTAAGTTGGACTCTACCAGCCAAAACATTTCTTTGGAGCCCATGTTAACTGAGGGCCTACTCTGTGCTCAGTGCAATACCTCCCTTGGTGAGCTCTTCTCCAGCTTCTGTCTCACAGTCTCCTCTTGCTCCTCATGGTCCTGACTCCAAACACCTGAGTTTGTTTGAGTTCTCGAGTACACTGAGTCCTTCTTTCCTTCTGGGCCTTTGGGTGTAACATTTCCTTGGCCTAGCATCCCCCCTTTCCCGTTTCACAAACTGGTTTTTCCTCATCCCTCTCACATACCTCCCCTTAGAGATGCTTTCTTTACTCCCCAGCTAGAAGAAAGTCCACCCCCCCATTCCATCTTGCGTTCATCCAAAACACATTGTTTTTACCCTCTGGACACTTCAGATTCGTAATTATATATTCGTTTGCTTACTGATCTAGGTTCTTTCTCCCCTACTTGTCTTTAAGCTGAGTCAGGGCAAAGGCCAAGTTTGTTCACCAGGGTATTCTTGGCAAATGCTTCCTGACACATGGCAGACAGGCACTCAGTAGAACATTTACTGATTTGGGAGTAAAGATCATAATCCTTAGTCAATGCAACGGAAGGGCAGGGAGGTGATCATGACTTCTTAAAGTCACCCACCTAGTAAGTGTCAGAACTAGGACTCTATTCTGGTTCCTTATTCTCAAATCCAGCATTCACTTCTCTTTACAGTTCAGTGCAACTTTCATTTAGCTTTTTTGCTTCATTGTTGTGCTGACAGAAATAGACTCTTTTAGCCATTAGTTTGTCCGAGTTCAGGATCAAGACACGGTACAAGGTCCCTGTGTACATCAGACCAAGAAGACAAAGTATCTTTTGTTAAATGGGAGCTCCTTAGGCTCAAGAGTCACAGTTCTCCAAAGCCTGGCAGCCCGGTGACCAGATAGAGTTCTGAACTGACTCTTTTTTCTGTGTCCCTAGCAGACAGCGCATGGCTTTGTCTTATGGGAATGCATAGACCAGGAAGGGTGATTTTGAACAGCCCTTTATGTTAGTAAGAAAGTTGATTTGTTGGGTGTTGCAGCCAGAGAGCTGCCTCTCTCTTCCTGTCTGAAATGGCCTGTTTGTACATGAAAGGAGAGACACTGGGGACATGGCTATGTGAGGCCAGTGCTCTCTTTAGGGATAGAAGGGACATCTGGAACAACTTCTAGAAAGTGTGCTTTTGATCTGCCCCTTGATGCTGACAAGCAGAGCCCATTTTCTCTTTCCTTCCATGAAAGGCTGTTGTTGTAGTTGTGACTCACTGTAAATCACTGATATTAGAGTGCCATTGTTCTGCCTCTTGGCTTGCTGTTGGAGCTGCTGCATCAGGTCTGAGCTGGTGCCCTGAAATCCCTCAGGAGTCCCTGCTTTGCCAAGGCCAAGCTAGCAGAGCTGTATGAGAGACAATATGTCTGCCCATCTCTGGACCCTACTTTGGATTCAGCAGTTTATCTCTGGGTTCTGCATTCAACACTGATCTTTTAGATAGAAGTAAATGACTTGCCTTGTGCCCTTGCTGCTAATGTCTTCCTTGACTTCTTTTCCTTTTCTGAAAGCCTTTCCTCTGGGATGGGAACTTCAACAAATACTTTGCTTTTCTTCTTCTCACATGTTCAGCTTCCTTCCTCAACTGTAGGGAATACTCCCAAGGAGGACTCTGTCTCAGAGAGCATGCTCTTCCTTCTAGACCACACACTGCCCCACAGAGACTTAGGCTTGAATTGCAGGCAGTGACTGACAGGAAAGGCAGGAAAGGACTTGCTGATCATCTCAGGGGATTTCCATCTTCTGGTACGCAGAGCCCAAGGGTCTTTGGCAAATGGGAGGAAGGTGCAGGGCACATGGAGCTCCATTTCCTTCCTCCTTTTTTTAGCCATTCCTTACCCATTTTACATGCTGAGCTTCTATCTAAAATGTTGCTTGATTGAAGGATTCATGACTTAAAACCTTGGTTTGAGGAACTGTGTTCTAATTCAAATTCTCCAGGGAGGCCATGGTGATCAGAATGAATCCTCATAGAAATTCTTCACCTAAATGGAGTTGTCAAGCTTTCAGCAAATACCATGTTATTTTTTTTTAAATATTTTATTTATTTATTTGACAGAGATCACAAGTAGGCAGAGAGGCAGGCAGAGAGAGAGAGGGAAGCAGGCTCCCTGCTGAGCAGGGAACCCCATGTGGGGCTCGATCCCAGGACCCTGGGATCATGACCTGAGCCGAAAGCAGAGGCTTTAACCCACTGAGCCACCCAGGCGCCCCCCCATGTTATTTTTAAGAAAAATTATATTTTAATTCTGAATTGTATCATGTAGTAGAATGTTTGTAGAATTCTGTACAAGCTTAGGTTTAGTTTAATATGTGCATATAATACACACCCACACAAAATACACATGCATGTGTGTGTGTATGAATGACAAGGCTCTAATACGCACATCTCTAAAGAAGCAGTTGGTATCCTTCCATCTGGAAGTGATCTTGCATTGCCTTTTAACAGAATACTTAAACATTTTTTTCTCTTAATTTCCCTCTGCCATGAATTGTAATTACTTGTGTTCATTTCTCTCCCCTGTAAACTCTAAGTTCTTTAAGGTTTGAAACTCTGAACTGCTTATCTTTAATTTCTATAACACCTAGCCATATGCTCTCTCTGCACATGCAATGAAGGAATCAGTATTTTATAGTATAGTATTTTATTAAGTCAGAACTTTATGCTTGTGCCTCTTAAGGACCTAATGAATTTTTCATAGAGAAAAAAATGACATATAGCTACGGACAGTACCCTGGCCTCCACCTCCTAGATGTATGCTGTTATTCACAAGGTGGGACAGAGAAGATGGCCCTGAATGCTCCATGCAAGTTAATTTCCACCACTGCAAAAACAACTCTAGCTATGGGTCTTACTATAAGAAGCCACGAATGTTAGTGTTATAGGGGCTTTGTGGAAGTGGGTGTGATGGTTAATTTTGAGTCGCCAAGTTTATCCTTCAGTTTGAGTGGGCCACTGGGTGGCCATGTATTTGGTCAGACAACATTCTAGGTGTGTCTGTGGAGGGGACTTTGGTTGAAATTAACCTTTGAGTCAGTATACTGAGAAAGGAGATTGCCCTCCTCAGTGTGGATTGCCTAAATAGAACAAAAAGGTTGACTGGTTGACTCTGCCATGTGTAAGAACTTGTTCTCTGTCTGTTGAGCTGGGACATTGGTCTCCTTTCCTCCCCACCCCCAAAAAACTGGCTCTTCATGGATCTTGTGCTTGCTAACTTTCATAGTGGAAATTACACCATAGTTCAGCTCTTCTGGTTCTTAGGCCTTCAGACTCAGACTGAACTACAGATTGGCTCTCCTGCATCTCCAGCTTGCTGACTGCAGATCTGGGGACTTCTTAGCCTCCATAATTATGTGAGCTACTTCCTTAAAATAAACCTCATTATCTCTGACTCCTCTTGGTTCCGTTTCTCTTGAGAACCCTGATTAATACAGACTTTGGTACTGAGAAATGGAGTCTTGCTGTAACAAAAGTCTAAAAATTTGGAAGTAGCTTTGGAACCAGATGGAGGCTGGAAGAGTTTTGAGGTTCTTGTTAGAAATATGGATGTTAAGGACATTTCTGGTGAGGTCTCAGATGGAAATGAGAAACACATTATTCGAAATGGGAGAGAAGTTGCCATTAATGACAACACCTTGACTGAACTGTGTTCTAGCGTTTTGTGGAAATTAGAACTTCCAAGCAGTGACATTGGATATTGAGCTGAGACGATTTCTAAGCAAAGTGTTGAAGAAGTGGTTGTTCCTCCTGCCTGCTTACAGCAAAATGCACAACGAAAAAGATGGATTAAAGAAGAAATTGTTATGCTAAAAGGAATCAGAACTTGATGATTTAGAAAATGCTCAGCCTATCCATACTGTAAACAATGAGATAGTATGTTCTAAGTAGAACATTAGGGGTGTAGCTGAACTATCAATAAAGAATTTGTGGGATTATATGAATGGAAACACTGCCAGTTTGAACCAATTGGAACAGAGATGGGAGGTTATTAGACTTCTTAGATTTGACAGGACAAGAGAGCTATTTGACAGCAAAGGTGGGCTGATCTTTAAGAAGAGGGAAAATGACCCCAAAGGCAATTCAGAAATCATCAGGGCCACCACCTGAGTTTTACCAGGCCCGATAGCCTCTGCCTGAAGCCTTGCGGGTAGGACCGTCCTGCAGAACCATGGTGGTGGGACCTTGTCTTGTCAAAGCCTCAGGGGTGGGAACCCCATCTAGACCTGTGAGGTTGACACAGTCGTCCCAGTAGGCCTAGGGACAGAGTATTGAACCAAAGAGGATTATTCATGGGACTTAAAAGCTAATTTGCCTTGCTAGGTCTTACACCTACATGATGTTTAGACAAGACTTTGGACTTAAGACTTTAGAGTTGATGGTGGAATGAGTTAAGACTTTAGGGACTTTGGGGATGGAATTAATGGAAATAATGTATGGAATTAATGTAGTAATGCATGCAAGAAGGACATGAATTTTGAGGGGCTGGAGATGAATACTATGGACTTACTCCATCCTTCTGAAATTCATACTTTGAAATCCTAACCTCCAGAGTGACTGTATTTGGGGACTGGGCTTTCAGGAAGTCATTAAGGTTAAATGAGGTCATAAGGATAGGATCCTAATATGATATGATTGGTGACCTTATAAAAAGGCCAATCTCTCATCCTCTCTCTCCACACACATTGACTGAGGAAAGGCCATGTCAGCACACAGCAAGAAGGTAGTCATCCACACCGGGAAGAGAGATCTCTCCAGAAACAGAAGTTGTTGGACTTTGATCTTGGATTTTTCAACTTTCCAACAACTGTGAGAAAATTAATTTCTGTTGTTTAAGCCATCCAGTCATTAGTATTTGTTTTGATAGTCTGGGCTGACTGATATGGTGGGATGCCTAGAGATCACTCTTGTAATAAAGATCTAGGACCTGGGTGGTTAATATGGACTATTGAGTCTTGGCAGAACTCAACTCAAATGCTTATCTTACTGAACTGAATTTATCAAGACAAGGGTCAAGAGAAAGCAGCAGTATGACCAACTGTCAATGAGAGAGACATGAACCTTGGAATATTTGTATCATTTATGACCCAAATTCTCTATGTGCAATAATCTTCTACAGTATAATATAATAGGCAGGAGAAATCATGCATTGAATAAGGTAACTCAACAAATATTTATTGAATGTCTACTATCTATAAAGGTACCCTGCCCCATCTGGTCTTACACCTGAGTAAGTGCCATCTGAGTAAAAGGTATTAAGATTCCTAAGAATGTGGCCTCTGCCTTCCAAGAACCTATAGCTTTGTGGCTTTCCTGCCTCACCAATCCTTAAACACATAGGTGGACTTTATCAACTTGTAATGTACTTCAGATAGAGATTACACATCAATCATAACTGTTGTTCATCTTCAAGGACAGTTGCGTCCCAGGGTCCAGCCCAACCTATTTTTCCTTCTTCCACTCTTCATCCCTGACCTGTACCATTAGATTTTCGGCAATTGCTACTTTCCATCTCACTTTGTTCCTGGTTATCTTAATCACCAGGGAGATGCTAAAAAACGTCTAAGAAATGGAAAATGGAGGTGTTGGTTCATGGGTTACAAGATTACTAACTTGACATAATTTAGGTTTCTGTGGGAGACGTTAGAAGATGAAATTTAAATTTAAGTATATTATGCTTTCCTGATAGGCACTAATGATGATAATGAAACTTCACTTCTAATCAGTGAGAACAACATGCAGTGGGAGTACCTTGACCCTACCTAATGCAGACATCTATTGTGCTTTCTTGGTGTTGCCCACATTTGCTCATTAGCCATGACATGAATAATAGGCCATTTCATGTTTTGGATTGAGTGTTACTCTGCCCATAAATGATGAGATTTCATCATTTTGCTTTGAAATCTAATGCCTATCTCATAGGGGGATTTTTGAGGGGCAGGTTTATCTTTTGACTTTCCCATGTAAAAATATGGAAATAACGTGCCTTTCTTTCTTTTTTTTTTTTTAAGGTTTTATTTTTTTAAGTCCTTTCTACACCCAAAGCAGGGCTCAAACTTACAACCCCAAGATCAAGAGTTGCATGGTCCACCAACTGAGCCAGCCAGGTGCTCCAGAACTTGCCTTTCTTGTTAAAAACTGTCTTTGCCTTTCTTCCATAGTGGAAAAGGCTGTAATTTTTAAATTTGTGAGAAAATTGGACATTTGTGGGTTAATTGGCAGTATTTGCATGCTGTAATTAGTTTCATTATGCTTCAATTATATTAATTAAACTCTTGTCCTGGAGAGGACATTTTTCTTCCCTGGGTCCCTCCAAATGTGCATCTGGAAACTGCTTCCCTGTGGTTTTGTGAGCACATGAGGCAGGATCCATGTTTTTTCATCCTTATATTTCCCAGCACAGTATAAATGTTTGTTGAATCAAACATGTAGAGACATGGTTTGGAAAATCAATGCTGGTAACTCCAGTGGCTTTTAAACTTGTTCACCATGTTTTCCAGTGCCTAAATTTGCTAGCCCACACACATGCTTTGTAAGTCTTCCCATTCCAACTCATTTTATGAGTTAACAGAATCAGTAGGACAACAATCTAGATGCATGGTGAGAGATGGGAGAAAGGAAGAGATTTGTGTTTCACTGCCAATTTTATGCCAGGAACAGGGTTAGGAGCTTTCACATACATTGTCTTATTTTATCAGCAGTGTTTTTTCCCTTGGCCCACCAGGTTGATTTTAACAAAAAGCCAGCTGAAGCAAAAAAGAAACTGCAACTTGGCTTGCTGGAAATCCCTAATGGCCTCAGATGCTGCTGAAGGGGTTGATAAAAATGAGTTTAACAGAAGTCCTTCTTTGTGATCTCATCACTAAATCATTACCTGTTGGGAAAACAATTTTCTAGATGATATACTTACAATAAGCCATTCTGAACTACCAAATCCTTATTATTCCTTACTGACTCTGAGTCAGTTACTGTTCACCTGGACAAGGGTAGCTGGTTCTGAAGCAGGGCTGTATGTGAGGTAGAAATATGAGGCCAGTTGCCTCCTTAACATGTTTATGCTTTTAGAGGGGAATAAAACATGGGCCGCCTGGGTGGCTCAGTCAGTTAAGTCTCTGACTCTTGATCTCAACCCAGGTCTTGATCTCAGGATTGTGAGGTTTGAGCCCTGAGTTAGGCTTCACACTGGGTGTGGAGCCTACTTACAAAGAATAAAAAAAAAAAGAGATAAAGTACATCACATTGTGTTAAAGGTGCTCCTTAAACAAAGTGTGATTACAGACAATAAACAACTGCCTTCCATCCCTGATACTAGATGTGAGTGTCAGTGCCCTGCTTTTTCACAAAACACATGCATTAAATGAATGAGATCTTGTGATGACTCTCTGGTTTGTGACTCTCTGGTAAATGCTGTCGTTTGGTTCTTTTCAATTAACTGTGGACTCCCCAGGGCTACCTTAGTGTGGGCCAAGATCTAAGAACACACGGAGGTCGAATAATACCCACCTACGGGCAGTTCATCCCCAGTATGTCAAGTGCTGGGAGACTTTATTGCAATCTTTCCAAGCCAGTGATTGGCTGATAACAGTTACCAGAGTAGAGCTGCAGAATCAAAAGCTCAGTGTTCAGCAAGAATGGGAGGAGCATAAACATTTGTCAAACGGTTAGCTTGGTCTCCACCTTCTAAAGAGCTAAGCATCTTAGTGGTTGGTTTCCTAATAAATTATACAACAGGATGCTCCAGGGGGTCCATTTCCTGATGGTGATGGCTCAACATCATGGAGCATTGAGCACTGTCAGCACCATTAATGGTCTATCAGAATCATCCAGTGGTCTAGAAATGCCACTCACATATTTCTTGCAAGCACATTAATTCAGGCTGAGAATAAGCAGAGCATTGCACCAGACAGTTGATGCACTCTTCTATCTTCCCTTTCTTTCTCTTCTCTTCCAAGAGCTCTTCCTACCTTCTCAGGTCTGGTGATAGATAGGGCCACATCGGATGATTCTGAATATTTTGCAGGCAGCATTCCTTATTTGTTTCATTATGGCATCTTAGAGGAAAAACTACTTTCTCCTTAACTCTGGCTTGTTGACTTGTTAATACATATAAAGAACAAGGGGCTCTGGGTGGTGGAATATCATCCCCAGCTGTGAAACAGAAGCTCCTGGGGGTTCTTACAATCTATTAGCTATCAGTTATCAACCTCACCATCACTGAGGATTTTTTCATTTTGTCTTACTTAAACGCCAGCTCTTTTGTCACCTGAAATCTAAAAAAAGTAACACCACACCGGGGTGGTCTGAATAATAAATACCATGATTAGAGGGGCTAAACCTGTCCCCACCCCTTAGTAAGCACTCAGTAAGTGTTAGTCAAACTTGAATTCCCACCACCATCCCTGAAGAATCACCTAGTTAAAGCATTGTACCTTTGGTTTGGGCATAATAGGTATTTTTCCTCATGTCTATTTGTTAGCTCAATTCCTTGCCATCTGTGTTCTTTGTCCATCTGCCAACCTAGAAAAATCCTCTTTTTGTCTCTTAACGATGAGTTCAGTTTTGTTTTGTTTTTTTTAGATAACATTTTTTTATATTGTGGGCTTTATTAAGGTGGAATGCTGTAGAGTATTATTATTTCCAAGCATTACACTAGCGTCTTATCTAGATGATTAAACTCTTAGGTGTTCTCTAGGTGAGCTTTCTGGTCATGGTAGAAGAGGAAGCAACACGCTCTTGTGCCCTCGTGCCATTTTTGGCTAACGGAGCAAATGGGAAATCCAGAGCTGGTGGGGAACAAAGCCAAAGTTGCAAGATTTACTGAGTAGGTGCCTGTGGGGTCGGTGTCCCTTGCCGGCCTGCGGTAAGTGGAATTAGAACACTCAGTGGGAAAAAGTTTGTTCTTTGGAGAAAGTTGTTAAAGAAGGAGCTCATGTTGTATCCCATTTAGACCCTGTTAATCAGAAGTTTTCAGGATTCTCTCACCTCCTGTCATCTCACATATATTTCTCAATCCCAAATAGAGTGTGTGCATGAGGATTTGAAAATCCTTGTTCAAGCACCCCACCCCACCCCATGGTGCTTATCTTCTGGTCGTATTTATATATTTATACACTAGGGTTGCTTGTACTTGTAGATTCATTGGTTCTTAGAAAAAAAGCCTCTTGATACAAACAGGGGAAAAGCCTGCTAGGGAGCAGTTTCCCCCATATTAAGATAAGAGAAGAGATTATGGAAGCTTTGGGGTATAACATATTGGCAGCAACTGTCCCAACATAGATTCAAGATGCTGGATCTTCATGGCTCTGTGACCTTTTCCCTGTGCCCAAGAAGGTTGGTTAGGATGTCACAGTGGGTAGTGGAAAGAAATAGGCAAGTTTCTTTTCTTTTTTTTTTTTTAAGTTTTTTTTTTTTTTGACAGAGAGTGACAGTGAGAGAGGGAGTACAAGCAGGGGAAGTGGGAGAGGGAGAAGCAGGCTTCCTGCTGAGCAGGGAGCCCAATGGAGGGCTCGATCCCAGGACCCTGGGATCATGACCTGAGCCTAAGGCAGACGCCCAATGACTGAGCCACCCAGGGGCTCCAATAGAAAAGTTTCTTCCATGGTTTTAAGAACATCTACATCTGATCTAGTTTTATAGTGGAGTAAAAGTCACCATCTCATGATTATTATTTTTCCCAGCCTGACTCATATTCTAAAAGTCATCTTCACTGTGCAGGGAGTAAACTACATTCCCTATTTCCTGGTGGCTTTCTTTATGGCACAGAGGATTGCAGAAGCTTTGTTCTGTTAGAAACCAGCTGGGAGCTACTAGTCTCTGGGTTTTACAGGGGACCTTGGAGGCTGGTCTGTTAGAGTGTTAAAATGATATTGAACCACCATGGCCCCCTCACAGAAGAGGACAGTTACACATGCATGTAACTAAATGGAGATGAGCATAGCTGGGAGGAAGATGAAACATAAGCTAATGAATCTCTTACGTCTTTAACTGATATTTACCAGGAAACCACCCCAAGTGTTGACTCATTACTGACTGATCATTTTGGGGGTCCAGATATTGAACTGTATTTTTTTTTTTTTTTTTAAGTAGCAAAGACAGATGTTTGCAGATGCTAATTCTGTTTTGCCTGAGCTCCTTTTTATTTACTGGCTCACATTTGCAGGACAGCTGGCCTGGTGTCTGTTTTATGGGGAACGAGGTAACAGGCCAACATAGGATCCAAAACCACGAGATTGTCCTCGTTAGGAGAAGCATGCTCCTGATGGTTTTGGTGAGCTTGGCATTTGTTTGAGTTTTGTTATTTAAATTCTAGCAGGGAGGCTGCCCTAAGTTTAGGAGACCTAAGGGGACTTTTGTGTCCCAAATGATAGCTCCACAGAGAACTTTGGATATTGGCCGAGACCATCCCCTGGCCTCTATTCGTCTCTTGAAAACAGAGCCTTAACTTCTCTGTAGCCTCTCTGGAGAAGACTCCAAACCTGACTTTGCAAAATGCTAGAAGCAAGCTCTTTCTGCTAGCTCATCCCTGGCCCACCTGTGATGTCACCATTTCCATTTTGTCCTCTCCTGATGGGGTGCGTGGGAGACCCTCATTACCCCTGAGAGTCCCTCCTGCCTGGCCTGGGGCAGGTATGCCAATGGTAGTGGGAAATAGGCCCAGCCCTGTCTGGTTTTCAAGGTTTGGGATTGTTTACCCCCCCTTCTTTTCTTTTCTTTTCTTTTGCCCTTTATATTTTCTTTTCCTGGTCTTCATTGACCCCTCTCGAAGTCTGGAAATACTCAGGAGAACACCTGCTGGGTGTTTGTTTGTTTGTTTTCTTATTTTTTGTGTTTGATCTTGGCTGCTTTTTGTGATAGAAAAGCTCCAGAGCCACTGGCTAAGGTGTGTACATAGTCTTGACTGAAAGGACTTCATGCTACCAAGGAGAGATAGCTCTTCTATGACCCATGTTGTCACAGACTGAGAAAAATAAGTATGTCTTCAGATATTTCCTGGAGAAACTTTCAGAAGACATCAGAACACACACATACACACCCCTCACCCTCCCAGCCCTGGTTAGCTTATTCATGGATGCTGGAAACTTTCCTTTATTCTTCGTAGATCCTCCTTTAGACAGGCTGTCAAGCGATTCTTCATCTGCACCGAGAACATCGGAAACCAGCCTTCAAGTGCCAAGGCAATTCCTTCCACTATGAATACAGAATATTTCCTTTGAAGTCTATCTTCAGAGTTTTAAAAGATACCAGAATATATCTAAATGAAATTAAGCAGGATATTACTTTAAAACGGGAGTCTAATTTGACATAAAGTTATTCGCTTATAGCTCTCCAGGGACTTTCCCTGCTGTCGACCTAAAGAGACTTCTGAAAATGCTATTTCATTTTTCAGATCACAGACATTTGTTTAGCACTTTACAAAGCATTTTCAAAAAGCAATAATGGCAACAACAAGAGTATTTGGCATTTACCAATTGCTGATGACATAAAGGATGATCTCCTCAATGTTTTCCAGGCACCAGCTCATTTAATTGTCTCTATAACTGTATTGATGACATGCTGCATTGTCCCCATTTTCAGGTGTGGAAACTGAGTAACAAGGGGCTAAATCACTTTCTCTAAATCACATAGCCTGTAAGGACTAAGGCAAACCATTCCTTTCTATGTATGGCTGATTCCAAGGTTCTTGAACTTCCCGCTGCCAGCATCTTAAACATCAGTGTCATGTGAGAATCCCGAATTTCAGAGCAATTAAGTGACTTGATTCTGGCTGCCCAGCCTGAAGTGACAGAATAAAATTTAACTTCTTTTCCTTTTCCTTTTATTGGTTTTCCCCCCCTACTATGTCATGAGGCCCTAGGTCATTATTTTGGTGGCCCAAAAGCATTCATTGAATCCATGTTGTGTTCCAGGTGCCGAGAGACTTTGGGTGATGCAAAGATCCTGAAGTTCCTGCTCTTAAGAATTCACAGTCTGAGTTTGGGGAGTTATACAGATAAAAACACAATGACAAATGCAGGCAGTATGATTAAATGCTCTAAGAGGGCTAAGTACTGGGTGTTTTGGGAGCACAGGGTTGGGTGGCTAACCCAACTTAAGGACTGTCCAGAAAAGTTTGGTTGGGGAATTGAGTCTGTAGGAATGAATGGGAGTTAATCAGATTGAGACAGGGAGATGTTCTGGACAGAAGGAACACCTTGTCAGAAATCATGGATATATTTGAGATCACAGTGTCTTTGGAGACCACCAAGAACTTCTGTGTGACATTTGGTTTAGAAGAAGAGAAGCCAGAGAGAGGAACAGGATTTAAATCATAAAGAACACTACAGGTCATGGTACGCAGTGTGGACTTTTGCAGTTGGCTGGGTGTCATTGAAAGGTTTTAAGCAGATGTTGTAGAGAATGGGCTAGAAAGATGAAGTAAGCTTGGAGGCAGGGAGACCCATTCAGGAGGCTCTTAGAATTGTTTAGACAAGAAATGATGAAGGTCCTGACCTCAGGCACAGGCAGTGAGAAAAGCTTTTCCTGCCTCCCCAGGATACGCTTCATCGATTCATTTGTTGCTTTCAGCAGCTGGCATGTCTGCCTGGCTGTCTGTTACCACCAAACCTTCATCCCTTGTCTCTGTAGTATTTGCCTTTCTTTGACTTGTTGTACCATGATTCATGTACTTCTCTCCTCCAAGACCTCGGCTCCTCGGGGGCAGGAGTGTATCTTTCTCACCTTCATTTTTGCTGTACGAGTACTGTGCCTGGTACACGCTCTTCAGGTTTAGCGTGGCTATAGTCTAGAGTCCTTCTTGGGAAGTAGTCAGAAGAAGGGAGTTTGGAAAGGAAAATGAGGGAAGAGAATTCTTTCACCCTACAGCAAACTGAGGGATGTTGGTGGTTGAGAGTTTCGTCTGACTCCCCTTGGACTCAGCCAAAGGGCATCCGTCTTCTTCTGGGTCTGAGAGTAATTTCCCGGCAGACTTCTTGTTTGCCCTCAGTAATGTTGCACAACTTCTTTTTTCTCTTTGACTTTTTTTATTTGTTTATTTTTTATTACGTTCAGTTTGCCACTGTATAGTACATCATTAGTTTTTGATGTAGTGTTCAATGATTTATTAATTGCATATGACACCCAGCGCTCATCACCCCACGTGCCCACCTGAATACCTATCAGCCAGTTACCCCATTTACCCACCCCACCTTCCCTCTGAAACCCTCAGTTTGGTTCCTGGAGTCCAGAGTCTCTCATGGTTTGTCTCCCTCTCTGACTTCTCCCCCTTCAGATTTCCTTCCCTTCCCCTGTGGTCCTTTGCGCTATTCCTGATGTTCTACATATGAGTGAAGTCTCTGCTTGACTTATTTCACTTAGCATAATCCCCTCCAGTTCCATCCATGTCAATGCAAATGGTGGGTATTCATCCTTGCTGATGTCTGAGTAATATTTCAATGTATATATGGACCACATCTTCTTTATCCATTCATCTGTTGAAGGGCATCTCGGCTCCTTCCACAGTTTGGCTGTTGTGGACATCGCTGCTATGAACACTGCTGACACGGGTGCATGTTCCCCTTCTTTTCACTACAGCTGTATCTTTGGGGTGAACACCTAGTAGTGTACAACTTCTGTGCCATTTCCTAGAAAGAGATGAGACTTAGACACAAATAATTAGACATAAGAATAGCATCTGTCATTCTTTTTTTTTAACCTTTATTTTTTAAATTAAGTTTTACATTTTAATTCCAGTATGTTAACATACAGTGTTATATAGTTTCAGGGGTACAATACAGTGATTCAGTGATTCTCTATATCAGTACTCTGTGCTCATCAGAATGTTCTGCATCTGTCGTTCTATTACCTCTGTTTCTAAATACGCACCTGCCCTCCCTGTAAGCAAAAGCTCTTCCCTGTAAGTTCTATGGGAGCTGGTCATTTAGTTCAGGGGCTTTCAAAATCTCTTTATCCTATTAAATACAAAAGCCTACATGGAAGCCCAGTATAGAAATCACATTTTTACAAGGAGCTGCTCTTGTTGAAGCCAGAGCCAGTTTGGGGTCCTGAAGCCTTGTCCAGTGCCTCTCTTTGTCGTCCCATTCCTACCTCCAAATAAAGGGACTGTGAAAATCACTACTTAAGAACATCAACATTTTCCCTCTAACCATACACTTTGCTCAGTTTCTCTTAAGTTACATGTGGCTTTCACAGATACTTGGTAGTTTGGTTTTTATGAGCTCAAGTGCTCCACCACTTTTTGGGTCCTGTAGTCTTCCAAGAAGAGAGGGATTTGGATCATCTTCTGCCTATCCCCCTTCCCTCTCTCCCAGCTTCTTTTTTTTTTTTTTTAAGATTTTATTTATTTATTTGAGAGAGAGAGGGCGCAAGTGGGGCAGAAAGAGAGGGAGAGAGAATCTCAAGGAGACTCCATGCTGAGTGTGGAGCCTGACATGGGGCTCAGTCTCACAACCCTGAGATCATGACCTGAGCCGAAACCAAGAGTTAGACAATTAACTGACTGAGCAACCCACGCCCCTCTCCCAGGTTCTTATATACCATTCTTCAGCCTTGACTGGAAGACAGTCTTGCATCTAACAGTGAATGCCTCCAGAGACCCTAAATCAGATATCATCATCATTTAGATAAAAGATTTCTTTGAAAAGGTACGTGTTAAGGAGGTAATGCTTCCCTTGAATTCATGCAATTTACTATTCTGGTTAAAATTTAATTATACTTCATGGAGTTCTGGCACAATTGAGTATCTTTCATGGCCTTCATGCTCTTACCAACTGTGTTAAAATTACTGCTTGGCCTTACAGAGTAAGAGGCTAAACTCTGTCCTAAAGATTTTTCAGGGTTACTGATAGGCTGAGAGAGGAAAGAGACCCCAACTTGCTTATGCCTACATGTGAAAATGCAGTCATTTATTTCTCTTGAGCACACACAAAAAGGATCTGTGTACATGAAATTTGGTAAAGAATTAACTTTATTAGAAGAAACGAAGGGCATTCTATGGGTATGAGTTTTTAGGTCCTCTTTCAAAGATTCCCAGCCATTTCTCCCCTTCTGTCTCAGAAGACTTTACCACTCACGTACAGAAAGCCGTCAGGCGGTGAGGTGAGGGGCTCCCTGTCAGCCCTGCAAGGTGGCTTTGCAATGAATTCTTTCTGTCCAGTAAAATAATTGTGAGGTGGTACCCCACTTGAGAAGTTGGATTTACAAACACAGCATACTTAGTAATTGTCAGCTCTGTGAAGGGTGATTATTCACTTTGGAAAAGGTCTTTGTGAGTAAGTACTCTTGTGAGTAAGTGAGTACCTGTACATATCAAGAGCTCAGTAGCCACATGGGGCTAGTAGTTACAGTATTGGTCAATGCACAGAAATAGTAATTTCCATCATTGCAGAAAATTTTATTGGATAGTGCTGCTGTAAATACCTAAAGAATTTCATGTAAGAGAAGGAATAGGTTCATCCTGCATATATCTATTTACCCAAATTCCTAAAAATAGCCCTCACTTAGTGCTTCCCAGAGATTATATACAGATCATGAAAAATCTAGTGTTAGGAGAAGAGAAACTTTAAAGCCAAGTTGTTTAGGAATCTGCTGGCTCTTTGAAGAACAATCTGCAAAGATGATAAAGAATCTCTGAAATGAGGGGCACCTGGGCGGCTTGGTGTGTTAAGCATCTGCCTTCGACTTAGGTCGTGATCTCAGGGTCCCTACTTCTCCCTCTGCCACTCTTCCCATTTGTGCTCTCTCACTCTCTCTCTCTCTCTCTCTCAAATAAATAAATAAAATCTAAAAGAGGAAGAAAGAAAGAAAGAAATTTCTGAAATGCTGTAACTTTCTCAAATTCAACTTACACATAACTTTTTTTAAAGAAATATAACTCCCATTGAATGATTTGTCTAAAGAACACAGCAACTATAATTTGCTGATATTTGACTTTCTGTGTAATATATAAGACATATTAATGAATGGAATGAAAGGAATGGAATGAAATGAAATGAATGTAAACCCCTTCCGAGATGGCATCCAGGGCTGAGTGAGTGAGAAGAAAAGATTCTGCCCTACCGAGCAGAGAAGACTGAACTTTCTCTCACTTTGACTAATGTCACTTGTAATCTCTGAAAGGAAGTGCTTACCTAGAAATGTTATTCTCCACCAGATAGTGATTATTATCTTTTCAGAGGATTACTTTTTGTTATCTACTCCTAGAGGGAGATCAAATAACCCTACTTGTCCTTTATAGTTGAGTTTTTACACAATGTGTTTTTACACAGTTTTAATGTAGGAATATCTGATGTTCTTAAGAGACACAAATTCTCAGAGCCAACAAAACAAATCATAACAGAGGGAGGAAAAAACGTAGATCTGAGAAGACTCTGAATTGAGAAAATGGGCTCATCAGATTACACCAAGATACCTGGAATATTCATTTGAGCTTTAAATATTTATTGAGTGTCCAGTACCTGCCAAAAATTTACAGGCTCAGTTAGGTTTAAGGAGAGAATTATCAAACATCTGAGCAGGACCAGATAAGAGACCATGGTCTTTTTGGGCAGACCTTACCAGGAGTTCCCTGTTTTAATACGTTGTGGCAAATCTGGACATATCCTGAGAGGACTGACTGCATGGAGAAGGTTTTGGAAGCCATTTTGCTTGAGAAACTATTGAACAAACAAGGCAGTTTCTCTAGAGAAGATTTTTGTTAAAGAGGTCATGAAAAATGTTTTTAAATCTTCACTGTTTGATATGATAGCTACTAACTGCATGTAGCTTTTTCAATTTAAATTAATGAAAATTGAGTAAAAATTTGAAGACTCATTCCTCAGTTACACCTGTACATATCAAGAGCTCAGTAGCCACATGAGGCTAGTAGTTACAGTATTGGCCAATGCACAGAAATAGTAATTTCCATCATTGCAGAAAATTTTATTGGATAGTGCTGCTGTAAATACCTAAAGAATTTCATGTAAGAGAAGGAATAGGTTCATCCTGCATATATCTAGAAGGTATGGTTATGCCCAATGAAGAACAGAGAGGAAAATTTTCCCAGCACTTGAGTTTGGTCAATAACCAAAAAAGCAGAGTGGAAAGCTAAAAGAGGAAATACTGACTCTTGGTGACCCTGTCAAGTGGATGGGTTCTATAGCTTCCCAGCTGCTGGACTTTGTCTGCCTGTCCATGTCAGCCCCTGAGCTGTAGCCCACCCAACCCACTCAGTCATCTGTCAGAGCTCTTTCCAACACCTTCATTTGGTCATAGAAAGTACCTGATGGTCTGGTTGAGACTAATCTCAATTCCCTCTCTCTGTTCTTAGTCTCATTTGAACCCTCCTTAGGATGGCTGGTAATTTATAAAGTTTATTAAAAGCTTATTTCTCAATGAAATTATGCCTGGAAAGTACTTATTTCTAGAAATCCAAAAACGGAGATATCTTTTCTGAATATAAATTTGGATGGATGATGGATGGGGATAATGAAAAGGCATTGTTTTCTAATCCTGTGTAGGCTTGAATTATCCAAGGTCCTATGTATTCAAATACTTGAACTTAGGCAGAGTGAAAACATCAGTTAAAAGTTGGCAACAGGGGCGCCTGGGTGGCTCAGTGGGTTAAAGCCTCTGCCTTTGGCTCAGGTAATGATCCCAGGGTCCTGGGATCGAGCCCTGCATCTGGCTCTCTGCTCCGCAGGGAGCCTGCTTCCTCCTCTCTCTCTCTGCCTACCTGCGATCTCTCTCTGTCAAATAAATAAATAAAATCTTAAAAAAAAAAAAAAGGTTGGCAACAATATTTTCTTTGGATAATCCACAAAGCAAGTAGTTGATCTGTGTGTTTGGAGGGGTCTGTGTTTGCGGGGTATCTTTATGGCAAAGTGATGCTTCCTCTGATGCTTGGTTGAACGTACAGAAAATTAAGGGACCATAATTAATAGGGGCTTATAAAGCTTTTACTAGCTTTTGGTAACTTTAGTAACTTTTGATAACTCAAAACATTACTTCTGGATATCTAAGACCGGAGTTGATTACCTGAGCACATTCTTAAATTGAAGCGTGGTGGTGTTGCCTTTTGTAAGAATGTCACCTCTGGTCAAGCCTGGGCAGTTTTATTGGTCCTTTGTAGTTCTGAAATGACATTCTCAAACTGCCTGAGAGTACCAGAGGAGGAAAATGACACATCAAATACATTAGGATCATCTCTCCAAGAGGTCAAGCGAGAAAGGTGGCAGAGTCTTGGAGACAGATTGTGGTCCGAACACCTCAATTATTTTGGATTGACTTTGTCATTTTTCCCTACTCTCAATGGGAAATCATTGTCTACTTTTTTTTGGAAACTTCCTTGTTTGTCTTTCAGTGTCTTAATCTGCTCCTGTGAATGGCATAAGCAGCTGACCTCCCTTTTCTTTCTCTTCTCTTAGTACAGAATCTGGTTTACTCTTTCTTTCTTTCTTTTTTTTTTTTTAAAGATTTCATTTATTTATTTGACAGAGATCAGAAGTAGGCAGAGAGGCAGGCAGAGAGAGAGAGAGGAGGAAGCTGGCTCCCCACGGAGCAGAGAGCCCGATGTGGGGCTTGATCCCAGGACCCCAGGATCGTGACCTGAGCCAAAGGCAGAGGCTTTAACCCACTGAGCCACCCAGGCGCCCCTGGTTTATTCTTATCCAATGGATGGGGTTAAAACATACTCTAGGCAAGGGTTTTATCAATGACATATTCCAACTCACCTTGTGCTTGAAGCTCAGGTATTTTTTCTGTGCCCCGACTCTCTAAAAAAGTGTCTCCTCAAAGTAAACACAGATGTGTATATTTGCCAGAACTAAGTTTCTTTGGCAAAGTATCCTTGGTTTGATGTGTCTACAGTGAAGAAGGAGCTCTTACCTATGTCTGTACATAGTCAAGAGGAAGTTCTCATGGGCAGTGAGGCTTAAATCACGCTAAAGGATGACTAGGGATTTGTGGCCTAGATGATGGAGGGGGAAGCATTCCAGGCAGTGGGAGTAGCCTATACAAAGGGAAAGAAACTCCTGAGCTTGAGGTGTTTAAAGGAAATTCAAGGATGGTTCTGTGAAAAGAACTAGTGGGATAATCACCCATTTATTAACAAATAGAAAGTAGCCATGATGTGTTAGGCACTTTTCCCAGACACCAAAGATATATTAGTGGATAAAACAAACATTCCTGTCCTTATGGAACTGATATGTCAGAAAATATTCAATACATACAAAATGATAGTAATTAATTTGTTATTTCTAAAGAGCTTAGAACAAACCTTGGCACATGGTAAAGTCTACATGAGTGTTTCATTGATAAACCAAATAATTTTATGTGTTTGTTAGAAGGCGGTGACTGCTGTGGGAGTTGAGGGGTAGGGGATCATAGAGATTGGTAAGGGAAGTTGGAAGCACCAAAGGGAGCCTTAGGCATGGGTCGTAATGTTACACCCTCTTCGAGAAACCTTTTGGAAGAAGTACCATTGAGCAAAGACTTTAAGGAAATAGAGTTTACAAAGCAGTTATTTTGGTAAAGAGCCTTCCTGTGTAGGTAAGAGCCCTTGCAAAGGCCCTAGGGCAGCTCAATGTCTTTGGAAAACAGCAAGGATGCCAGAGTGGAGAAATGAGGTTGGAGAGATGGGAAGGGACTGACAGAATGTCCTCATCAGGATTTCTGGGTCATCATAAGGACTTTGGCTTTTAGTCTGAGTAAGATGGAGAGTCGTAGGAATATGATCTGACTTAAGTTTTAGGAGGTCAGTCTTGCTGCTCTATTGAAAACAGATTTTAGGGGGACAACATTAATGGTCATATGAAACTACTTAGGGTACCAATCCATAAAGTGCATTGCAATAGCCTTAGGAATTTTATAAGAAAGAGATATTTCTGACCAGAACTCACTGTAGGAAAGTACTGTACATCAGAAGAGAAAGTTTAACACTGGGACATGTTTGGTTGGGAAACAAAGTTATCCACTGAATGCCTTCTGAGGACCATGGGTCTAGTTAATTATAGGCCTTTTGTTTTGCTGAGTGGGAACTGCCAGAGCTGAATTGTCCTTCCTTCCCAGCTTCCCTCTACTTAAAGCTCATCTCTTCTTAAACTAGGGTTCTTATTGAATCAGACTCCCCAGAGAGCCCTGTGTTTCAGTTCCTCCATCCTAAGGAGAAATGCAGGGGCCAGATCCTAAATGACCTTGAACATCTTTCAAAACATGCTTAGTTACATAAACTATACACACTTCCATGATGGCCTTCTTTTCCCACCTCCAGACCCTGTAGGAGAATGTTCTTTTCCTTCATCCTGAGAGTAGTGTTACTCCATTCATTGTTATTCAGAAAGTCATTGCAAAGCACAGGTGAAAGGGTCTGCTCTTGAACAATGGGTTTAGCTGAGGATATCTAAGAGGATTAACTGCCACTGTGCTCAAAGTGGGGGACCCTACCTGGGAGGGGAGCCCCAGAGATCTTTGACAGAGATGAGTAGTTTTCAAAGCCCCTATCTAGAAAGGACAGTCTTGGGCATTACAGTAATGATAAAGAGGTCAATTTTCCAAGAAGATAGAACGACCTTAATATGTATATGTCTAACAACAGAGCATCAAACTATATGAGGCTGGGATGCCTGGGTGGTTCAGTCTGTTGAGTGTCTAACTCTTGGATTTGGATTGGATCATAAGATCAAGCTCCAAGTCGGGCTCCATGCTCAGTAGAGTCACTTGTCCCTCTCCCTCTGCCCCTCCCTTCCTCAAATAAATAAATAAATAAATAACATCTTTAAAAACCCACAAAACTATATGAGGCAAAATCTGATAGAACAGCAAGGAGAAGGAGATGAATCCACTATCATAATTGGCAAATTCAACACCCCTCTGTCAAAAATGGACAGATCTAGCAGGCAGAAAATCAGTAAAGACAAAGTTGAACACAACAATACC
This sequence comes from Enhydra lutris kenyoni, assembly GCF_002288905.1. Lineage (NCBI taxonomy): Eukaryota > Metazoa > Chordata > Mammalia > Carnivora > Mustelidae > Enhydra > Enhydra lutris. The sequence goes on from NW_019154175.1 coordinate 512,571, forward strand.
ATCAGTCAACTGGATATAATTGACATCTGTAGACTACTTCATCCAGCAACAGCAGAATACAGTTTTCTCAAGCTCACATGGAATATTCACCAAGATAGACCACATTCTGGGCCACCTAAACAAATTTAAAAGAATAGAAATCATTCAGTGTCTGCTGTCAGAGCACAGTGGAATTAAGTCAGAAATCAACAGAAGAAAGGTAACTGGAAAGTCCCAGAAAGAACAATCTAAGCATCAACAACCTACTTTAAGTCAGAATGCTTTGTTGAGTGCCTGCTTCATGGCAGGTCCCCAAGGGCAAGCACCATGGCTGTGTCCTTGGGGTGTTCATTCCCTGACTCTGTGATCTGTCAGTACTTGTACAGTAAATAAGTAAGGATTTGGCAAAATAGTAAAACTTACCTAGACTTCATAATCTACTGGCAAGAGGGGTAGGTGTGGGGTAGCCAGAGACTCTGATAATGACAGCATATTCCTTGAGTGCTTTGAGATCTAAATGTTACTATGGAAACATTGAAGTTGCAGTCCTTATTAGTGCCTCATCTGTTGCTTTTGTTTTATTATGTTACATCCTTTGCCTATTTCTCCTTGTATTGCATGGTGAGTGCTTGTGTCTTTCTCCACATTCTATAGTACTCTTGATGAAGTAATGATAATAATGATAGTAATAATAGCTACCATCACTTACTAAACTCCCATCTTCACAAACACTTTCAGTTAATCCTCCAATAGCCTATTAAGGTAGGTGTTACATATCTCCATTTTATAGATAATAAAGTGAAGTGGGCTCATATGTCTAAAATAACCAGCTAAGGTACTGACCACTGGAGCTGATTTATTAACACAGATACATCTGATCCCCAAGGCATGCTCTTAGCCATCACTGTGTTCTGGATCATGCTGTTGTGGTATGAATGTAAGGAGATAATTTAACAAGTTCTACTTTCCAGTTCCTCTTTGGGAGAATGGCAATAATTCTTCCCTGCCTATTTCAGTTGAGATATTCAGATGTGAGCCGTAATGTGCAAATAGAAGATATTGAAGTAATGACCTGTTTATTTTATAGCAAAAGTGCCATTAGCATAGAGACTGTCATACTCATCTTTCATCTTCCTGATTCTCTACCCGAGTCCTTGGGGGAGTAGTAGTACTTGGGAATGTTTGTTGCAGGATAAAATTACAAGTTTAAGAAGACATTATGTCGTCATGAAGGGTTTTGCAAACTGATATTTCTAAAAGGTTGGAATAGCATTTATAAAATGGAAGAAGGTTGAATTTATGTTCTCTCCAGTTTTAAGAGACTCACTTTTTGATGGTGAATGTGTTTCCAACCAGACTCTGAGTTGCCACGTGCCAACTCTGCAGGTCCCGGGCTGACTTGGCAGAGGGGCTGCCTAGGCTCTATGCCTGCACAGCGTGGTCAGGAGGGAGAGGTCATTGCTCACCGGGCTCTGCACACAAAGGCACATTTTGCAATGCTGCTTTCTGCACATCGTCAGTTGGAAATGGAATGTTCAGAGCATAAGTCATTTTAGTTTGCGTGTATTCAGAGTGACTATAGAATTGCTGTAGCAGATAATTTCATGTTGAGATGTTGAGAGGAAAAATACTTCTTAGATATTCTCGACTGAACTCCTGCAATCCTGAACTCATGGCTGTCAGCTCTCTTCTTTCTACGACTGTGCTCCCTTTCAAAAAGAAGGAGAAGAAAAAAAAAACAATAATCTTCAAGTCCTTCTTCCCTTGAGGCATAAGATCCCATGACGCCTACATTGTCTGACCTTTTCAATGGACTCTCTTCTGGTTGGTTTTATTGTCTAAAATGAGTTGCACTGATGTGAGGTTGCATCTTTATTATTTTCACTTTATTCTTTGTGGATGGCATTTACTACCTCCATGGGGAGGCGCCTTGTGATGTCACGAGCATAGGGAGATGGGTGCAGGGGAACAGGTAGAGGTTGCTCCCCAGAAACCCTTTGTTGCAAGTGGAAAACAGCTCAGAGCACATCTACCGATAATGGGGTTGGAGAATCTCCACAAATCAAAAATAAAAATAGTAACATATGCGCTCTTGTCAGTCCGCTAGCTCAGTTCTCAAGCTGTCTGTGGCAAAGAGCTAGTTTTTGATTTCTCAAAATATCCAGTCCATCTCACACTAACACTTCTGTCAAAAGAGAATAATTTAAATGAGGAAAAATTAAATCTTAAATAGGTGAATAAAGTACAAATCCCAAGTTTTAAATTAGACTTAATAGACATAAACTTTTATTTCAGTAAACATACTTAAACAGAAAAAGGAAAGAATTACAAAGACTGTGCACATTTTTTATTTGACACGCACACACTGGTGATTGATACAGAAAATTCCTATTACACTTGTACTTTGTCGTTCCACAGTTGTAGTTAAACAGAGTCACAAGTGAAAAGGCAATTCTTCTATTAAACGCCTATATGCACACTTTGAATGAACACCATGCATAGATGAGCTTGCTTCTTGCTTGCTAATTTATCGAGTCTAGGTTGGATTGACAAAAATGCTGTTCTCAGGGGATAGATGATGAAGCCCAAACTGAGTGCATCAAGGTCACAAAGCCATGGTTTAGGCATTCAACAAAAGCATGTGGAATTAAAGTAGGTTGTTGGTAAGTAGATGGTCCTTTCTGATATGTGGTTTTGGGAACCACTCATCCACGTCAAAAATCTGTAGAGCTCCACTCCCAGGTAGAGCCCACGTCTTTTAGGACAGCGACAGCTAATCCTCTGAGCCTTCCTCAGCTAAACCCCTTTGTTCAAGAGCAGAGGCTTTCAGAAATGATTTGCAATAACTTTCTGAATAACAATGAACAAGAATTGTTATTACTCAAGAGTGGAATAAAGCTGCTCCCAGCATGAAGGAATAGAACAGTCTCCTACAGGGTCTGGAGACAGGAAAGAAAGGCCTTTGTGGAAGTATATGTGGCTTATGTTCCTAGGTATGTTATGAAGGGCATTCAAGGTCATTTAGGATCTGCCCCTGCATTTCTCCTGATAGTGGTGGGATTAACATACAGGTTCTCTGGTTGGTTTGATATAATGTGTGCAGGAATAAAAAAAAGAGAATCCAGCTAATTTAGCCTCGCTTGGAATATTCATTTGTAATTTTTATCTAAAATGAAGCAAGTGGTGGTGTGTTTCCAAATTCATCTTCAGTCCTTCATCAGTAGCCAGTTCCAAAAATGTTAATTAAATTTAAATTATCTTTTGATGAAAAAAGTGAATCCATAGGATGGTCTATGTATAAGCTTAAAAAAAATAAATTCAAAACATTTTCTCAAATTCAGAAAATATTTGGTGATAACTTTTTTCAGATATGTTAAATCAACATCATCACATCCTTCAGTGATACTTGTTAAATCTGGAACATGTCGTCAGCTGTGGAGGCTGTTCTTTTAAGTGTCTAGCTTTTGTTTTGGTCTTCAGTCCTCTCTGTCATTGAAAAACATGTTCCTCCTTTACATGGAAGTATTAGGATCATTGAAATAACAAGGACAGACAAAGAAACAAGTTTGGATATCTAATTTACATCTTTGTAAAGTTGGGACGAAGCTGGCAAAACACTAAGAATTTCTCCTGTACTTAAGACATTCTTGACAGAACTCTTCCTCTTGATAACCATCAAACATCAACCATCAAACGTCAACCTGTAATACTGTTGTTTATTATTGGCTTCCTTCTCAACCATTTATTCAGAGTAAGCATGAATTTAATTCATTTACCTTTATGAATTTACAATATTTACTGTATCACTAAATACAGTGTTTCATTTAGCTGACTTCCTTTTGAAGCAAGTCTTTCTTAACAAAGGCAGCAATGAGTTAATTTACATTCTGGTGCAAGTTTATTAATCTGTGTAATTCCAGAATGTTTTCTCATCTCTGCAGCTGTGCCATCAGAACATCCTCTACACAAAACTTAAACTCCAAGCCCCATCTGTTGACAATGTAGTTCTTCCTGGCTTTATACATTTGAGAGCTAGTTGCCTCTTTTGGCAATGAGCATGGGAAAAAAGGGATTCTTCCTTTATATCACCATCATGTTCGAATCATATATGTACTGAAAGATTGCCATCTTAGTGGTATTGGTGCATTTGTCAAGTTGCAATGAGAGATCCTCTGCTTGCTTTATTTGGTTTAAGAGTTGATCTTTAGCCTGCTGAGTTACTCTGTGATATCTGAAAGAGGTTCTGGAGCTATCTTCTTTGCCACAGATTCACCCAGCATTTCTAAGCAAATATCTCTGCTGCAGATTTTATTGAGTGTGTGTGTGTATGTGTGTGTGTGTGTGTTGCCTTAGCAACCCAAAGTGCTATTTTATTAGAAGCCTGCAAAGCGTTAATAGGTAAAATTTTGAACCTTTGCTTCTGTGGCTTTCTAATGCAATCCTCTCATTTCAAAAACTTCTTTTGGTTTTGAACATTTTTTTTTTTTAACCTTGTGTAAGTAAATGTTGCCCAAGAAGTTTTGGAGGTATCATTACTTAGAACATCTCTGTCAATAACACACTTTTGGGTTGAGCATGCCACCCTTAAACATGTTTACAAACTCAAACTTAGTAGACGAGGAATGGTACTTCCAAGTAAAACTAGCATGAACTCCTTGGTCTCCATGTCTTTGCAATCATTTCCACTGCCATTATCCAGTTCACTTCTACTGATGGGCTCAGTAGAAGTACATCTTGTCTTAAAACAAACAAGTCCCGTGAAATTGCTTTTACAGTTTTAAATTAGAGCTAAAAATATATACTACAGTTTTTGCTTTCTTAATTTAACTTATAATGTTAAGCCACAAATAAAGCAAGTTTGCTTACAAATGGAACCAATCACAAAAATAGCAAGTTATAAAAGTAAATACATGCCAACATTGTCTCCATCTGCCTTGTCTTCTCTGGCCTCCCTCATCTGACTTTCCAACTGGCTACCTCATACTTCTCATCTGAGCTGGCTAGGAGGTAGGTAGGAAGACATTGGTCTGGTAATGCCTGTTTAAAATCCTTCTGTAGCCTAATTCATGGGGGGAAAAATAGGGAGACTAGGGTTTCATGTCATTTCCTAACAGGTATGGTAATAATCTAACCGTGTCCTGTGTAGGATTCATGATTAGACTGAAACAAGTGCTGACTTCAGGTCAACACATACATTTTGAGCCCTTACAATGTGTACAGCCCTGTGCTAGATGTGGGAGGGAATACTGGAATAAGTATGTCATAGTTACTGTCTTCTCTGACCTGACAGTTTGGTAAGGAGGATAATTCACATATCAGGTGTATGGGATATCTGTTGCTGCATAACAGATTACCCCAGGAGCACCTGGGTGGCTTAGTTGTTAAGGGTCTGCCTTCGGCTAAGGTCATGATCCCAGAGTCCCAGGATCAAGCCCCACACCAGGCTCTCCACTCAGCGGGAAGCCTGCTTTGTCTCCCTCTCCCCCTGCTTGTGTTCCCTCTCTCTCTGTCAAATAAATAAATAAATAAAATTGTTTTAAAAAAATAACAGATTACCCCAAAATGTAGTGATTTAAAGCAGTAGCATTTTTTTTTTAATTTAGCTCAAAAATCTGTAGCTGGTCAGTTGTTCATCATGGTGGCTCATTTCTGTCCCACATGTGGTCAGTAGGCTCAGCTCCACTGGACACTGGATGATCCTTTTTTAGGAAGGTTCACTCACATGGGTAGCAAATTGGTTTCCTGGATGGAGGCTAGGAACCCAGCTTTGGCTTTGAGCCAGGGACACAGTTTGCTTTACATGTAGGCCTCTCTAAGACTGTTTGGAATTTCTCCTCATAATGGCTGGGTTCCAAGTGGGACTGTCCCCAGAGATGAAGGCAGAAATGCATGGCCCTTTAAAGACCTAGCCTTAAAAGTCACATGGCATCTCTTCTACTGTGCTCTGAAGGTTGGTGCAATCACAAAAGCCAACCAGGTTAAAGGGGAGGGAACAAACCTATGGATGAGTATGTGGCAAGAATATAGAAGAGTAAATGTGATGGGACATAGTGTCATAACCATCTTTAGAAAACACAATCTACTGTAAAAGTTCTTCATTCACTGAACAGCATTTATCAAGCAATTACTATGTGCTTGGCACTGTTAAGGCCTTGGTATTCAGAGATAAATAAGACAGTTTCTGCCTAGAGAAACTTACAGTTATAGGGAGAAAGACGATGTAATTAACTATGCCTCATAAAATGTTATAAGTACATGCCAGATGTTTGTGCAAATTACAGTAGTAGCTCAGAAGGAGGGGAAGTGGTAAGATTCTTCAGGGAAGTAACCTTCAAATTGACTCTAAAGAGGTGTGTAAAGGGCAACAGTTCTCAAAGCAGGATCTTTGGTTCCCAAAGAACCTTCTGGGGCTTCCCAAGACCTTTTCAAGGAGGTTGCAAGGCCATAAATAGTTACATAATAATGCAAAGACATTATTTGCCAGTTCCACTGTGTTCATAATATGCACTGATGGTACAAAAGCAATGGTGTGTAAATAACCAGCATCTCAGCAGGAATCCAGGCTATCCCAAAGTATTGTTGTCCCAAACTGTATTAGTTGTCATTTTATTCTTCACTTTCAGGCACTTGTAAAAAAAAAAAAAAAAATCCAGTTTTACTGAAAAATGCCCCTGATGAAGTGATAAGAATAGTTAAATTTGGTAAATTTAATATATATATATATTTAAATATATATATATATATATATATATATATATATATATACTTTAATATTCTGTGTGACAGAACAGGAAGCATACGTAAAACATCTCTGCATATTGAAATACGGTTGTTCCAACAACAAGTATTTGTGCAGTTGGATTCCAAGTTGCAATAGGGTCTCCTTTCTCACTGGTTTCACCACCATTTTTACTCGAAAGAAAAAATGACACACAAAGCATGGCTTTCCAGACTTGGGTATTTGGCAGACATTTTCATGAAAATCAGTGGGGTGAGCCCATCACATCAAGGAAAATGACTGACAGTATTTGCTGCCAATTAGGAAATTCAAACTTTCCAGCAAAAATTAGAATTATGGCAAACCAGTAACGGCCATCACAAGTGTGACAGTTTCCAATATTAAAGACTGTATGATGCAACTGACAGGGATATTAATGAAGACGGTTTTTTGGTATTCTTTGATGGAAAGTGTTGACTTTTGGAAGATCTTCATAGCTTAATGAACTCATTCCGTAACTCGTCACGCACCAGAAGAGCTCAGATATTTAAAATAGGGATTGAAGTGTGCCTGTTATCTAGGTCTGCTATGATTCAATGAAATAAACTCTGTAAAATTCTTGAGCTAGTGCTTGGCATAAAGAAAGCACTCAATAAATGTTAGCTATTTTTTACTGAGGTGTTTGGACTCTGTTCTCCAGTAAGGAGAGTGTCGGAAGGCTTTTAAACAAGAAAAAGACAAATCTGGATTAAGATGTGTTGTAAGAAAAATGTGGAGAGAGTGCATGTCATATTTGGGCCTTTTCTTGATGCGACATGGTCCTTAGGGGAACACATTTAAGCTGTGTTCCATTGGCTGCTCTTTTGGTGGAAGTCTTCAACCTCAGGAAGCCACTTGGGCATACTAGTCACTTCAGGAACAGTTTTATGCACAACCAGGGATCGAGTCCCTTTTGCGGAAAATTTTGTGGCCTATGAACTTTCAAAGTTGGGTTGGTTTTTGTTTTTGTTTTTATTTTTTTGTTTTTTCCCCTCCTTTTCACTCAGACTGCTCTTCATGGGTATGACTAGTTACAGAATCATTTCGTTCTCCTCAAGTAAGTGACTGCCTGGTGCCCATTCTCCCATTACCATCGTTCCTGAGAGGGCCAAACTTTACTATGGGTAACACCCATAGAACCGGGCGGGGCTGGGAGCCGCTCACGGAAAGAAGAGGTCCCGGTATCCAAGAAATCACTGATCTGGAGAGGAAAATTCATTTCATCAATAATGCATTGAGAGTTTACTCTGTGCCGGGCACTGAGGAGCAACAGATGGGAAAGAATATACCTGCCACCCCCATCCTTGGGGAAGCTTGCCTTCCCTGTGGTGAGGGCGAGGAGGCACGTTTGCAGACAGCTACATCATGAGTTATGTGTGACATATGCTAAAACAGAAGTAAAAGGGAAGTGCTGGGTGGGCGGAGCCCAGAGGAGAGTCTGCTTTAGGCGTGGGCTGACGAGGACTCGATGGCATTTGAACTGGGCCTTGACAGAGGGGTCGGGTTCAGGCAGAAGTGGGCAGTTAAGGTCCTTACTGTGGGGAGAAGACCATGAATAAAGATGGGGCTGTGAAGCAGGCAACATTGACAACCTATTTGTGGCACCCAGTGTGAAAGGCAAATGCTAGACCCTTTGTTCACAAACCAATAAGAATTTTGAGACAGGGCAGCAGAGCATTCACCCAGGCGTGGGACCTTCCAAGGGCAGAGGTCACGGGACGGCATGGGTTGCATGTTGGTGGAACCAGTCCCAAATCTGGGGTGCATGCAAAGAACGGGGGTCCAAGGCATAGCTGTGCAAGCATGAGTAGTGGAAGACAAGTGTGCATAGGCATGCTGGAGCCACAGGCCTGAGCATGTTCCTTAGGAGGGTGGGCCAGTTGCTGAGTTCAGGTGGGAACCTCTGAAATTTGGAGCCAGGAATGCTGCCATCCAAAGAATGTCTTCAAAACTTGGCTGCCGCTGTGTCAAAGCAAGATTTGAGGTGGCTTGGGAGGGACTGGAGAGAAGACGAGGGCTCAGGTCCTCTGAGAAGGGATTGCTCTGCGTACCAGAAACAGCAGAAGGAATGGAAGGGGGAAAATGGACAAGGGGGTAACTAAAACGAGAAAGGATGTACAGAAATGATACCAAAATGTTGAGCCTGCATGATAGGATTGAGAAGAAAAAGCGAAGGAGAGCTGGTAGTTAGGAAGTCAGGCATTCAGTCCATGTTCTCCACAGACTGGCCAATTTATCTGCAGTGACTTCATGACTCCGCGAGGATTTAACCAAAGCACTAAGACTTCAATGGTGGAAATAACCAAGTACATGTAAATTCTTCAGCAAAGGGCAATGCCCGTACCCTCATTATATTTAATGAAGCTCTGAAAATGTCCACTGGTTCAGAGCACATGCTAGGGTTTTGGCGAGCAAGTCTTGTTCGTCCAAATCCAAGTGTCTTAGCCTGACATAGGGCTTCAAGCTCAGCCTCTGCACACCTGTCCAACCTCCTCTCTCACTGCCCCCCCCATACCCCATGCCCCAGGGCTGGGTCAGTTGCTTTGGCTTGGGAGTCTTCCTTTCCCACTCCATTGCCACACCCCCAACTCTGTTTATCCTTCAAAAGTGTTCTCTGGGCATGCTGCACAGCCTGCCCATCCCTGCCCCCACATCTAGATTGCACCTGACCACACCGTATCTCATTTGTCCATGCATATAGACGTTGGTCTCATCAGACATTGTACCTCAGCACTAGCACCATGCCTAACACAAGGGACATGCTCAGTAGATGTTTGTGGAATAAATGAATCAATAAAGAGATCAAGTTTGGCCATTAGACTGAGGTGATTATCTGAAAACCCATTCATTTCTGCATTAAGAGCTGAACTCTTTTTGTCTCCAAAGAGGGCATGTGACCAGCAGTTCGTCAGCAAGCAGAGCATATACCACTGCTGCTTAAACAAGCATGTGCCAAATGGAGCTCGCTTTTATCATTCTGACACTCCAGCCTCTCTGCTGTCACTAGAGACCAGGGAGGAGCAGGACCGATGCGAGTGCAAGAAGGGGGAGGGAGTGGTCCATGCTAATAATGTATTGTTAGTGGAGAATGTAGGTGATATTAGTTGATATTAAAATATCCACTGAAAGTTGGACCATTTCTGTTAACAGCATGAGCTGGCACTTCTAAATGTCAGAGGTAAAATACTCCTTCCCCTCAGAGGCTGCCCTGTTTTCTCCCCCAGAGAACCCCAGAGAGCCCCACTGGGGAGCAACTCAGGTTTCAATCATGCCTCTCAGGGCAGAGTAGAGGCTATTTATCTGCTCTTTCTATAACTGTCGGCCCCTCAGAACTTCCTTTTTCCTCCTGTTGATGGCAATGTCACAGTGACCTTTCCAGGGCCAACCAAGCCTGGCACTTCTCCGGGGCTCTACCTCCCTCCTTTTAGATTTGGGGAGGCATCCAGAGGCTTGGTTGGCTCAGAAAAGCCTCTTGGAGTGGAGCTGAAATCTAATCTTTAGAAGGGCAATAGAGGGCTGTCACAGACTCAGCATCTCTGACCCTGTGTATATACTGGATGAGAGTCTATTTCTGGTCTTCCATTTACATGTGTAGACTGTAGACCTCACTCAGTGCAAACATCTTTCTGAAACCCCTCCCTCTGTGCTGAATTAAGTTGGAAACTATTTCAAAAGCTACAGAAGCTATGGCAATTTGAGGACTTTTGCTAGCCAACATTTCATATCAGAACTAATGTAGTATCAATATGGTGCCCCATCTTGGCAGACCAAATTAGTAGTTTGAAAGGTATTGTAGTACCAGTGGATCACTCATAAATGTTGAGATGATTGGTGTCTCCCTTGGCCTTAAGCCAGCTCTCAGAATGAGCAACCCAGTTGGTGGGCTGCTCTGACCCTTCTCCTGGAACCTGTGAGCAGAGCAAATTCTGCATCTTGGATAATTGAAGTTGCTATGTCGGTGCTGGCCTGAGGGGTGGAGAAAATAAGGAGCTCCACTGCCTATAGAATAAAACCTAAGGATGCCTTTCATGATATGGGTCTTGTCACATGCCAACTTCCTCTCGTAGGGTCATCCCACCACTTGAATTATAGGAACCTTGAATTATAGGAACCAGCTAGCTATGCTGAGAGACTTGCAGTTCCTCAGACAAGACTTGTTCTCTCAACCATTCAGGCTTGGCCATACCATTACCTTTGCCCAGATTTTTCCATTTACTCTCATTCCCTCATTTACCAGAATAATTCAAGACTAAGTTCTGGCATCTTCTCATGCGGGAGGGCTTTCTTTGCTCAGTTCCCCAAATGGCATCAGTTAAATGCTGACTTTATGTCCATGTACTTAATATCACAGATAAATAACGTCACCTTTCCCCTAGACCACATCGTCCTCATCCCTGCCTTCTGCACCTTTGGAGATGTTATTTATATTGTCTGGGGCACCTTCCCACATACTTCCTTCTATCCTCAGTGTTGCCCCTCCAGGAGAATTCTCTGGGGATGTTTTTTTCTGCTTATCTCAAGTCTGATTATGTTTTTATGAGCACTGTTCTTACAGTCCCTGATAGCTACCATGAACTCTACTGTTCAGTGGTAATAGTGTGGTGAAACTGAATCAGAAATTTGCAGGAATTGATCACTTGGGCCTTTTCTGTTAACAACAATACTGTCAACAGAGGAGTAGAATCCAATAATTTCTGATTGCTATTTTTTGGACTAATTTATCAAGATATGTATATATGTTATCGATACAAGTTGAATATTGGTTTTTCTCCTCCCTAAACTCAATGCATCCACCTCTGCTTAGCTTACTTTTTATTTTTCTCTCTCCCCTGAGGGTAACCTTGACTATCTTGTAGCCCTAGTGATTCAGGGCAGGAAGCCCAAGGCCTTTGGCTTGTCCAAAGTGTCATGGCAGACACTCAAGTCTTGGCTGTTCAAAACCCTGGTAAAGGCTCTGTTTCCTCCTCCTGACATTTGGCCAGCCCCCCTTAGGCATCTCTCTTCATGAAAAATATTGACCTTGCTAATTTCAAGGACTAAAATTATCCTTTTCTCTACATACTATTTCTTAATCTCTCTTCTTTCAAGTGAGAAAAGAGAAAAAAAGTCAAGGCTGCAATTTTTTCCTGATCTCTTTAAAATCTGTACCTAGCCTATGATTATTTCTTCTTAACTAGCAAAAAGTTCAAAAGTTACTAGTTTCTTCAATTAACTACACCCCCTCTTTTATTTTTTTAAATTATAAATACCCAGTTAGCATTAAGTTCTTCTTGGCTAAACCTTTTCTTTTATAATCTGTTTCCTAAAGGCATCATATTCTTTTCCTTAAACATTTTTAGAATAGTTGAACATAACCAGACTTTTTTAAAACAAGGCATCCAGTGGTTACTTGCGGATAATTTAGAGCCTCACAGATGGGGATGAGATAATGGTGCCTGTAAGAATCATGGGGAATTTAAAAAAATCTACTTGCTCACCCTCTTCTCACCCCACATCACCCCTAAGTCTAAGTAAACCGAGGAGAATATAATTTTTTTAAAAAAGCTATTTCGATGATTCTAATACACCCCGTGATTGAGACACATGGTCATGATGGTTCCAGGCGGGCAGGACCCATCTGAGGATTGTGTGAAATTCACACAGGAGTCACAGTGAGGAGCAGAAGTGGGGGGTAGTTAGATGTGATGGTTCTGGGAGGCTTTTAGAAGAGTTATGTGTTGTTTTGAGTTGCATCTTGAATAAAAATAACAGCAACAACTGACATGTATTGAGCACGTACTGTGTGGAGCACTTCATCTATGTCATCATGTTTAATCCTCACCAAGGATGGTATTTTCCCCTATTTGTACAGATGGGGAAAATGGAGCTCAGAGGGATCAAGTGCTTTGCCCAAAGTCACACAGCAAGTAAGTAGCAGAGTTACTATTTAGCCCTTCCGTCAGTGTGACTCCAGAGCTCGCACTGCTGTGATGTGTCTGATTTAGTAGAAGGAAAGCAGCAGAGAGAGACTCATGGTGTGGGTTATGGCAGGAAAGTTATCCTACCTGATCAAAATCTTTGTGGGAGACAGTTATCTGGGTTTATGAGAAGTCCTTAAAGTCAATTATGGACATCACCATTAGGCTGAAAATTGTTTTTGTGTCTCTGGGAAGATGAGAAGGGCCAAGTTTTTGTCATCATGAATAGACCTGGTATATGATCATCCACCTCAATTTTTCTATCTAATTTCATAATCATAATGCATAATCATAGTACTTTCTTGGAGATCAGAGGGATTTTAGATCCCATGCAGTCCTTTTTCTTGTCCTACTTCCTCATTGGGCAGGTTTTATTCAAGGGAAGGCAGCAGCCAGCCAAGTCCAGCGGAGCTGCCCCAGACATCCCAGCGCAATGCGGTCCGCGGCCGGAGGCGGCGGTAGTGAGACGAGCGCAGCGCTGCAGTTGCCTGCCGCTGGGGACTGTCCGAGGGCCCTCCCCGCGCAGGTGCTAGGGACCATCCGAGGGCCCTCCCCGCGCAGGTCCAGATGCCTGTCACCCCTCCTCCCTTCAGCAGAAAGTGAAGTTTGAAGAGTGGGGAAGAGGGAACCATGGATGTGGAGAGGGAACCTGGAGCCGAGGCGTCTGACACCCTAAACTGTTGGAAAACTTGTCCCGGACAACTGCAGATCAAATAATGGGAACATTGCGGGCTCAACACTGAATTTGTGAACTTAGAGTTGCTCAGTTTCATAAATGCAGCTTGATTTCAGTTTCACATCACCCCCAGCTACCTAAATTGAAAAAGCTTGAGCTCAGTGACAGTAGCATCTTTGGAGGTCTGGACATGTTAGGAGAAAACCTTTCAAATCTCACCCATCCGAACGTCAGTGCATTCTACTGCAAAATATCAGCACCTTGGAACCTTTGAAAAAGTGGGAATGTCTGAAAACCCCGAACCTGTTTAACTGTGGGGTTACTAGTCTGAATGACGAGGGAGGAGCGTCTTCCCCTGGCTAGGACCGAGAGAATCAAGAAGCCCCTGGTTCAGATGCCCAGGTGAATGGTGAGCACGAAGAAGAGCCCTGCAAAGGAGAACATGCGGAGGATGAGGACGGAGAGGAGGAGGAGTTTGATAACCATGAAGATGAAAAGGAGAAGAAGGTGTAAATGGGGGGGAGGGCGATGAAGGTGAAGTCAGTGGGGAGGAAGAAGAATTTGGACATGATGGAGAAGGTGATGAAGATAAGGGGATGAGGAGGAAGAAGAGGAAGAAAAATAAGAAAGTGGGAAGGTAAAAGAGGAAAAGAAAAATTGATAATGAAGGAGAAGATAATTAAGACCAAAATAACCTGCAAAAAAAGAACTGCTCCATATTGGCTGGACTGCTCACAGGTAGCAGTTTAAATAATAATAGTTATACAGGTAATAATAGTAATAAAGGGTATCGGTAATACCAACCACAGGACCCCTCCCACCCAAAGAGCCAAAGAACAGTTCCTGTGACATTTCTGCCTTCTTCCATTTGGTCTGTCTTCAAAATCCACCATCAGCGTGAGGATATCACCCCAACAAAACTGCACGTCCTGTTAGGTTCTCCTGTAAGACTTGCTGAGCAGGGGTCATCGTGGTCAGTGAGTCAGCCATCAGTGGCTACTAGTTACATCAAGACTATAACAGCATTCTTATTTTCTGTACAACAAAGAAGGCTTGTAAATAAGATCTTAGCATAAAAAAATAGTTTCCCACAGCAAGGAATGAGTTGGCCCAAAATATCAGTGGGGCTGAGGCTGAGAAACCCTGGTATAAATGTTCAAGGCATGGGATGGGTTTGAATGCAGCGCCATATTTACTAGCTCTGTGACCTTAGCCAAGTTACTTAACCTCTCTGTGTCCTATCTACAAATAAGGCTCCCGACAGCTCCTTCCTCCCAGAGCTGTTAAGAGATTTAGACAAGTCAGTGTATTTGAGACATGGGAGCAGTAGCTGGCACACATCACTTAAACATTCTTGACTCAGATGCATTAGTAGAAGGAAGATAATAGTATCTACCATGAAGATAAATCATGTATGCAAAATGATTGGGACAGTGATTTGTACACCCTAAAAGCTGTATACATTCCAGTTGTGATTATTACTGTTCTTATTCCCTTTTTAAACAAGTATTTGGGCCTCCTGGGCACAAAGAGGTGAAGTCACTCGGCTTACAGCTATTAGATAACAGAGTCAGGATGAGAACCACAAACTCATGAAAGAAGGAAAGCTCTGTCCAGTGTGAGAGTTACCAATTCTCTCTAGTCCTTGGCAACCTGTTTAATAGAAAGCCTGGTGGGGCACGATCCTTCAGGGTAATTAGTACTTTGGAGTCAATGTAGAGAGAGGCACTCTGACCTACAGTGTCACTTAGCAACCATGTAATTCCAGAGCTGCCTTTGAAAAACGAAGACTGCGGGTCATTCACGGAGGAAAATCACAAGATGCTGAAGTGTCTAGATCAGAGTGGTCAATGGGGGAGAAAGTGATTTTAATTTCTTTCTATTAACTATTACTGGAAGAGGTATTTCTTTAAAAGATTTTGTGCAGTCATTGCGCTGTTCCAATTTAATTCACCATGGTGATACTAGTGCCTTTTGAAAAAAAATTCTTTTCTTTTTTGTAGTTGTTTTGAGATGTAGAAGAAAAACCAAATTTTGAGCTTTCTCTGAGTTTATAACTTCAGGAATTATAACTACTATCAGAAAATGAGCCCAGTTAAGGTTAACATACCTGTTTAAATGGCTTCAGAAAAAACTATGTATTTTAAATGGATTTGTTAATTAGATTCTCTTTGATGACTCATATTGGCAAAATATAAACTTAGGGCTCTCATTATGACATCAAGCAAGACCTGGGTTGGGAAAGCCGCAAGCCAGTCTACCTTTTCAGCCAGGTATAACTGTAACTAAGTGTTTGTCTCCTTGCAATCAGCAACACAGCAAGCACAAAATAAGTGAAAGTAGCAGATTATTTGGAGACCTTTCCAACCTGTGTCTGACCTTCTTGATTCATTTGCAGAGGTAATTGCCTGTGGAAATTGCTGTGCTTTTATCTGTGGTGCTATTAAAACACTGGTTGAAATGAGATGGCACAGACTGCATGGATAATGGGGTACCGTGGCGTGGGAGCTGTTGTTTTATTCGACAGATGAGAAATGGCTGAAAATAACCTTCTGTCTCTCCTGTAAGAATTTTGCTTGTTAAGTGACATTCACCAACACAGCAGAGTTTCAGCGTGGTATAGGAATTTGAGCTATTCTTAGCAAGATATTAAGTGAGAGTTTTCAGGCTTTTCTTGTTATAAAGTAGGCAGTGTATGGGTGTTTTATATTCCCTGATTTCGGGGGCACTTTCTGTGCTCAGGGGAATAGCTGTTCCAGCTTGGGGAGGAATGAGGACACCATGCTATTAGGACATTCGGAGTGGAGTAGAGTCATTCCTATCAGTGTCCCCTGCATCAGGGTACCACTGACCTGTAGGATCACTCCCTCATTCTCTCCTGGTTTCTCTGTCATTTTTCTATCTGGTGGGATAAGTTTCGCTGCCTTCTTGGCCTCATCCTGCCTCCTCAGTATGGCCCAGTATTTCTTCCCCCTTTGACCATCCTCCTCCCTTGGAATGGAGCAGTACACTTACAACTTATTAAGGAAATAGTGGGGATCCATGTGGTATAAAACAGTGTTTCTCGAACTTGAAGATGCCTCAAAATCCCCTGGAGAGCTTGAAGAGATACAAATTCCTGGGTCTCACCCCCCAGAGATTTGGATCCAGTAGATTTGGAGGGGGCATGAGAATTTGTATGTCTACAAACTAACTGCCCGAGCAACTGATGTTCCTGGTTTGACACCACATTGTGAAGCCTTTGTGTGATGTTATGATTTGTAATAGTAAATATATATTGGTTTTCCTCCATGTTTCTGGCACAGAGTTCCTAAAACTCTTGGAATTTCCTGTGCCGACAGTAATAAATACGTCTCTTGTATGAATGAGGTGACTTTTGGAAGCACCTAAGGATCTGGGCTGGTTGCCAGAAGAGCCAATCACATGATTAGAGGGTTGGAACTTTTACCTGCCCTTTTGCCCCTGTTTCTCCTCCCCCACCTCCAACCTTCTGGGAGGGAAGAGGGGATGAAGATGGACTTCATTCACCAATGGCCAATGATTAAATCACCTGTGCCTACGTTACAAAGTCTCCATAAGAACCCAAAAGGAAAGGATTTGGAGAGCTTTCAGGTTGGTGAACCAGAATGCTTCCAAGTGCCATGCCAGGCCCCAGACTCCAGGAGGACAGACACTCCTTTGTTTAGGGCCTTGCCCTGTGTGTCTCTTCATCTGGTTATTGACTCCTATCCTTTAATATGCTTTGTAAGCACCCAGGAATCTAGTGAGTAAATATGTTTCCTGAGTTCTCTGAGCCACTCTAGCAAAGTAACTGAACCCAAGGAGGGGTTCATGGGAACCATTAGCAGAAGTACAAGTAGCCATCTGGACTTGGCAAAAGGCATCTTTAACTGGGGGCATTCTTGTGGGACTGAGCCTTTAACCTGTGGAATCTGATGCTGCCTTTGGCAGATGGTCTCAGAATGGAGTTGAATTGTAGGACACCAGCCAGTGTCAGAGAAATGGTTGTGAGGTGTGGAAAAAGCCCACCCACATTGTAAACCTTGTACAGTTGAACCTGAGGGAACTCACCTCGTTGGGACAGTCTTTTCAATAGTTAGCCAAGAGCACCTTCTGAGCACCTGCTGAATGCTGAGGAAGAAGTCGTTAAATTGACCCCCATAATTCCTGCATTCCAGAAAGTCTTCTATTTATAGAAAATCACAAGCCTACATATCACTGTAGGAGGTACCCACTCAAAGCCAAGAGGGGAGGGGAACTGAGTCTCAGGGTGTTGAATGGAGGGATGTTAACACTGGGTGGGTCAAGAGAGAAAACTAAGATTTATTTTGGATCTATCCCATGCCAGCACTGTGGCTGGCATTCGTCATGTTAATTCATTGAATCTTCACAGAAATCCCGAGAGATGAAGATTTTGCTCTTTCTCTCATAAATGAGGAAACTGGGCTCTTATGACTTGAATTTGTAGGGCCAAGGGCAAGATGTCCCAAGCTGAGCCACTTTGGCATGAAGATTATTTTGAGCTGACGACAGTCAACACTCTGTGGGGTCAAGAGAAACTCTTGCCCTTCCCTTAACTACATAGAAGAATCTAAGTTGGGGGTCTTTCTCAGAATAAGGGTTATTAGCAGAAATAAATTTTATCTGAGTGCCCCATCTGTATGAGGGCAAACATTTAATTACCAAATATCTGCTCTTCTTACTGCCCTGTGAAATGCTCTCCTTTCCTCTGAAGTCCCAGACTGCTACCCCCATCTTGTTAGTCCAAGATGACCTATGGACCTCATTTTACATGACTGTCTTTGGAATTGCCATGTCTGGGTGGATTCCCTGTATGTATGCTATCGAATTTGATTTTTTCCTGTTAATCTGTCTCATGTCAATTTGATTCTTAGTCCAGCTAAAAAGGACCCTTGAAGGGGACAGAAATTCTTGCCCACCGCCTTCCCCCGCCGACAGTGGCAGGGCCAATAGGGTTCTTTCTTCTCAGAGACCAAGTTATTTTCACCGCACCATGTTGCTTCCCAGCATAGAGCATGACATGCCTGAGTATCCAGTTAATGTTGGTTGAATTGAGACATCAGATGATTAAGTTAGTAAGCAAATGTTTCCAGGAAATGATGACTCCAGAGATGGTCCTTAAACACACTGCTGTTAATTATTGTTATATTTCCTGAGCATTTTATCATGTACCAGGTACTGTGTGTGTTAAGCATTTTATCTACATTATCCCACTTAGTAAAAGGTAAACTATAAGGTAATTATTAACTCTATACTCTATTCTGTATGAAGATATTTAAAGAGGAAAAAGAATTGTCCTGGGATTGGTAGTGAAACCAGGTTCCCAAACTGCAACTTTTTGTCTCCGAAGTACAGAGTTCTCCTACTCTGTGTTGATCTGCTGTAGTAACCCAGTAATCACTTTTTTATCTTCCCCTTGTTACTACTCATTTCTTCCCCCAAAATGAGATAGATCCATAGCCATGGATTTCAAGACATAGGAAATACGATTTTAAAAGTTGGTTGTCGGTTACTATACCAATATAAACCTTTTTTCACATCCGCTCATCGTGATCACATTAGGATAAGCACGAGCAGTTACAGCAGCAAAGACCAAAAATACTACATGAACAAAATGAGATATGCTGCTGTCTTGTGGGCCAGATGACATAGAACCAGGATTTAAGTCTGGTTCCCAGGCTTCCTCCCTACCTTCTCTGCCTTCCTGTATGCATCCACTAATTCTTTAGTCCTTCCTAATCTATGAGTAGCTTCATCCAGAATCACCACGTGGTCAGTATTTCAGCTGATGTGTCAAAGTTCTCAGCATTTATGGATTTTAGAGATTCCTCTGCAGGCCTCAGTTTTTGCAGGATGAGCTTGGTTTAAGACCTCTCTCTGGACTCCAGTATTTTCCTATTATGATAACTTTTGAGTCTGTCTGTGCAACTAAAAGATAATAGTTCCCGTTCTGGCTAGTGTTCCAGGTTGCTGTCTTAGTGAAATGCCCTCCCATGTGTGTGTTCTGACATTTGACTCCAGGACAATAACTGAAAGAGACGATAACTTTGAA
Source organism: Enhydra lutris kenyoni (assembly GCF_002288905.1). Classification (NCBI taxonomy): domain Eukaryota; kingdom Metazoa; phylum Chordata; class Mammalia; order Carnivora; family Mustelidae; genus Enhydra; species Enhydra lutris. Next base: position 532,013 of record NW_019154175.1, read on the forward strand.
GATTTCTTTGTTCCAACTGAGTACTCTGGGTACTTTTTTCTCTTTCCCCCAACAACACAGGGAAGTGAGCAGATGATATTTCTTTTGTCAGACTGACAGAAATGGAGGGAAAATCAGCAAAGTAATTTGCCTCTGGCCACACAGCTCTAAGTGGCTGAGCCAGAACTTGAACCCAGGAGGGTATAACTCAGAAGACCCACATCTTCCTGTCCTTATCAGATAATACTGGGGGTGCAGAAGTCATTGGGTTCACCTCTCAGGATTTGCTGGGCTGTGCTTGACCTAGAAAGCGGAAGATTCAATTTCTGAACTCCTTCTCTGGTTTTTCAGATTCTACTTGCTGTATCTCATTAATGTCTTGGAAGTGAAAGGATGTCTCTGGACTGCTTTGAGCTCTCGGTGCCAATGTTGTGTGTGTTAATGACTTTTACCCCCAACCCACCAGTGCAGCCACATGACTTAATGAGTAGTTCATCCTAATCAGATGGCGGCTAATGGGGAATTAAGGATCATAAGGCTGGAGATTTTATTGTAGGGGAAATTCATATAACAAGAGTCTTTTTTCTTTTTCTCTTCAAAAAAATGAAGAAATTAAGTCTCATTAAAATAAGCAGCAACAAGCCATAATCTTAATAGATATTGAATTTGAGGCACTATCTGGTTCAAAAGCAGGGGTTGGAAAGGGCTTCTGCTTCCTTGTTTTTTCCTGTTGGCATCAATGAGGTCTGGGGGTGGCAAGATAGCCCGGGTGGGAATAGAGTTGAAGAGGGGAACAGGGAGGAGAGAAGGAAGGAGCGAGTGGAGAAAGGTGGGGGAATAGTATAGTCTGTATCCTGGAAATGAGCTTTTTATAGAAAAGCAACACTCCTTTTGATCTTTCTAAACTACTCTGAAAAAAGAAATTGGTGAATATATAATGGACCTTGACCATGAAGAACAAATCAAAACCAACATTTATGTCCATAGAGTTTGACAACATAGCCTGAAATAAAACATAAATTATGAAAGAGGCTAGAAAATCATAGTACTATGCTTCTCAAGGTTCCCAGCAGTAACAGTATCACCTGGGAACTTGTTAGAGATATCCTTTCTTTAGGGCCCACCCAAGACCTACTGAATCAGGAGCTCTGGGGTCAAGGGCCCAGAACTGTATCAAATGCCCTCCAGGTGATTCTGACACACACTGAAACTTAGGAGTCGGTGATTTAGTGGAGGATGGCCTTGGAGTCGGAGAGACCCTGGCTTCTGGCCTCTGCATGCTGTTTCTCTGATGTTGGACTTCATTTTTCTTTTCTGCCAAGCAGTGATGGTACCCACCTTTAGGTTGTGCTATTTTTTATGATTACTACCTACATTGCTCTGAGCTCTTGGCTTTGAAGATTTGGAAACTACTTTTTTCAGGTTTGTGGGGGGTCACCTTGGGCCAGAGCCAGCAATTCCTAATTGCCTTTGTAAACCATCTGTATGGTTGTCAGTAAACATGGCTGTCAGAACACACACATTTGCATCTGATCCTTCCCAAAACCCCACTAAAGCAACAACAAAAGAAAGGTCCTTTTAGAGTATTAATGCATTAGGACAAAGAGCATGAGAGGTGAGGAATATAAAGTGGAAAGCTAGAAAGCAGTGATTGACTTGGCAGACCAAAGAAAGCTGAACCCTAAGGTGATGGAGGGGAGATCTAAACAGTAATTTGATTGACAGCAGAACTTCCCCCAAAGACTCAGGCATTATGGCAATAGTGCCACTAGAAGTGAGGATGAAGGGGGTGCTAAGAATAGGACTAGTTGAAAGTTTGTTTAAGAAGCATGTCGGCCCTGCCCTGGTCCTAGATGGCTCAGTCAGTTAAGAGTCTGACCCTTGATTTTGGCTCAGGTCATGATCCCAGGGTCATGAGATCGAGCCCCTCATCAGGCTCCGTACTAGGCGTGGAGCCCAAGATTTTCTTTCCTCTTCTCCTACCCTCCTTTCCACCCTTCCTCCCCATTTGCTCATGCTCTCTCTCTCTCTCTTTCTCTCTAAAAACAAAATAAAACAAAACAACAAAAACATTTTTTTCTTTTAAAAATAATTTGCTTTCTTTTGCATGCCACAGGACAGATTTCTAGTTTTAAAACAAGGTACATCAAGAACTAAAATATCCCCCCCAACCATCTTTCTTTTCACCAATTCAAGAAATCCTTCTGGAAACATAAGCAAGTGACTAAACAGGATCAAACCACCAAATCTACAAGTTAATACATGATCTGTTATGACAGAATAATCAAGAATTTTCCCCCAAAGAAAGATTTTAGTTTTCCAAATATAAAGTCTAAGAGGATCATATATGAACAGAAATCTTATTCCAGATTTTATGGTAAAGAAGGATAACACACTGGCAGCTGAAGAAAACTGAAACTCTTTCTAATAAATAGATCCAAATTAAGAATTTCTACAATATTTCTTTAGGACACAACCAGAATTCTTTAAAAAAAAGAGAGAGAGAGAGAAGCATCTAGACCCCCAAGAGATTGAGGACTTCTCTAGGAACTCAGAGAGTCCAAAAGGACAATCCTAAAGTTGATCCTAAAGTTGACAGTCCTACTACAAATCCATAGTTTCTTCAACACAAACTTCAGGCTGGTCACCCTACAGTGAATTCTCATAGTTGACAACCCCCACTCATACTCACAAGGGTCCCACTGTTAAATATGAGCAGGCATCTAAGGATTACCATATATTTCTAATCTGAAAAGCACGCAAACACAAATAAATGAGGAAATAAAGACCAAGCAGGGGTAAGGAAACTTAAAAATATATCTATTATTGACATTCTCAGAAGACAAAAGGTATTAATGTCAATGAAACAGAACAGAATGCTATTAAAAAACAACATTCAGTGCTGTGAAATGTGTAAGCCTGATGATTCACAGGCCTGTACCTCTGGGGCAAATAATACATTATATGTTAATTTTTTAAAAAGCAACATTTAATGAACCTGAGAGAAATGAAAAGTATGATATCGAATAGAAATTAAATAAAAGGAATAGAAGATGGGGCACCTGGGTGGCTCAGTTGGTTGAGTGTCTGAATCTTGATTTCAGCTCAGGTCATGATCTCAGGTTGTGAAATCGAGCCCTGCACTGGGCTTGGGCTTGTGCTGAGCATGGAACTTGCTTAAGATCCATTCTCTCCCTCTCCCTCTGCCTCTTCCCTGTCACGTGCGTGCTCTCTCTCTTAAAAAAAGGTGGGGGGCGGAATAGAAGATAAAATGAAGAAATCTTCCATAAAGTGATAGGAAGAAACTGGAGAGAAAAATTAAAAAATTAGATTAATCTAGGAGTCCAGCACCTGATTCACAGGAGACCTGGAGGGAAAAAAATGAAGGGAAAGAAACCATCAAAGAAATAATCCAATTAATTATGTGACTAAACTATTAACTATATAACTAAACATACATAATCATTTCTCAATATATACATATATCAAATCATTGTGTTATACACCTTAAACTAATGCAATGTTGTATGTCAGCTATGTCCCAAAAAACCGGAGGAAACCAATGACGGGACCAAGAGAATCCTTTACGGATACAACTGAAAGCCTACCTCCATTTCTAAGGATTCTCTTTTCAAAATTATTATGTTTTTACCTGACTTGTTTCTTGAATCAGTACTTATTCCCTCAGTGTATTCATTCAGCCCATGCTTTTTTAGTCTTTTTCTGTATTTGGCATAAAAGGGGAAAAGAAAGATATCAGAGGTATCAACGTGGTTTTATCCACATCAGCTCATCTTCCATCACTGCCAAATGGAGTGGCCAGATCATAAGAGCTAACGAAGGCCTGATGATCTAATTCTGCTGGGAATTAAGAGTCAGAAACAAGCATAGGTGTGAGTAGTCTTCTTTAAATTCTGTTTTAATATATCTTTTGGAATTTTGTATGGAACAAAGTCAATTTGGATAAACCTGTAAACTACCCACAGAGAGCAATGATTTTTAAATTATTACAAGGAGGAAAAAGACTCATTAGTCCTTTATCTCTAAGCTTTGATACACCTGCAGAAATGGCTTTTTTTTTTTCTAGCCTTCTTGGGTTTAGGAGTAAATTATGCTCTGCAGAATCGTTTAGAAGTTGGGGTACACTTTCCCACAGGAGTAATTTTGTGAATAATAACCAACTTCCTAAAGGAGCCCACAAGTCTGTTTACCCCACTGATGATGAAAAGTATGCAGGTGAGGGGCTAACAGCTATGTAGAAGTCACCCAGGACTCCAGAGAGGCTCTGCTAACACAGGGGTGGGCGCTTCACATCTTCACTCCCTTATGTCAGCAGGCAGATTAAGTGCCCGTCTCGCTTCAGGAAGCTGGGGTAGATGTCCCAAAGAGACAGTGATGAGAGATGGGGGAGCGGTATGCCCACTGGCTCTAGACTGGAGTGCTAAGGAGACCCGGGAGCTGGAGAGCAGGTTAAGGGTAAACAAAGAATAAACTAGGAGCTTCGGAACTGCAGCCTCAAAACACACTTCTTATGTCCAAACTCATTCCTGCAACGTCTCTTTTCTGTCCCACCGAAGAGCCTCAAGGCTGACCTACCAGCTTTACTTCCATTTCCAATGCCTTTGATTTGCTCTTTCTGACTAGGGTTTTCCTCCATCGTGGGTTCATAAAACAGAACAGTCTCTCAATTTTCCTTCTTCCTTACCTTTAAAGAAGCTATGAATAATTTTTTAAGTGATTAAAAAAAAAGAAACTGACTAGAAATAAAAAGTGTCCTTATTATGCTTATCCTTCCGTCACCCCATCCACCACTGTCCCCACCCTCCATATTTGCTTTCTTTGCTCTTCCCTCCCCTTCCTTCTCCCCTCCCCTCCCCTCCTCTCTCCTCTCCCCTCTCCTTTCTTCTCCCCTTCTCTCTTTCCCTTTTATTTTCACTTTAATCTGCTGGAGGCAAGTTTAAAAAAAGAAAGAAAGAAAATAAAGTAGCCCAAGAAAATTTCCTTGAAATGAAGGCCATAAATTCCTGGATTGAAAGGATTTACTGAAATCCTTGCACAATGGATGAGAACTGAGCCTCAGCAAAAGGCACGCTATTATGAATTTTCAGAACATTGTGAAAAAAGAGTTTCTTGAGAGGAAAAAACAGGTTCAGTATGAAGAATGAAGGATCTGAATGCTTTTGTCTTCACAACAGCAAGAGAAGACAATGGAGAAATGCTTCCATTGAGAAATGAGCGAAATGATTTCGCATCTAGAATTCTACTATTAATTGATTGTAAGCTATTAATTGATTGTAAGAGTAAACATTAGGTCTCAAAAATGTTGCTCCCATATACCCTTTCTCAGAAAACTACAAAAAGATGTCTTTTACCAACAAAAACTAATAAACCAAGAAGGTGAAACCATGGGATACAGGAATCAGGGGATCGAAATGAAGCTCCTTCCCAGGATGCTGGAGCCGAGACATCCACACAGCTCCCAAGGGACTAGTTCAGAAGCCTCCAGGGGAGTTTTCTTTTTTCTTTACTTTTTTAAAGTAGGCCCCATGCCCAGCATGGAGCCCAATGTGGGGCTTGAACTCACAACCCTGAGATCAAGACCTGAGCTGACATCAAGAGTCAGATGCTTAACCGACTGAGCCACTCAGGTGCCCCCAGGAAAGATTTCTTTATGGAAATGACATTGATAGGCTAACTAAGGTATTTTAATATATTAGGAGGAACTTTTGTCTGTGGGAGAATTGGAGTCAAATCAGTGATACGTAAACTAAACAAATGAAAAGACCATTATTAGCTGTAGGGAAAAGGAAACACTGTAGAAAAGGAAAAGTGACCTGAGTATCCTGTGTGGCTTAGCTGTGAATATGTCTCATCCAGTTACAGTAATATCCGCACAGATAATTATCTAACTGAATTGATGCTATAACCACACTAGAGGATGGGGCCATGGGAAGAGCTGTGGGAAATGAGTGTGAGATTGGAGGGCAGTGGGGAGAAGAGAGTGAAATTCTCAGAAGAGAGCAAATTCTCAGGCCAGCAGATAATTTCTAAGCCTGAAATATCAGGACATGGAGACTTGAGAATGACATTGAACTATGAAGATCAATAGCAAAACAATCAGCTTAATACAATGGAAAATGGGTGCTTCTGCAGAATGGGAAATTGGGTGAAAAGAAAGAATATCTAGGGGAGTAAAGACTTCAAAAGAGGTTTTGGCCACTTTTTAAATGATGTGTATGTGTACATATGCACAAATAAACATGAAAATTTAAAAAGGGAAACAAAACCTTTTGCCACTCTTCCTCTCAATTCCATACAGCAACTTTTAATTTTGGGCCAGAGAAATTAATGTTTATTTTTCTTTGGGTGGGACCCAGAGTTCTTGCTGATACAGTGTTAACTTTAAACTGCTCAAAGAGAGAAAAAAACCTGCCCTTAGGCAAATCAGCATTTTGCCTTGGGATTGAGAAAGGGCCTTTCTACTGTGGGGGATAGTGGGGGGACCCAACTAATTCACATTTAGAGTCATCCAGGGCCTCATCTGCCCTGTGAGGCTCTGTTGTGCAGGGACATTCCAGTCTCCCGGTCTTCCTCCCCACATCACACTCAAGTTCAAGCGATAGCTAGACTTATATGCAATCTCTCCCAGTTAGGTTGTGAGTACGTAAGGCATAGTGGTTTATCTAGAGATATCAATAAATAAAATGTACGTATGAAAAATGTATAACCTCACTTCATGTAAAATTAGACAATGGGCATTGAGCAAATTATCCATTTTTAATAGTAATAATGTTTCTAATAGTGATAATAATTAAATAGGTCCTTCCTGAGGACCTTTAACCTTCTAGAATGTCTCAGAAGCAGACCGGCATGAGAGCAGCCCTGGGCTGCAAATGACAGATGTGTCATCATTGCCTTAATGGTCTGACCAGCACCCCAGTGCCTCAGATGTGAGCCTAGTTCTCAAGACATGGACAAGAGAGCTATTCTTACTGTATCGATTTGGTATAACTATATTTTTAAGCTCAAAATTAAATTAGTTTTCTGGCAGCCCTCCTGAGAAAGCCACCTCTTACTATTCATGCATGACCTCTGGTTCATTGTGGACTAGAAAACAGAGCCGAGCCACAACTGCCATAGAGGCTTATTGAGTTAGAGTCAGACTCACTGGGAGCAAGGGAGCCAGTCGGGGGGCCCTGGGAGGCGGGTTCTGGGAACATTTGCTGATACAGGAGGCAGGAAGCTGGAGATTTGACCCTCTTGGGTATAAGTTAATTTATGAGCTTCCAAGAGCCGTGTCTGCATTATTCAGGCTTTGACTACTTTTGCTTTTCTCTGGCTGCCTTTGTTCAGATTGATAAGCACTCCCTGGTACCTTTCTAGAACTGGCAGCCCTCCTTCCAGTCCTCATTTATAATTCTTCTTGGGTAGAATTTTGTCCTCAGTGTCTTGGGCAGCCGTATTCAGCCTGAGTGGATAGACTACTGAAGACTTCGTTCCTTTACATCTAGATCCAAGCCTTTTTCTCTGATTTTTTCCCCTCTCAGTCTTCAGCTAAGCCTAAGATCATTTGAAAGAAATCGTTGTGGCCTCTCCATACAGTGGGACAGTATTCATGAACAAAATGGAATGAACCATTGACACATGCACCAACATGGATGCATTTCCAGGGCATTTTGCTAAGTGTAAAAGGCCAATCTCAGATGTTCACATACTGCATGATTCCATTTATATCATGTTTTTGAGATGGCATAATTATAAAAAAAAAAAAGAGAAAAGATTTGTGGTTCCCTGGGGGAGCATGAGTATAAAGGGGGAGCACAAGAGAGATTTCTGCAGTGATGGGACAGTTTTGTCTTCTAAATGGTGAACTGCTTACATGAACCTATCCAGGTGATAAAATGACAGAGTCATACACATACTTCATGACAGCATAAATCTTCTCGTTTTGACATTGCGCTCTACAACACTTCTACAAGATGGAACCATTGGGGAAACTGGGTGATGGGTATACAGGATCTCTTTGTAGTATCTTTACACCTTTCTGGGAATTTATAATTATTTCAAAATAATGTTTTTTAAAAAGGGATGAACTATTCATAAGGCAACAATATGGATAAATCTGAAAATAATTATGCTGAGTATAAGAAACTAGTCAAAAAAGTGCAAAAGTATAAATGAATTGTACTACCTCAAAACTAAAAATGTTTATGTGCAAACAATACCATCAAGTAAGTGAAAAGACGAAAAGTGAAAAGACAACCCATATGGTGTGAGAAAGTATTTGCAAATCATAGCTATTGGATAAAGGATTTTTATCCAGAATATATAAAGAATGCTTACAACTCAATAATAAAATGACAAACAACTCAACTGAGAAATAGGCAAGATTTAGGTGGACATTTTTCCAAAGAATAGATAAAAATGACCAATAAGCACACAAAAAGATGTTCAACATCACCAGCCATCAGGGAAATGCACACCCAAACTGGGATGAGATAACAGATCTTACTCCCTAGGATGGCAGTAATCCAAAAGACAGATAATAACAGTGTTGAAGGGGTGTTGAGGACATCTGGAACTCTCATACACTGCTGATGGGAACAGAACAAGGTGCAGCTGCTTTGGAAAACAGTTCCTCAAAATGTTAAACATCGTTACCAGATGACCCAGCAGTTCCACTCGTAGGTGTTTACCCAAGAGAACGGAAAACATGTTCACGCAAAAACTTGTTCCTGACAGTTCATAACAGCACGATTCATAATAGCCAAGAAGTAAATCACCCAAATGCCCATGGACTGATGATTGGATAAATGAAATGTGGATTGTCAATATGTCAAACATCATTTATTCAATATTGAAAAGGAATGAAGTGCCAAATTATGCTGCAAAATGGAGGAACCTTGAAAGGGGCCAGCCATAGGAGTTCGTATATTGTAGGACTTAATTGATATGAGAGGTCCAGAGTAGGCAAACATATATAGAGAGAAAGTAGATTACTGTTTGCCGAGGGCTAGGGGATGGGGGTGGGGTGGGGAATGATGCTCATGGATAGGGGGTTTCTTTGGGAGGAGGATGGAAATATTCTAAACTTAGACATAGTGATGGTCACCCAGCTTTGTAAATACAATAAAAGCCACTGAGTTGTACACTTTAAATGGATATATTTCATAGTATATGAATTATATCTAATTAAAACATTTAAAAAGAGTACATACTGTATGATTACATTTATAGAACTTTCTTGAAAATGAGAGCTAACCTATGGTGACAGAAAATATTAGCAATCGCTTGGGAACAGGAAGGGGTATAAAGGGATATGACAAAACTTTTTGGAAAGTGATGAAAGTGTTCAGTCAGACTGTGTGATGGTTTTGTGGGTGTATACATATTTCAAAGCTTATCAGATTGTATATTTTAAGGGTGCGGTTTATCATATGTCAGTAATCACTCAATTTTTAAAAAAGAGCAAAAATGTGTGACTGTTACAAATAATATATATATTATTTATTAAAAACTAATTTGACAAATATTTATTGGGTACTGGTTTAGTGTTAGCTCCCAGGGATACAATGACAAGGAAAAGATGGGTCTAGCCTTCAAGCAACTCATATAGGCACAGGCAAAGAAAGACACATATGGTTGCAAAATGGCTTATGTACCATTTCAAGCCTGGGAAGTCATGGTCAACTTCAAAGGAAGGCTTTCTGGAAGTGGTGAAACCCTTGAGCTCAGCCTTCAAGAGCAAATGGGAGTTAAAGGTAGAAGGTGGGCTTTGTGATGCCATAATGGTCCTCCTTCCTGACACTAACGTAGGAGGAGCCAGGGGAGCACATAGTAGGTACTTGTCATATCTCAGAGGTGACCCGACTTTATTTTTGCCATATTACAGTCATGCTCTTCTCCCCAGGAGCCACATCACAGTGGAATAGATTGTTGTCTTTACCTGTACCTTAACAGTAAGTGTGAAGCCAAGGTATAAATAACATCCTTCATTGCTCTTGGCCGATTTGCTATTATTTAGTTACTTGTGATGTTGTATTCAAGTTCTGTCTTTGCACTATATTTTTTGCTGTGTGAGAGCCAGGACTGAGCGTTCTCACACCATCCTGTCCTCAGCAGGTAGCATAGTACTTAGCACGTTAGCAGTTCTTGAAGAAGTTTACCTGCTGATAGGTTAGGAATTGGGCTGATATAGAATAACACATTTGACTGGTGGCCTCAGGCACGGCTGAAACTTTTTGTGTCAAGAAGTATAAATTGGTCTCACTGCTCCTATCCCGCTCCCTTTTCTCTGCCTCTTAGCTCTGGCCGCAGTCATGCCAGGTCCTGTCCATCCTAGCCCTGCCTACCACCTGTTGGTCCTACTGGCCTGCTGTCAGGCAACTCTTTTGGTGGGTCCACTCCCAGAGGCTGCTGCGTGAGGTTCTTCTGAAAAGGTCAGGACAGTCTGTCCTGGAGAGGGCAGCTCTGGCCGTTGGCCTGCTCTTGGCCAGTTGGGCATTCTTGGGCCCTGGTTGAAGGCCCACTCACGTGTTGTCTCTTCTCCTCAGCTCTTCTGTATGCCACTATCTTCGGGAACGTGACGACCATTTTCCAACAGATGTACGCCAATACCAACCGGTACCATGAGATGCTCAATAGCGTTCGGGACTTCCTGAAGCTCTACCAGGTGCCAAAGGGCTTGAGTGAGCGAGTCATGGATTATATTGTTTCCACCTGGTCCATGTCCAGAGGCATCGACACAGAGAAGGTAAGGAGGGCGATAAGCTCAGGTGAGCCCTGTGTGTCAGCTTTCCCAGGGAGAATAGAGGTGCACCTGGGGCCGGGGGTTCTCAAACCTGGCTGAGGTTTGGGTAGTTGGGTTCCCAAGTCCTACCCCCAAAAGTTTTGCTGGCTTCCAGATCGGCTTTCCTCAAGGACCAGCAATTAAGAGATTAAGAGCCATTATTTAAGAAACTGGAAAGACAGTGTGTATCCTGGAGAACTTGTTGGAAGTCTAACTGTCCAGGGCAGAATTTCCCAAACTTGTGTGATGGTAAGGCTCAGGGCCATCCCCGGGGAGGTCATCATCGTGACTAATTTTCCTTTGACCTCAGGCTCTGAGATGGCCAAGCCCTGCCACTGATTCTGTCCTTATTTAAATTTTTGGTATTTTGTCCATCGGGGATTTTTTTTTTTTTTTGCGTGGATTTTGATTTTGTAAAATACTGTATTAAATTGTAATTTATGTTGATTACTGAGATTTTAGCCCAAGGCTGTTGCCTCACTGTAGTCTCAGCTCTGATAAGATTCTCAGAATTCGCAGTCATTAAACAGATTCCCAGCCTCTATACCAAATGTATGGAATTCCGGATTTAGAGGAGGGGGAGGTGTGAGGAAAAAAATCTTCATTTTTAACAATTGCCCAGGGGACCCTCTTCATCAGACAAGTCTGGTGAATACTTATCAAGGGTTTGTGCCTTAGTCTCACTGGCTTGAGGAAAACCTCAGTTAGACCTCTAAGGCTAAGGTATCAGTTTTCCCATCTGTGAAATGGAAACAGCCATAAATCCCTATTGTTCTCTAAGAGTTGCGTTATTCTAGACGCATTTCAATAAAGTGGAGAAACTTTGTGGCTGGGAAGAACAGAGAAAAGATGCAGCGGACTTTCTATTCACTTCACAGTTATCTCCTGTGTTCATTTTCTATGAGCAGCATGTCATCCTGGGTCCGTTTTTCTCTGCTTCTCAGTGTTTTCCACCCTACTTCTCCTTTTACTGCCAGTCTCTAGGTACTTGGGGAATTCTGATTCCTTTCGCTGTCAGAGTAAGAAAAACAGAAAGATAACGCTGTTGCAGAAACCTAACACATTCAAAGCCAAATGCCTCTGACTTTGGAGCAGCTATCCTTGCTCCTCTTCCTCCGTCAGAAGGGTTAGCTGAGAGTGGAAGTTTAAAAGGAAAACCTGAACTCAATTTAATTGATTCCCACGTAAAAGGAAGGATAATTCAGGTTTGTTGAAGATCAGCCATGGCCACAACGGTAACATAATAAGCTCACCACCGTAGCACTGGCTACCTTGCCTTGAACACTCGTTAAAAACAAGTATTTACCGCGCTCTCTTCCTGCGGGCCCCGCGCTCACGCTTCAGTGACGCTCTATGGCAGCTCTGGGAGGGAGCTGCTGTTATTTTGACCCCAGAGACAAGGACCCAGAGGCCTGGTTAGTTTTGTTAACTGCCTCTGGTCATAGAATTAAGAGTGGCATAGTCAGGATTTGAATCTGGTTTTGTTTGACTTGGAAGCTTGTGCTTTTCCTACTGTTACTTTTTAATTTATTTTAATTTATTTTTTTAAATTAAAACATGTACTGGAGGGAAGAAGGATGAGCAGATGAGTCCAGATGGAGTTGCCCTCGTTTCTGACCCAGGCAGGGCGTCAGTCGGGTGGGTCTGAGTCCCTGGCTTTGCCAACCACCTGCCCTTACTGAGTCTGGTGTTTTTGCTTCATTCAGCAAGGCATGTAGGTTCTGTGGGTGCCTGGCAGCTGATGGAGCAGAAAGGAACTTTGATCTGTCGGCCCTGGGGCTCCATTTCCCAGGGACCAGGAGGGCTTTGTAAATCTGGTTGTCTGGAAAGAAACCCTTCCCCATCCCAGGGCAGGGCTGGGCTGGGTGGCTGCCCGTGGGAGATAGCACCGTCAGCGTTTGCCTGTCCTGCCCCTCTCCACTGACTCACTTTCCTGAGAGGCTTTGGGATTTGCCCCAGGTCCTGGCCTAGCTGGAAGAGGGAGTACTGTGACAGCTCACTGCAGGGCCCAGCCGGCCTGGGCGGCTTCTCTTCCCAGCAGGGGCTTGGGACAGGCAGCTTCTGTGGAGGGATCCAGTCCCGTGGTCCCCTGGCTCTCCCTGGTTCTGGGTCAGAGGGGTCAGGGAAGACCACGGAAGCCTAGGGGTATGGTGGGGAGGATGGGGGGTGCTGGGCTCCTCTCGTTTGACCAGCAGCAATTAGCCAGTGACCATGAGCATGTCACCTGTTCTCTGAGCCTCAGTTTCCATGTCTATAACACATGGACAATAGATGCCTTTTAGTGCTAAGGTCAACCCCTAAGGCCCATTTATCTATGGCGTTCTGGACCTCCCTCAGCCTGACTCACTGCTCCTCTGTGCTAAGGACCTCAGAAATTAAAGCTCACATGCACTGAGCCCGTGTGTGTGGAAGGCACTGCACCAGCACTTACCACACACCAGCTCAGAGAATCCTCAGAATTCTGTACTCATGTTCAAAACAGAAGAGTTGGTTAAAGAAGCTAAGTATGGCTTCAGGTTCACAGGATCAGTAAACCTTAAAGCCAGGAATTGAATCTGGGTCTGCCTGATCTTAAAGTCTATTCTCTCAACCATGTGTCTGTCCTGTCCGGCCTGGGGTGGTTCCATGAGCCTCCATGGTGACATTTCCCTGTGGCCTTTGAGGTCCTCAAGAACCAGGAGGGATGGTTTCTCTTAAGGACCAAACAGAAGGGAAGGTGCCCAGGAAGGGGTCTGCAGCTGAGAAGCATTCAGCTCAGAGAGAAGGGTTCAGGACCCCCTAACCCATTCAGTGTGGAGCCAACAGGAGAATGATGGAGATGCCTTATGGCATGGCAGTCCGTGATGTTCAACCCCCAGCTTCCCTCTCCTCCTCACAAGTGCTTTCCAGTGGATCCAGGAATAGGGCCCATGAATAAAACATTGTTTCTGTGCCAAGGCCTCGTTCATTAGCAGCCTCTGCCAGCAAAGCCCAGCCCAGGGGAAACCAAATACTGAAAGGTGAATTTACCTGGAGAGTAAATGTTGGTTTTGAACGGCTGGGCACAGTTTTGACAGGACATGTGAGAGTTCTCCCCCTGGTGTTCTGCCTGGGAAGAAGAGGATCCAAATTAAATCTGCATTTCTTTCTTTTTTTTTTTTTTTTTTTTTTTTTTTTTTTTTTTTTTCTTAAGATTTTATTTATTTATTTGACAGAGATCACAAGTAGGCAGAGAGGCAGGCAGAGAGAGAGGAGGAAGCAGGCTCCCTGCGGAGCAGAGGGCCTGATGTGGGGCTTGATCCCAGGACCCTGGGATCATGACCTGAGCCTAAGGCAGAGGCTTTAACCCACTGAGCCACCCAGGCGCCCCTAAATCTGCATTTCTATAGGAGTCTTGTTTTTCAATGAGCTGGAAGGAGGGAAACACTTAGTAAGCTCTCAGCCCCAGCTGGCCTTGGCAGTCTGAATTTTCCTGTCCCTCTGCTCTGTCAGTGCTCCTTCCCCTCTCGCAGAGATCCTGCTCACTTCCTCAGCATCCTGCAACCCCAGAACAAGCAGGAAGAGGCACATGGAGCATGGGGACCAGTGTGTATGGAGCCCCTTCCTGGGTCCTACACTGTCCTGGAGGAACCATACTGGTACTTGTCCTTTCAGTTAATCCTCCTGAGCCAATGTGAGCAGTGTGCACTTTATAAGAGAAGGTCAAGTGTAGAGCAGTTAGGCCACTTGGGGGGAAGGAGCTGGCATTTGGACTGTTGGACCTCTCTGTCCACTGCCTCGCCTCCATGCAGAGTGCAAGGGCTCCTGAGAAGGTAGGGTAGGAGCAGCGCAGTCACGGGCAAGGTGAGACTTGCACAGACTTTTGAAGGAGGCGGAGAAACTTACAGATTCCAAGGTGAGCTCCAGGTGCAGAGGCAAATGCCCTATGTGAAGGCACAGAAGCAGGAGTGTGGGGGTAACCAGCATCCTAAGTGTCTTCATTGAACTTGTTTGATTTTATGCCCCCAGCTTTGCTCACTAGACTAGAATGGAAGAAAGGGTTATTGAAAGGACACACCTAATTTCTCTGGAAAAGTCCACTTGAAGGCATCCTACTGTGTTACCTAATGCTTGCTATGGGAGGGGCCATGCAGTGGTTTCTTGTAAAAATTTAGTTCAGGGAACTATTTCTCCCCCTAGAAAAGGCTGAGAAATTTTCCTTTCTCGAAAGACACACGTGACCCTTTAGAGTTCTCACTTTGCCCTGAGTTTCTAGATACTAAGAGTGGAATTACTAGTGCCTTTGTTTAGGGTAGCCATGTAACGTAGGAAATGGTTAGTATCTAAACTAGGCTCTGGACTCAGACAACTTCGTTTGGGAGCCCAGCTCTGCCATTTTCTGGCTGTGCAACTTTGGGGAAGTTATTTATCTTCCCTGTGCCTCAGTTTCCTTCTCTGTAAGATGGTACCATACTAACACTTATATCAGAGGGTTATGTGAGGATTAAATTAGCTATTAAATGCACATAACAATCATGTAAAATCATTGCTTAATTTCACTCATTTTGCTTAGGATTTGTCTCCTCCCATGAGATGGTAAGTTATAAAAAGGCAAGGGTTTTGTCTGTGTTGTTCACAGCTACATCTTCAGAGCTGAGAATGATTCCTGGTATATCATGAGTTCTCAATAAATAAATATGAAATGAATGAATGACTTTAAAGCACTTAGCAAAGCCTGGCACAGAGTAAATGCTCACAAAATATTACTTTATCTCTCTTTAAGCCACACACATACTCAGACCATCAGCAGTGTGAGCCCAACCTTCAGAATACGTCCTGAATCTGACCACTCCTCCCTGGCTTCCCTGCCAGCATCCCAGTTTGGGCCCCCTCACTTCTCACGGGGCCTCCTGCAGGAGTGACTTAACTCAAATCCTTGGCTCCATCCTTGCAACCCCGAAGTCCGGGCCCCGGAACTCCACTCTCTAGCTATGGTGATCCTCTTAAAATACAGCCTGGTCTTGTCACTCCCTCCTCACACTCTTCCAGTGTCCCCATCACACTCAGAATAAAGTCAGAGGCTTTTCATAATGTCAGGTCTTTAGGTGCGTGCGTACTGGGCATTCTCCCAAAGCTTCATCCCCTACCCTGAGCCCCTCTTTCATGCTGGCTGTTGCTTAGGTCCCCTCACCATCTTCCTTGCTGCTGGGATGTCTTCTGACACATTTTGCAGGTGTCCGCTTACATGTCATCTCCTCAGACAAGCCTTCACCAGCTATTAATCTAAAGAGCTCCCCATACTCCCAGCCCTGACTCTCTGATCCTTGTTCTGAGCATTTAGCATGGATTTCTATGCTTGCTGCTTATCTTTCTCATGAGAGTGTAAGCTCCATGGGGACAGGTACTGTGGCTGTGCTGTCTACCTGTGCCTTGAAGAGTGCAGTCTAGCCCAGTGGGGGTGGCTTCTGCTCCTGGGGTCATGAGGGGCCACAGGCTGGAGAGCACAGTGAGGACCCTGACACTTTTTCTCCCTGTGCCTGCCCAGGTTCTGCAGATCTGTCCCAAGGACATGAGAGCTGACATCTGTGTGCACCTGAACCGCAAGGTGTTCAAGGAACACCCAGCTTTCCGGCTGGCCAGCGATGGCTGCCTGCGGGCACTGGCCATGGAGTTCCAGACAGTGCACTGCGCCCCGGGGGACCTCATCTACCACGCAGGAGAGAGTGTTGACAGCCTCTGCTTTGTGGTCTCCGGCTCTCTGGAGGTGATCCAGGATGACGAGGTGGTGGCTATCCTAGGTAGGTGTGTTAATTTTGCTGGACATACACCTCTGGGGACCAGGGTTGGCCAAGTTACTGGGCAGCTCAGTGCCACTGCAGCCTTCAGCCAGGGAGAGTGGGCACCTCGGGGCAAGGCCAACTGCTCGCCTCTATTCGACACACCGATATTTGAGTGCCTGCATTGTGCCAGTCACCGTCTTAGGCACTTGGGGTATTTCAATGACAAAAATGGGTTTTGTCCTCTAGGGGCTCCCAGGCTACTGGGGGAGAGGAGCAAATAAGCAGACACTTGTTCACTGCGGAAGAAGGATCTAACTCAGTATTCAAGTGTCTGGAAGGCTTCCTGGAAGAAACGATATGTAAGCTAAAACCTACAGACTGGAGAAGTGAAGGGCAAGGGGGTGTCCTCAGCAGGGGGAAAGCACATGCAAAATCCTGCAGAGAGAGCAGGATGTATTTGTAGAACTGCAGTGTGTCCCTTTGGCACGGCTGGAGCAACAAAGCAAGAAGGACCATGGGTGGGAGCTACGTCCTAGGCAGATCATGGCAGGCTCTGGGAGCCACGCTGAGGGACTTGGACTTTACTACTTTACTACTTGGACTTTACCACTGCACGTGGGAGGTTAAGAGCAGGAGAGAGGGTAAGTCAGATTTGAACTTTAATAAGAGAACTATAGTTGCTGCTTTGGGAGTGACTGCAAGGGGGTGGCTGGGGCAGGGAGAGGAGGTTGGAGACATGCTATCCAGGGGCAGGTGGATGGTGCCCCGGACTGACACTGTGGTGGGCAGAGGGAGAGAACCAAATGGAGTTGACTCATTTAAGAAGTTGAGTCAACAGAGGATTTGCTGGGGCAGGGGTGGGGGGTGGGGGAGTGGTTGAGGACTGCAGGATTTCTCACTTGGATAACAAGGAGGCCGGTGTGCCACACACTGAACTAAGGGATGTGGGGGATGGAGCGGGGTCGTGGGGGGACATGTTGGTGCTTTGGCCTTTTGAGCATCTACAGCCTTTGAGAGATTCATCTGATCATCTGAGGAAGCTACAGAGCAGCTCTTCACTGGGGCCATTTCTAGCTCTCTGAAGGGATCAGCCATCAAGTACTAGCCAACATTTATGCTCATCTAGTCGGTGCCAGGCATTTTATGTACATTTGCTCATTTAACCCTTGCAGTAACCCTATGAAGTGATTTTATTATCCCATTTTGCAGATGAGACAGTGAAAGCTCAGAGAGGTTAGGATGAGGTCCATGGAGCCAGCATCCTGGAAAATCTCCACTCTGATCCATTTTGCAATACCACAGTCCTAAGGATAGATTACGTAGTTTGCTGGCCCATTAAATTTCCAGATACTGCTAGACATTGTGGACATATTTTACCCTGTGTATATGATTTCTTAAGAAACTGAGGGAGGGAGAGGTTACATTTTGTGAAAGTTAGAAATGAGATTCAAATTAAGTAGCTAAGCATACATTGTGTGTGTGTGTGTGTGTGTGTGTGTGTGTGTGTGTGTATACATATATATATGTATATGTATATGTGTATATATATATATATACTTTCCAAACTTTGTTCCTGCTTGACTTTGGAGTGCACAATATGCAGCCTTCCTGTTGCTTCCCTGGCCCCAAGCCATCTTTCCCTCTTGATTACATTCTGCTCAGGTTAACCCAAGGATGATTTATATTCCTTCAGCATGAGCTGGCAGATGGTCAGAGGGAGCCTGGGATAGTGACTGGGTGCGGGGTGGAGGGTGGAACTATTCTTTGCTAAAATAAGGATGTGGATTCCTGCTCTCCACTGAAATCTGTAGATAGGGTTATTCTGCTCCTTGCTGTCTTCATCCACAGAGAACTGAGATTTGACTGTGTGTAGGACTAGCACACATGAAGGGGACAGCTACTGCTTTAGTGACTGAGAGGGGGAGAGGCCCTTCATCCCTTCCTTTAATTCTCATCGGTGTCCTTGATAAAGAGGACTTTCCATTGGTAATCACCATTGAGATACTCACCTGGCTAAGAAGAAGTAACTAGTGATTAGTGAGCTCTTCTTTGAGTTGGAATTGGAATTGAATTTGAATTGGTCCTTTGGTTAAGGGCATCCTTCACTCATCTCTGCCCTTTTTTTTTTTTTAAGATTTTATTTATTTGCTCATCAGAGAGAGAACACACAAGCAGGGGAAACAGCAGGCAGAGGGAGAAGCAGGCTCCCCGGTGTGTAAGGAGCCTGATGCAGCACTCCATCCCAGGACCCTGGGATCATGACCTGAGCTGAAAGCCAGCTCAGGACTGAGCCACCCAGGCATCCTGACCCATCCCCCTTATTGGTAACTCACCAAATGCCTTTCCAAGGCATCTACACCTGTGACCAGCACCATCCCCCTCCCATACGCATACACAGGGCATCCTTAGTGACCCACCTCACACAGTTGTGTGTTAGGAGTTAGGATTGGGCAGTGAAGCCCTGAGAGAAGTCATAGGTGCAAGAAGGCTTGACAAAGGCAAGTGATGGCTTCCCAGTGGGGTCTCCTCTCTCTTCTCTCTTCTTGTGGGGAAGCCCACCAGGGCTTGATCCACTGTTGATTTACTTGGTCGCTTGACTGCTTCTCCAAATCCAGCCCTCTGTCTCTGGCTCCCTGCGCACCTAGCCTGCTCTGGTTAGCAATCGAACAGGAATTCTGGAATCACTCAGCAGCTTCACATTCGGGGCAGTTGTTGCCCTCAAGCTGTCCTGACTAGAAAAAGCATCTTCGCTGTGTCCCCAGGAGCCAGAGTAGGTCCAAAAATTAGGTCCAAACTTGAGATCCTAAGTAGCCTGTAACATTTCAAGAGGTTCTTATTCTATAAAAGACATGAGACAAGTCCTTTGACCAAACTTTAACTCTGGGCCAAAACACGTAAGATTCCCAGCTATTTGCTCCCTGGAAACTTAAGTTCAGAGTTCTGTTGTTGCTTCCTCCTAAATAGACTATCTTTTGCTCAATTTACTGAAATCAGTTGTTCATGCAAAGGGGGTTCAGGTGACAAGTGGTTGTTAAAACTAGATCTCTATTGCCTTTTGATGCATTTCAGTTCAATACAACCAAAATTTATTGAACATCTACTACTTATGAGGTGGCTGTCATAGAATTGGGAGTATCAGTGGACAAGAGATTAGCTTCCCTTCCAGGAGCTTCCACAAGCACAGGAGACTGTTGTTACGAAAAAGTGTTACCTGTTCTAGAGGGTCATCTGAGAAGTAATTTTTGAGCAGGTACAATATTGTATCTTGTGCCCCAACAAGGAAAAAATAAATAGCCAGGGAATCCTTAGTTATCACAAAGCCAGAGGCTTTAGAATAAAGCCCAGAGCTCATCTGTCACATTCAGTTGTCTCTACTGTCTTGTTATCAGATCTCTCATTTACATTCTGCTAATTTGTTTTTTCCTCCCAATTCTAATAGTCTGCTTAATTTTAGCACAACAATAAGGAAAAGCGTATGTAGTCATAACTGTGTTTAATAAATGTTAAAAATAGAACCGTTTCTAAAAATGTTTTTTAGGAGAGTGTCAAACTTTCTCAACTCAACTCACCTAGGAAATGGTGTGTTGTCTCATGAATGAATAAACACATGTGCGCACACAGTCATAGGTCAAGCTCAAGTGCTTATTCTTGCTGCAGGAGATGTGACCTGGTGCTTTCTATTAGATTCCATTCTCTTTCATTTAAAAAGAAATTGACGTCATGACTCACTAAATTGCTTTCTTGACTGACGCAAAGCCTGCCGTTTAAAAACGGGGTTCCACCAACGTCAACAGTACTTCTCTTGGACTGAAAGCCTTGCTGTCCCCTGAGGGCAGAGACTACACCTGCATCATCTCTTCTGATCTCCTTTCCTCTGATGTTCTCTGCCTTTCGACTGAGAGGACATTTTCTCAATCTCCTTTTGGAATTCTCTTAGAAATCACTCATGTCTTCTCAAATTCAGTTTGGCGGTTCTTTGAAGTAAATTCAAGCCTTTAGCGTGTTCATTTTATTCATTATATTTTTAAAGGCATTTTCTCCCAGTTTGTCGTAGCTGTCAAAATAAAAAGGCACAGATACCCACTTTACCCCTACCCAAGTGGTGGAGATGCCCACGCACCTGCAAGTAAGTCATTATCTTGGTTCTGTGACACTTGACCAAAGTAGAGGAGTCATGGAATTTCCTCCGGGCTCTGTCTGCTTGACTGTGGTCCGTCTCCCTACATTTCCATCTCAAATATGCAGGGTTTAGATGATCTCCTTTTCCTGTGATTTAGTGTCCCTATAGTAACTTCTGTGGGTTTTCTATTTTAATACTTAATTTGTATTTTAACCATGGATCATCTTGTGTCCTTTCTTTCTGTTTTGTGTTGTTGTTGTTGTTGCTGTTGTTTCCATTCCCCTGGGCAAGGTAGTGTCTTTTTGGCCAGACTGCACTGAGGAGTGGAAAGAGCCATGGGCCTGGAGCTGGAGACTTGCCCATAGCCCAGGCTCTGCACAAACTCCCTGCAGGAATGCCCCCCACAACTGATGAAATCGCAGGGTCTCCTGCGCTTCTCCTGACCCCATCACACTGTGCCAATTGCATGTTTGTTCCTCTGTCCCTCCTGTGAGCTGAGATCCTTTGATTTCCTATCTCTAGCTTGGCCCAGCGTATGAAAGGCACCAGGGGATCTTTGCAGAATGGAATTGAATTGAGCTGAAAGGCAAGGAGAGACTGAGCAGTGAAGGGCTGCTAGTTCCAGAATAGGGGGTCTGGACTTTATCTTGTGGGGATGAGGAGCTCAGAGAACATTTCAAACATGGACCACATGAAGATGTGGGTCCCACAAACGCACAGGCATGGAGGCTAGCTAGAAGATTCAGATGAGCAATGATGAGAGCCTGTGTATGGTGGTGGAAGGGAGATGTGGGGACAAGCTGCAGCCCAGAGATATTAGGGGAGGGAGAAGCTTCTGGCTGGGGGAGGTGAGGGGAGGGAATAGTTTTTGGCAGCTCATGGACAAGCAGGAAGGCCAGAGGAAAGATGAAGGGTTTATTCTACTGAATTTGCTGCGTCTTTATGGAACAGATCTAAGTGTGGCTCTCAACTAGTGGAAACTCTTCTCAACTTATGGATGAGCCAGAGTCTGCCCAATGAAGGGAAGCAGTCTTGGGGAAGATGATAGGCAGGCCGTGGCTCATCACACACTCTGAATTAACTTACAATCTGCGGTCCTGTCACTATTGAACTAGGACTTACGTGTAGATTCTTCTTACATGTACATGTAAAGTTGTAAATGCTTATTTACAGGTGAAATCTTTTTTTTTTTTTTTTAAACACCCCCTTCTCGTGGTTCCTAATTTGGAAGACCCTTTCATCTTTGCTTAGTTAGATTTGTATTCCAGAGGAGGAGGACCTAGCCTAGGATGGTGGCTCTGTGAAGGTGGAGTTAGGATTTGGACATCTGAGGTAGGGCATTCTAGATGGAAAGAATAGTGTGAGCTGAGGCCTGGCGAGGGAGAGTGTGTTGTGTAAGCCCAGGACCAGTACTTGAGTTAGAGCTGAGAGCCCTGAGGGGCAACAGTGGAGCCTGGGGCCAGAGAGGCAGCTCAGAGCTCATCTGTGGACATTTCTAAATGTCAGCATGAGGAACTAGGCTGTGGGGAATCACTGAAGGTGATGGGTAAAGTGACACCATTAGAGCCATGCTTTGTAAAAATTAATGAACTAGACACAGAGCAGGGAGGGAGGGCAGTCGCTGACTCTGGCATGTAGTAGAGATGAGAGGTGGTAAGGTATGGGCAGTAGAAATGGAGATAGAAATAGGGTTGCCAGGTCAGATACAGCACAGCCAGTTAAACTTGGATCTCATATTAATAGGTAATTTTTGACTGAAGAATTTCCCAAAGATGGAATGGGATGTACTTATGCTAAAAATTAAAAAAAAAAAAAAAAATATCCCTTTTTTTAAAAAAGGGGTGTTTTTTTTTTTTTTTTTTTTTTTTTTTTTTTTGCTTAATTTGGCAACCTTTGATGGGAGGGATGTGTTGATGAGACATTCTGGAAGGAGAGTCTGAATGGCTGTACAGAATAGGATGTGGAGAGGAGCCAGAGGGAGTTGAGGGAGGTGATTCTGACATCCCAGTGAGTGGGGAGATGGAGGCACTGGAACAGACAACTTGAGTCAGGAGGAAGACACAGTGAGAGAGGAAGGTGATGAGCTTGGCTTTGACTTGTTGCATTTAAAGACCAGTGGGGTATCCAAGTGGAGAGCTCAGAAAAGTGGGTCTGGAACCAGGGAAAGAAGCCAGGGCTCAAGACAGAGATTTAGGAAGGACTAGGAAATAGGAAAAACAAACAACAAACAAGACCGGTGCAGAGAGAATACAGGTATCACATTCATTTTACGAAGTAACCAAGTATTTCAGAGCATTTTTTAAAAAAAGGGAGTCTAGGGTGTCTGCAGATACTAGTTAAGCATCTCCCTTTAGCTCAGGTCATGATCCCAGAGTCCTGGAATTCAGCTCTGCATCAGGCTCCCAGCTCAGCGGGAAGCCTGCTTCTTCCTCTCCCACTCCCCCTGTTTGTGTTCCCTCTCTCGCTGTGTCTCTCTCTGTCAAATAAATAAATAAAATCTTTAAAAAAAAAGAAAAAGAAATGGGAATCTACCCATTCAAAATCATCATGAGGAATTTTAAATGGGATTAGAAACTCTTAGGATAAGTAAAGTAAGAAAATATAATTTTTAAATGCAGTATGATCTTAGTTATGGGGAGGAACACATTTGTAGATAAAAACCCACAAACATCTCTACCCACATGTCATAGTTGATGTTTTTAGTCTGTAAGGCTATAGGTGGTTTTTGTTTCCCTTTGTCATGTATATATTTATCTTTCAAGTCTTTAAAAGAGCATATGCTCTTTTCAAAATGAGGGATTTTTTTTTTTAATTTAAAATGGAACTTGAGAAAGTCAGCATTGTTTCATATATTCTTTTGGTTCTTAGGATATCATTTGAAAGAATAACATTTTTTTCAGAAAGCAGTCTCAACTGCATTTCTTTTGTTATTTACCAGTCCAGTCAGGAAAAAAAAAAAAAAAAGACATTACTTAGTGGGTACTACCCAACCCCTCCCTGAAACGCTTAAGGCTCCCACGAAGGCAGCACCTAAGCAAAAGATTATGAAGCCTGTGAAGGTTTCTGTACCCCGAGTTGGTGGAAAACACTGAGTTGGTGGATCAGATTTTTTTTTTAAGATTTTATTTATTTATTTGACAGAGAGAGAGAGATCACAAGTAGGCAGAGAGGCAGGCAGAGAAGGGGGCGGGGAAGCAGGCTCCCCGCTGAGCAGAGAGCCGGATGCGGGGCTCCATCCCAGGACCCTGGGATCATGACCTGAGCCAAAGGCAGAGGCTTTAACCCACTGAGCCACCCAGGCGCCCCAGTGGATCAGATTTTTAAATAAACATCTGACTATAACTTAAAAAAAAAAAAAAAAAGGAAGATGGCTAGGTGGTGAGGACAGAGTGGCTATCTACCCCAGATTTTGAAAAGATCAACAACTTTATGTAAAGCCCTCATTATTTTGGAGATGGAGAAGCTAAATCCTTCATGGAGCTGCTTCCCAAGATGCCTGAGAGCTGGAGGGGCTGAGGGAGAGGTCCCCCACTTCCTATGCTACCATCTTCTGGAGTGCCCCTGCCCCCCACTGCCCTGGGGACCTGGCATAGCTGCTGGAAGAATATGGCTGCAAGGTACCATATAACAATGTCACTTGCTCACCCTCAACCCAAGGGGAAGGGGCTGTATTTAAGCATCTCAATGATCCAACCAAGCATTAACATTCATACAACTGTTCCATCAACCGAAGCAATTACTTTAAATCCACACTCCCAGGGAGAAGCTAGCCTAGAAATAATCTAGAACTTCCAAAATGCATAACGTTTGTGTCCGGTAATGCACAGCATACTTGACTGAGGCAGGGTGGAGGTGGGGACCAGGTTCTACTTCTTTAATTCTGTTTTTGTTTAAGCGATTAAAAAAAAAATTGGTTTGTAGTCTCTGAAGACCCCGGTAGTTAGCAGAGTCAATAGATCTTTCTAAAGGAAATTCTTACAACTTCAGTGCCCAGACAGAGGGGAATGGTTAAAAAACTATGGTAAATTGAGGCAGCTGTTACGATGATGATATAAAAAGTGTTATCGGCATGTGAAATGTTTTAAATATAACATTAAGTGGGGAGAGGGGAAGCAGAGTCTGTAGCTCTATGTGCTATAACCCCAACTGCATAAAAATGGACTTGCAAGAAGAAAGATGGGAAGTGTACCAAAATGTTCAGAGTTTTATAGGTGGTGGCCTGCAGAGCCGATATTTTTCCATTTCTCAGTATATTTTCAGTCATTTTCTGCAGCACACATGGAGTCTTTTATAAACAGTAAGGAAAAAAATCAACTCAATTTGCAATTCTTATCTGCAGTGGTCTTGGAAATTATCACCTGCCTTCAGTGAGAGATCTGTGATCTGTTTACTTAGCAGAGACACGTTGAGCTAATTTAATTTTACCTAATTGTAGTCGCAAAAAATAGAAGAAGAGCGTCATGATGTTTCCAAGCCATTGCTTTAATGTAACCATTACCAAGTGAGTCCGCGTTCACACAGAGAGGCCAGTGTTGTTTGCTCCTGCTCAGTGTAGTCTCCACAAGGAAGCCCAGTGACCCACATTTGGGTGAAATTTTTATTCCTTAAAGGAGAGCACTTGTATGATAGGGTGATTTCTAACATTCATATCTTTACATCTTCTTTTTAAATTCATCTATAATTTTTCAGCTTACCATTAGCTAGATAGGAGTGAATTATGGGACTGTTTCTGAACAGGTCAGCAAATTCTTTATTGGGCCAAGCTGACAAGGTAGCTACCTGAGGACACCTGGGTTCTTTGCACTGGGGCTGGGGACCAATCCTCTCCTCAAAGCTGCCATCCTGAGACATTCTAAAAATTTCATATCCTGGCTCACCTTACAGTGTTCCACTCAGACCCATCTTTTCCTTGATGTATTGATTTATTCACTCCATAAACATGCCAGGTATAGTCTGGGGATTGAAGATACATCAGCAAATCAGACAGACACACCTGGGATAGAGTTAATAGCCTCATCCGGGTGACAGATAAACAAACACACAGTTTTATAACATAGTATGCCAAGGGCAATAGGAGTAAGAACAAGATGCTAAGGAAGCTTATAAGACAGACATCTAATCCATCCTGGCCAAGAGAAATCAAGGAAGGCTTCCTGTCAGAAGTGGCATCTGAGCTGAGAATTGCATGATGAACTGAACTCCACTGGAAGCAGCAGTGGTAGTGGGGTTTGGAATAGGGGATTAAAGAGAAAGTATTCTAAGCAGAGGGGATGGCATTTTCAAAGCCTTTTTTTTTTTTTTTTAAAGATTTATATATTTACTTGAGGGAGAGAGAGAGAGCATGGCTAGGCATGGGGGGAGGGACAGAGGGAGAAAGAGAGAGAGAGAAAGAAAATCTCAAACAGATTCCCCACTGAGTGCAGAGCCCGACTCAGAGCTTTATCTCACGACCCTGAGATTATGACCTGAGCATAAATCAAGAGTCACTTAACCAACTGCCACTCAGGTGCCCCGAGTATTTTAAAAGACTTTAAAGCAGAAGAGTGATATTTGTGTTTAGAGAGGTCATCTTGGATGCTGTAAAGAGAATGGATAGCAGGCAAGAAGACCAGAGAGGATGATGTTGAGAGATGAGTGTGGCTTGAATTGATTTGATATCAGTGGAAATGGAGAAGAGCAGACAAATTTATGAGATCCTTGGAAGGATAAAATGATCAGAGCTTGGTCTTTTGTTGGATATAGAGATGAGCAAAGGGGAGGGGTCAGGAATGACTTGGACAACTTTCACCAGGACAGGGAACTCTGGAGGGTGGGCAGGCTGAACTGGGGGTGGGACTAGTTCCATTCTGGGATTTGTGGGTTTGAGCTAAGTGAAAGTGTCCAGTGTGAGGTTCTAGACTCAGAAGAGAGACCTAGGCTGGAGGCATAAACATGGGACCATCAGGAACCAGGTGGCAGCTGAAGCCAGGTGAGAGGCTGAGAAAAACCCAGAGAGAAGGAAGGGCAAGAAGCAGTAAGGTCTAGAGCAGAGCCCTGAGGAATGCCTTTATAGGGGACAGGTGGAGAGGCCAGTGATGGACTGCCAGCAGAGGGGAGTGGGCTATCACAGAAGACAGGGAATGAGGGAAGGAACATGCCAGTATTTTATGGCCCACTGAGACGTGACACTGCCAGTTAAATGATGATATATGGTTGACTGTAAGACACATTCTGATTTCAGAGATTAAAAAATGCTCGACAACTTAAGTGTATATTAGAATCAAAGAGCTAGAATAAGTTGAGGACTAAAATATACCTTTTAGATTGATTAGGAACAGAGCTATGATTGACTGTGGTGAGAGTAGTGTTAGCAGGGGCTGGGGGATAGAAGCAAGATTAGAGTAACTTGAGAAATGGGGGAAGGTGGCCATTAGTTCCAGGGTGCTTGATAAATTGCAAAGATCTTTCAGAGTTCTGAACCACGAGAGAAATAAGTAAGAGAGATACCAGTCAAAATATCACTTCTTTTTTCTGATTAAGCTAATATTGAAGAATATGCTTTGTATCTGCATCCAAGAGGTCTTCCCCATATGGAACCCCAGAATTAGCCTACTCTGGTGAGGGTCTGCCTCGCAGATCGTACGACATGGAGGCATGGAAAGAACACGCTTCCTGCAGGCAGGCAGATTCTGAAGAGAGCAAGGGGCTGGCCTACTATGTATGTGCAGGTTCTTCTTCCAAACTCCTCACACAGATGAGGGCCACCGAGAGGCCAAGACTGTGGTGCAGCTGGAATTGCCTTTACAGAAGAGGAACATTGGGAAATGGGGGTAACTCACCCCTTAACCCTAAGAATGTAGAGATGCTGTAAATACTATTATCCAGACATTGAGTCATAAAAGAAAGGAGAACAACCCACAGCAGCTAACCTCATTTCCAACCATCCAGCTTTTCCCCTCTCGCTGTTCGAAAAAATTCCCTATCTCTTCCGTGTGTCTCAGGTCTCTTGCCTAGCCGTAGAAGCCCTACTCCACTCTCAGTTTTCACTATGAATTCCCCATAGCCCTGCCCAAGACAACCTCTGATGTATGTTGTTATCATGTTTTTGTTTTATACTTTGCTGTTACATACCTTTGGTTTGTCTTTCACCATGTAAGCCCCTTGAATGTAGAGACAATGTCTTTTCCATGTTCTGTGCCCCTTCACCTCTGGAACGCTGCCTGGTCCATGATAGGGGCCAAATTGTTGAACTGGAATGAACTGGGTGCCAAGAGATAGTGAGATGTAACCCCATCTTTGGGAACCCCCAGTCTCATAGCTTTCCAGGAGAGAGAGGCAGGGGCAGTTCTCATCAGAGCCAGTGTGTGACATGACAGTTCCTGGGTTTCATTGACCAGGGATGTGGTGGACCCTCGCCAGTGTCCCATGTCTAGAGGTAGTTTGCTGAAGAGCCTAACAATTGTTCTCCTTTGTACTAACTTCGAAAGAAGACAAATGTTTCTTGAACATCTCTGAGCTCTCCTACAAAAGCTAAATTAAAGACCAAGCCTCTCTAGGAGATGCCCGTCTGAGAAGTGGGGTGACATGCGTGCCTCTGCCTGAAGCCCAGGCCTCCTGAACATCTCCAGGCCCCCACTTTCTTTGTTGGCAAAAGAAATCCAATAAAATGTGTTGGCTCAGTACCTAACACCACAGCACACTTAGATAAGACCTGGCATTTAAAGCCGAGGCTTTGTTCCGAGTGGTATATTTTCACAACTTGGACAGGAAAGCGCATCGATGAGGTCTCCACTCTGTCTGTATTGGATGGACCTTCTCACTGCTCTAAGCTGTAGCAGGTGAAGCAGTGGTCACAGACTTCCAGCAGCATTTATTTTCTCAGTAAGACCAAAAAAAAAAAAAAAAAAAAAGGGAGGGAGGGACTTTGTAGCTTCATTACAAATAAAAGAAGGCAAAATTTACCAGGTGTCAAAATTTCCTTGTCCACTCTTCCCCGTGGTCTCAGGTGACCTGAGGGAAGCAGCCATAGATACATGTGGGAGGGTTAAGGATTCCAAATTAAGGTGGAAAGCCTGGACTTCCATCATCTTCGGGGTAAGGGACACAGTGGGTATCTGCGGCAGCATCCCTGGCTGGAGTCTGGCCTGGTACACCGTGTACCCTTGGCAGATCCTGCCCACCCTACCCCTGCCCTGGCCTCTAGTTGCTGGTCTGAGAAGTGGTTGGGTATCACCAAGGTATTTCACTGAAGTCCTTGGAGCTTTGGCTCTGAATGTGCTTCCAGAGCTCCATCATCACGTGAGTGCTGGGCCCTTCTGGTGCATGGAAGCCCACACCTTTCCCTACAGCAGGGAGAGAAAGGCGTGGATGGACCTTGCCTACAGCAGAACCCACTGTACTGCCCCACCAGACTGTGGACTCTGGAATTGGCTAGGATGCGGGTTTAGCTGCTCCACCAGAAACCCAAAGTAATACAAGCTTAGACAAGACAGAAACGTGTTTTTCTCTCACGCTGCAGCCCAGGTATTAGAGCTGGTGTGTCCAGTTCATGGTGTTGGGCGCCCTGCTTGCTTCTTGCCTCTGGCTTCATCCAGGTTGTCACACTGGCCTCATGGTCTAAGCACTCACATCCTTGTTCCAGCCAGGAGGAAGGGAGGAGAGGAGAAGGGCAGAGCAGGACCCTGGAAGTTGCGCACATTCCTTCTGCAACGCTCGCCTTAACCAGAACTTGGACAAAGGGCCACAGCAAGGCACAATGCGGTCTTTATTCCAGTCATCTTTGTGCCCAGCTACAAGTCATCGTCTCCTTTACTAGAAGAGGAGAGAACCGGTTTTGGAGAACATGGGGATTCCTGGGCCATAGCTCCTTAAGGTCAACCCTGACTCTGATTTATCCTTTTTCCCATCACCTAGCATGGTGCCTGACCAAGGTGAATTGGGCAATCATTTAACCTCTCCAGAGCTCACTTTCCTCTCTTTAAAATGGGCCTGATGATCTCTGTGGAATTCGCTTCACAGGGCATTAGGAGAATTCTTCTTTCACTGTGTCTCTGATTTACTGAGCATCTACTGTGTTCCAAGCCCAGGGCTAAGTGCTTTCTTCATATTAATTTCATTTAGGCCATACCACGGCCCTATGAGGTGGGTGTTAGCATCCACATTTCTTAGCTGGGTCAGTTGAGACTAGGAGGGGTTTAGGAAGAGCCCAGTGCATTGGTTTATCTCCGTATCTAGTATCCGCTGAGTGTCCACCGTGCACCCGAGCCACTGCTGGGATCTAGGGCTTCTGGGGATGGGGGGTGTTTCCAGAGGACAACAGACACACATAATGGGAAGATGCTCTGGCCAAGGGCTCAGGGAGGAGGTTGGAGCATGTTTGGAAGCCAGAGCAGAAGTTATCTAGACCAAGGAACAGGGTGGAGGTCCGGGATGGTGCTGGCAAGGCCCTGAGGGGAGCAGGAAGCCAGACTTGAAGGGACTGTAGGAGTCACAGTGTGGCCAGAGGGAAGAAAGTGAACAAAAGAGGGGGCAGGGGCCCCCTCAGGCTCCCAGCAGGGGAGTTCAACCTGTCTGGTCCTGAGGCTTGAGTTGAGGGAGTTCGATAAAGTGCTTGGAAAACGTGCCGTGCTGGGGGTGGCACCAGGGAGGGAGGGCGAGACTTGGCAAATTATCTTAATGTCTTTGCCACGTCTCCGAGGACCAAGGAGGGGACCTAGATGTGACATGCCTTGCTTATGTGATGAATCCAGGAGGTCTGAACCTCCCTTGTTCTCATCCTCATCCTCCTGAACTATACTCCGTCTACTCAGAACTTACCTGGAAATATTTGTCCAGCCCCTATTCTCTGTCGCATAAGCAAAATTATTCCCAGGGCCAGAAGACAGAATGGCCGACCCTCCGAGCCTCTCTCAGTGGTGCCAGGGTCTCTGTGGTCCCATTTCACCACCCTGATGAAGTGAGTGACGAGGCCCCTTTGGTCTTAAAATGGCTTGAGGGCAGAGGACCTCCTGATGCCCCAGAGAGGAGGGATCTAGATGGTAGGATAGGCTGAGGGTACTGGCCCCCTCTGCACTCTGTGTCCTGGCACCACTCTCAGCAGTCCCAGTGTGGCCCTAACAACATCCCGAATCTAGGTCTTTAAGCAGTGACTGAACAAGTTGGTGTCAACGGCTCACTGTGTAGAGTATGGAAGGCACTTAGGTGAGTTTATAGCTGAGTAAGGAGACTGGGTAATTTCCTCAAAGGATTATAAAATATACTGGCAACACTCATCTCTACAGGTGAGTGAAGGAACTACAATCCAAACATGGGATAATGCAGGCGCTTCCTTTCCTCCTCTGCAGAGCCCTATGGCATGCCTCAGGGCCTTTGCAGCTGCTGTTTCCTCTCCCTGGACTCATCTCTGTGCTGTATATTTTTTTGCTGGTTAATTGGAACTCATTCCTCGGGTCTCAGCTCAGACATATTATCTCCCTGAAAGCCTTCCCTCACCCCTTGACTTGAGCCAGATACCCCTCCTGCCTGGTGTCCTATCATGTTAGAATGAGGCACTCACCCCTGAAATGTTATAGTTTGCTAGGTCTCTGTCTCTCACTATATCATGTCTGTCCTTCCCCTGCTATACCTTAGCTCCTAGGACAGTGCCTGCCAAAAGTTGCACGACTGACTAAATGAGTTGTTTCTCTTTGGTTCTAGAAATTATTGGTGACTTTAGAAGCAGATAGTAACTTATACTGCAGAATTATGTTTTGGCAATATAGGTTACCACTGTGAGGGCTCCTTGTACAAGCACACAATAGGGAATAGTGAAGAGAAGCAGCTGGATATTGCAGTTCTGTTCTTACCCCTCTGGCCTGCCAAACTCACTCAGAGCCTGTCTTTGAATAGACAGGGCCTTTTCTGAAGGGTTCCAATTGTCAGTTTCAGAGCAGAATTGCTTCCCTGTGACTTTTTAGCATTTGGGTAGGTTGTTTGATCCTCCTGGGGTCCCAGTTCCAGCACCTCTAAAATTCACCCTGATCAACCCTCCCAGCCCCCTACTCCCACCTTCCTTGACCCATTAAGCCCCCACATGTGGGCATTCCTGCCTCTGCCCATCCTTAAATTGAATTATCTATAGGGTCTTTTTCTCCTGTGCTCCTTGCAGAGATCTGCCCTCCCTCTCCCTGCGCCACCTCAGCTCTGTGTCCCACCTCCCACCTATGTCTTATGAATGTTCTTCAGTCCCACGGCTGTACCCCATGGGGTTGTTTATGTCCACTGCAATGGTGGAGGTGTGGGAAAGACAGCTGCATTGACGTGGGGGCGGAAGGGGGAGGAGGATTAATTATCACAGGGATGTTTGCTTGAAGTTTTAATTAGATTGCCTTTCCTTACTTCCCCTTTTCATTCTTTTTTCTTTTCCCCAGCTCAGAACATCCACTTAGAATATAT
Organism: Enhydra lutris kenyoni; assembly: GCF_002288905.1. Lineage (NCBI taxonomy): Eukaryota > Metazoa > Chordata > Mammalia > Carnivora > Mustelidae > Enhydra > Enhydra lutris. The sequence continues at coordinate 564,051 of NW_019154175.1, forward strand.
TTTAGAAACTTGGAACATTAGGTTTTAACATTCTGTACCCAGCGCCTCAGTGTAATAAATAAATCAATAAGCTGATTGCCTCCAGTAGGTTGATTGCCAAGTGCATTGGGGTAACTTTTGTTCTTCAGTGAGTGATCATTTCATGCTAGGGAACAAGGGATGAATGTGGGTGTAGGGCTTGTCCTGGCCTCTGATTCATAACCCTGACCTGGGAAGTCATTATTCCCAGAGCTGTGCGTAACTTACAAGCAGCCTTCCCAAAGCTCTGTATCCTCCCCTTTGACAGTTTCCCCAAGTTCCATGTCATAAATATATTTCTCATTTGCTAGAAGAGGCTTAGGTTTGTTTTAAATCTAACAGGCCCCCTGACACCACACTCTTAAATCTCACTAACAGATCATGTATACCAAAAATGCTGCCTTGACAGGAAGAAAGATCATATGGTATTCCATTTGGGTTGAAAATCAAATCCAAGTTATAACAACACTTTGATTTCCTGGACCCTATAGATTAATCATGATTATTTTACCGTGAAATACTTCATATAGTAGTAACTAATCTCTATTTATTGTTTCTGTTAAAATCTTAGATTGGAAAACTTTCTCCAGCGGGCTTGTTGTCATTTCTAAAGATGCTTTTATTAATTTCATGATGTGTTTCAAACATAATATGGTTGTCCTTTATTTTATGCAATAGTTTGAATTTCTACAGGTAAATCATATGTTAAACATACATGAGGAATTATTATTTTACTTTCTGGGTTCTTTTCTAATTGGAAAAACTACTCCAAGTTTGTTTGAGAAGTGTAATGCTCATTCATTAGGTCTTGTTTAAATGCAGGACAATTGACCCTTGAAGAATGTGGGGTTAGGGATGCTGACCCCCGTGCATATCTACATATAACTTTTGAACCCCAAAAACTTAACTACTAATAGCCTATTGTTTATAAGAAGCCTTACTGATAACATCAACAGTAAAATAACATGTGTTTTGTATGTTATATGTATTATAGACTATATTCTTACAACGAAGTTAGCTAGAGAAAAGAAGATGTTATTAAAAAAATCGTTAAGAGGGGCATCTGGGTGGCTCAGTCAGTTAAGCATCTGCTTTCAGCTCAGGTCATGATCCCAGAGTCCTGGGATTGAGCATGGCCTTGGGCTCCCTGCTCAGCGGGGAGTCTGCTTCTCCCTCTGCCCCTCACCCCACTTGTGCTCTCTCTCTCTCTCACTCTGTCTCTCTCAAATAAAAAAAATAATAATAAAGTGTTTAAAAAAATCATAAGGAAGAGAAAACTCATTTACAAAAAATCTACATGTAAGTGGACCCACGCAGCTCAAACCTGTTCAAGAGTCAGCTATGATCTTAATGAGAATCAGGCAAGATTACTCATGGTAATCTACGTTCAGTAGCTCTGGCTTTGTCATACTACGTTTCATCCCAATAGGAGGCTGTAAGATTTGTCAATGCCTTATGTTCTCACTGACTGATACTCAAAACTCTCAGGAGAATCTGCTCCTGTTATAGCCCCTCGTCACTCTTTTCTGTCCCATTCTGTCAGAGCAGGAAGTGGAGTGCCCAGCACAGGGCTGGGATCCTTTGCAACGTTCTGGTGAGATATTAGCTAACCTACTAAGTAATTTCTCATGGGTGTCTCAGTCCAGAGTTCCATGAGCCTGTGTGTTCTGATGATCTATTTCTGCATAATAAACCTCCCTTAAATTTAATGGTGTAAGAAATTGATGCCTGTGTCTCACCATTCCATGGGGTCTTTAGCTCAGTTGGTTGGTTCTGACTTGGGCTTTCTGCATGTGGCTGCACGCCAGTGTTGGCCAGGGCTTCGGGCACGTGAAGGCTAGCCGGGGCTGGCTGGCTGACCAGACGGCGCATTTACATGACAGGCAGAGGCTGGTGGTCAGTGGGGACTCAGCTGGGCTGTCCCCCAGAGCACTGATATGTGACCTCTGGTGTGGTTTGTTCTTCTCAAAGCACGGTACCTGGATTCTAAGAGGGAGCATCCTACAGTAAGTGTTCCAAGAGACCCAGGCAGAAGCTGCAAGGTATTTTATGATCTGGTCTCAAAATCCCTGCCACACGCTAGAGAAGGGACTAAGGCAGAGTCCGGATTCAAGGGGGATGGAGATTAGGCTTTGCTTCTTGATGCCTCTTCACCATCTACCACATTATCACGTAAAAATGAAAGGCATGGGAGGCGTTGGAGTGAAGTGTAGGAAGTTACGGAATGCTTCCTATGTATGAACAAATGACCAGCCTTCTTAGTTAGAACTCAGTACCAGGGAGCCCACACTGAATGAACCCCTCCCCATGGAAGTTGGTAGCACCCCACAGAGAGAAGCATTCCCAGCCAGTGGCCCCAGCCCTCAAGTAACCAACTCAGAGTGCAGATGATTGAAAAACACCTGGGAGGTGAATTTAATTAGTGCAGGTTTAAAGACATTGTTCCCTAAAAGCTCCCCCATGCATGATACTGAGTAGTAAAACTGTCTTCATAAATCAGAACTGTACATCACCTCACAAACACAGAGGAAACTCTGGAGGAATGTGTCTGGTACAGTCCATTTCTTGCTCACACTTGGAGGTGCTTGGAGAAGGCTATGCGCGTGGAGTACCTTGTATCCTTAGAATGGAGTCTTTGGTGTTTGAGAAAAGATCAACTTCCGTCCAGGTGCTTGGAAGTCTAATCTCTTCCTTGGCCCAAATGACGAAAACGCCCGCCCTGTTAATCATACTGAGTCAAGGGGACCTGGCTCCCTGCTGGGGAGTGTGGCGTGTCTGGGTGCATGGGCCAACTGCTCTCCTGAGGGTGACGAGGGTTCCTTTCCACCCTCATAGCATTGTTTGTTGCCCCCTGCATACTCCTCTCTGGCTCCCTGTGGATTCAAATTTGTGTTTATCTATGCTGAAAATTTAGAGGCACGATAAACAACATTTCAAGCTATTTATAATCAGAGGCTGTGCCAGGAATGAATTAGGCTTTGTATTAGACATATGTTAAAATGTTGGACTCGGGGAAATGTAGGGAGACTATCCCTCGATGTGAAAAGCGATATTTAGAGGAGACTGATGGAAGTGGGACCCGGAATATGGTTACATGGAATTAGTACTCTGTTGGCTTTTTAAATACACTCTTGAGGAATGCCAGGTATGGAGTGGCTTGGAGATGCCATGTGGAGGGGGCCCATAGTTTTACCCTCCCAGGAAGGCCTTTGGCAGCAGTGAGGAACATGGAAGCAGGTAGTGGGGGAGGGTGAGGAATGAGATACCATACAAGCATAAACCCGAGGGCTGTGGACAGAGTACGGAAGAAAATGAACTCTACCCCTATGTGCCTTTTTCCATGTGAATCATCCTAAACAGAGGAGAACTGTCCTGATGTTCAGGTCCCGAAGGAAAGTCCACACCTTCTCCATACTGTTCACCTCTCAGTCTGTCCCATGAATGGAGATCCACAGTCTGCCCTCCTTCCTTCCTTCTCTTTTGCTTGCACTTACTGGCAGAACTCCTATTCAGTGCCAAACATCGTGTGATGTGGAGGGAACTCTCACGTTGGGAGTTCCACAATCAACAAAGACACAGACAAATCACGTGATTATAGATTATGATTGGTGGTTTGGGAAAATGGGGGAGTGATAAAGAATAACAGGGGGTTCCCACTTTGGATAGGATGTCCAGGAGGTAACATGACCCCAGTGTCATTGGCTAAACTTTGACATGTATTATATAGTATTTTAAAGTTTCTTAAATTGCATGTTTTTAAGGTTCAAAATAAAACTGTTTTTGTTTTTTGTTTTTTTCCTTTCCTGAACCCATGTTGCAGAATGTAAAATGGGAGATGGGGACGCGAACGGGGATGGCCAGACGCCATCTGGTTGACACTTTCTTCACCAGAACTTTCTCTCCCTAGGGAAAGGAGACGTGTTTGGAGATGTGTTCTGGAAGGAAGCCACCCTGGCCCAGTCCTGTGCCAACGTTAGGGCCCTGACCTACTGCGACCTGCATGTGATCAAACGGGACGCCTTGCAGAAAGTGCTGGAATTCTACACGGCCTTTTCCCACTCCTTCTCCAGGAACCTCATTCTCACCTACAACTTGAGGAAGAGGGTAAGCTGACAGCTTCAGTTTCTTCTCCACCAAGCGCTGTCTCTGTGCACTTATCATAACCACACAGGCCAAGAAGAATCCTCTTGTGGTTTCTGGAAGGGGAGCAGTTGTTTCTCTAGAGGTTCTGAGCGTGGTTTGCTCTTCAGAGCTTTTGCTATGAAATAAGGGCAGGAGGAATGTTGCTAGATTAAAAGATGGATTTGCTTTGCTCCAGAAGGGATTTGTGTATCTGTGCATTTTTTCCCCAGCGATAGCTAGACCTTCTAGCATTTTGAAAAAATTAGTTAAAAAAAATGAGATCATTAGTCAGTAAAATGGCTGAAGGGGGCTACTTAATTAAAGTAAACTGAATTTTCCCTGGTGACTAGGACTCACTAAATGGTGTGAGGCCATTAGTCAGCTGGTAATAATAATTTTGAAAAGCCATGAAGATGAGTCAGTTGGGTCCAGAAAATCAGAAAGGTATGGAATCTGATTGCCTAGAGAATATCTTGTAGACACTGGCCTATTTAATGGGTTGTGAAATGATGAGTAATTTTAAGAACCAGAGAAGATTTCTTGTCTGAAATTGTTTCCTTCACCCTCAAGTAATCGGTATTGCTCCATCCATCTCTGTGAGGGTTAAAGTATTCATTCGTCTTATACTCTTTAGATTTTTCATGACTGATTTCTTACCCATCATCTATCTCTTCTTGTGAACAAGGTAGCTATGACCTATGGAAACCATCAGGAAGGATTGTTTTAAGAATCTTTCCAAAAATGACCTCATTGGGGGCGCCTGGGTGGCTCAGTGGGTTAAAGCCTCTGCCTTTGGCTCAGGTCATGATCCCAGGGTCCTGGAATCAAGCCCGGTATCGGGCTCTCTGCTCAGCGGGGAGCCTGCTTCCTCTTCTCTGCCTGCTTCCTCCTCTCTCTCTGCCTGCTTCTCTGCTTACTCGTGATCTCCGTCTGTCAAATAAATAAATAAAATCTTTTTAAAAAATTATTTTAAAAAATGACCTCAGAATCTTTCCTCCAACACTGTTCTTCTCGTGGTCCTTGTCTCTGTGTATGCTTGCATCATGCTGGTCCATGTATCATGCTGGTGTTCCAAGTTGCAGACTCTGGCATTGTGGTTGACTTCTCCCCCTCTCCTGTGTCTCAGGTAACTCATTAAATCCTTAAGCTCTCAAACCTGGGTCCACACTTTACTTCCATCCTTGGGGCTCAGCCCGAGCTCTTGGGACACGGTGCCTCGTTCCTGACCTTCCCTGTGTCCTGCAGCACACAGTAGGTTCCTGCCTTTTGTCAGTCCTCAATGCAGTGCTCCCTTCTTTGGCCAGTGGTGTGACCTTAAAAACAAATTGGATCATGTCACTTTCTTTGTAAAGACTTTTTGCCCCCACCCTAACTTTAGGATAATGTCTGTACACTTCAGGATGGTTTATGTGGCTTTTCACATCCAACCCTGACTTAATGCCAAGCCCCAAGCTCAGCCACTCTTCCCATGCCCTGCTCTGCCATCCTGACCACTCCTAGCATGAGAGCCACACCCTTTCAGAGCCCTGGGCCTCTGCCTGAGCCTTCCTCGGCCTGGCATTCTTTTTTCTCCTGCTGTGTGTGACAAACGCCTGTTAACCCTTAAGATGGCTGAAATGTTTATTTGTTCAGTCATCGAACCCAGTGTGCAACAGCTGAATGAGCCTCGACATACAAAGCTGAACCACACTCAGGTCTCAATCCCCTGCATCCTAAAGTCTAACAGAGAAGATCAGCCCAGGAAGGCCGGATGCAGTGCATGATGCCGAGTACAACGAGTGTGATTTAGAGGAGATACCGTGGGAGCGTGAAGGAGGAGGGCAGCTGAAGGGGAGTTGGGAAGTAAGCGTTGTGGCAGGGGCTAGAGAGACTTGAGCTGACTCTTACAGGATGGAGTCTGCCCAATAAAGAGAGGGCAGCTGTTGCATTTGGAGGGGCAATTTGAGCCAAGGCACAGAAGAAGGAAATAGCCTTTTGTCTTTCAAGTTCCTTGTCCAAGGTTCCAAATGCCTATCGTTGGGTGCCCCAACAATATGCTCCCACCTATTTTATTTTATTTTAAGAGAGTGAGCAAGCACAAGCAGGGGGAGGGGCAGAGGGAGAGAGAGAATATTACGTAGGCTCCATGCTTGGTGTGGGGAAGCTGATGCAGGGCTCGATTTCATGATCCTGATATCATGACCTGAGCCAAAATCAGGAGTCAGAGGCTCAGCCAACTGAGCCACCCAGCTGCCCCTGCTTCCAATTATTTTAAATCCTTTAATTGTATTGTTGTGTGTGAGTCCCTGCTCAGAGACTTGGGAGGACAAGGCCTCAGTACCTTGGTATCCTCAGTGCCTAACCCAGTATTCAGGATTAATGAGTATTTGGGGATGCCAAAGAGAAAGAGATGGGATCTCTGCGCCCCAGTTTCCACATTGTCAAATGTGAGGTTGTAGCTGGATCATTTTTATGGGTCTGTGATTTGAAAGCTTGTCATTCAAATTCTCGTGGGGAGTGGGCCGTGGTGGAGAAGTATATATTCACAGTACTTCCTTGTTTATTTGGGAGCCTGGAATGCTTTCTGGTCGTCCTTCTAGCCATGTGGATTCTTCTAAAGTCTATCTTTTTTATTTTTTCCTTCTTTTTATGAAAGCAAGTTGATTATAATCAGCGTTCAGTGTTGCTGATAATATAGGTTGAGAAAAAGCGCAGTTCGGGTTATTTGGAGTAGTAATCATTTTGGAATAATTGTGAATCAAATAAATCTGTCTTAAAAAAAAAAAACAAGGACAACAACAAAAACAACAGTGCCTCAGTGGTCAGATTGTTTTTGTAAGTGCAAAGTGATTGACAGCTCTTGCAGAAAGGGAGCGCCGGGGGTGGCATTTTTGAAGGGCTGGGGTGGAAGAGGCTTGGGCAGGGCCTGTGTGGCCACAAGGTGTAGAGGAGGCATCCAAGTCATAGAAGGTATGAGAAGGAACTTGGGAAAGGTCAGAGGTGTCCAAGTAGGCAGTGCTGAATGGTTCTTAAGGTATTTAGACACTCCCTAGATACCATCAGACATGTGGTGGAGGAAACTGAGACACCCAATGGAGAGTCACATCAGTTGACCTTCAAATGTCCTTCCAATGGCAAGTGCCTATGAGTCTGGTATGGAGCCAAGACAGTTTTAGGGAGATCCTTTATAGGAAGAGGTAGGCATAGTTTTTCTTGGAAAAAAGAGGCTTGTCATTTTGGCATTGCCATTGTAATCTCTCATCGTGTCCTTCTGAGAATTCATCGTTAACATAGGGCATAGAAGACAGGAACATCACATGCATGAATTATTCTTGTAGCTATTTTTTTTCTTGGCAAAGTAAAGTGTATTCTTGTGGCTGTTTCTATCTTGGCAAAATCGAGTGTTATTTGCAAAGATTCCTGAGAACAGAGTGCCTTTGACATCTGCTTGGGGAGTTGTGTGGGTCTGGAGAAGTCCTCTACGGCACAGCAAAAACTCGGAGCTGGAGGTGCCCCCATGGCCATCCAGTCTCTCCTCTATTTTCCCACCACCCTCATTTCACAAATAGGACTTTTCAGAGAAAGGTCACAGAGCCGGGTCAGTAACCAAAGATTTAGAGGCACCCATGACTCACTGCACAGGCCTCCTGCGGATTCTCCCAGCTCATTGGCCTTCCCTGGCCTCTACATACTTACCCTCACCACCCCATCCCCAAATCCATGTATGTGACCACAGCCCTGCTCCTGGCACTGCTCCTGGGACCCAACTCAGGAAGGGACCTGTCACCTTCCTCGGTTTCCTCCCAAAACACCTGAAGTCCTAGGCAAGGGTGAAAGGGGCAGGACCCGGAAGCCAATCCAGCATTATCCCTGCCTGTGGACACTGAGCCGGCTGAGACCGGGTCTGTGTCCTGCCTCTGCCACTTAGTGCTTCTGCAAGAGTTGTTAATGTTTCCACATCTGTCAAATGAGGGTGATGAGAAGTTCTACCTTGTACTGTAACCGTGAGGCTGAAATAAGGTCTTGCCGGCAAAGCTCTCACACACAGGGTCTCGCGCACAGTGCGAGCTCCTGTCCGTTGTGGCTCGTCATCATTTTGTTTTACCCACTTGACAGCCTGCTCCACTCTGCTCTTTGTCACCGCGCGCCTTCTGGCAAATAAGGAGGCAGTTCTTCTGCCTTTGCTTATGGAGGCTACTCGCTCTGCAGAAATTTGCACAGGGCAGATGCCGTCTCATAGAGGAGGAGGTGCTGGTGGCTGGGGGATGCTGCGGGGGCTGGCCCGCGGTCTCTCAGTTCCCGCCCCTAGAGGGGTCAGCACTCATTCTTCTCACCGGTTTCATTGCAGAGGGAGAAAGTAGGCCATTCTGACATCTTCGTTCAGTCACCAGGGGGTCAGGGTTTTGCCAAAGAGGAAAGCACAACATCCTTGTTTCTTCTGAGGGATGTGGCACATGTCCATGAAAAGCAAAGGTAAGTGGATCCTTCCTCACCCCAGGCCCTCAGCATTCTAGGGTCCAAGCCTCTCTGGGCATTTTCCTCCAGGCCCTGAGTGGCCTTTGCTCTGCACTCAGAGCCTTGCACAGTGCTGATAATAGCATTATCATCAACTCCCCATATGGGGCGAGCGGCAACCTTCGGCACGAAGGCAGGATGTGTTTTAGGTCGGTTTATTCAGTCCTGAGAATGGCCTCATGGCATTATAGTATCAGTCCCATTTCTCAAAGGAATGAACCAGGACCCTGTGAAGAAGAGAATCACTTCTCCAAGGTCACAGCCAAGAAGTGGCAGGTTCCAAACCCTGCACATGCCCCTGAGGCTAAGCAGCATTGTGTCCTCCGGTAAAGCCTGACTCTCTGCTTTTCCCATGTTGGTGTTCTTCGGCTTTTGCTTTCTCCTGGTTTATTGACTTTTCAGAGGTGGCACAAATTATCTCCAAAGTATACTCACTATCTCCCAGCACACTCAGAAACATGTGCAGTAAAAAAGAAGGGAGGGAAGCAGGGAGGGAGGAAGGAAGGAAGGAAGGAACTAATTTGTATAGTGGATCATAGTAATATCCCAGTTCGGGAGACATGAGAAGTTTCTCCCGCAGAGTGATGACCACACCATGGCCAGGTGTGTGGGAGAGGCAGTGTACACCTCCCTTTGGTTGGGCAGTAGGCTAACCTGGCAATGATATCAGTAATACACAAAATGGAACACCAGCTTTGGGGTGAGCGACCTGGGTTTGAATCCTGTTTTGTTTTGTTTTGTTTTTTAAGATGTTATTTATTTATTTGACAGAGATCACAAGTAGGCAGAGAGGCAGGCAGAGAAAGAGAAAGGGAAGCAGGCTCCCCACTGAGCAGAGAACCAATGTAGGGCTTGATCCCAGGACTCTGGGATCATGACCTAAGCCAAAGGCAGAGGCTTTAACCCACTGAGCCACCCAGGCGCCCCTTGAATCCTGGTTTTGACTGCTGACTAGCTATGTACCCTTGGGAAAGTTACTAAACTATTCTAAGCTATCTGTAAGAAGGGTCTAATAAAAGTCCCTCCTAAGTAGGTTTATTGAGAGGATCATATGCATTGAAAAAAAGAAAGTGACCTGATACCTGTAGGAACCTCTCAATACCTATTTGTATTCTTCTCTCCATCTACCTTCAGCCTTAGAAGTTCCGAGTGCAGGCTTTGCTCCCCTTTGTGTGTATCCAGACACTTTCTTTAATCAGTGTCTCATTTGGTTGGGCTCTACTGTCCCTTCAGCCTGGGATGAGCGTTCACATCCCAGCAGGTGCCAGCTAGGAGGTCGGCTTGTCCTGCTCATCACTGGGACAGTAGAGAAAATGTACCACAATTAAATGATGTATCGTAGACAGATAATTAGCTAATTAACAGTGGTCCGCACATGGGATACTTGGCATGTAGGTAATTGGTGGGGTAGTTCTCTTTCTTTGTGTGTGGGGCTTTATTTTTGAAGCCAATGTTGTCATGATTTTGAGTATGTTTTGCATCAATTGTGCTTATGGTAATGTGTTCCAGGATGGATTTTTCTTAGCTTGATAAGGCCCTAACCTAGTGTGTTTGGGAGGGAGCTGTGACCAGAGTTACTGGCAGCTTCAAAGCAGGGACCTACTGATGCTTATTTTCTGTGACTGAGGTTGCCATAGTGAACTGTGTCAAGATAGTTAAATACTGCACATACATTTCTAGCCATCCCCCTCCTCAGTAACCAAAGGGCATTTTCTTCTGGAGAGGAGAAGGTGAAGGCATTGGAGGCTTTGGAAAAAGAGCTCTGTTCTGGAAAGCCTCTCGGTTTTCTTACTGCACAAATTCTTGTGGAAGATGATAAGATGGAGAGAAAGATCCCAAGGCCAGGTGCTTGGCAATGTATCTCCTTCCCCATTGAATCATCACAGCCTAAGGTTTAAAAACAATCTCTACATAACATATATATATACATATATATGTATATATGTATATATATATATACATATATTTGTTATCCTTCCAGAGTGAGGTCTTCTGTGGAATTAAAATCATCTATTAGACTTTCAAATTATGAAGATAATAAAATCAGGGTGTTGGAATTAGGGGTGGGGGATGGGGACATGATGTTAGTGGTAAGGCCGTAATTCTTCCAGGACAGCAACATAAAAATCAAAGCCAAGGCCCTTTTCCCTCAAGAGGATCAGGGGATGATGTTAGGGACCTGTGTAGACTTCCATGTATCCTTAAGGATCCTCCCTAATACCCCAAAAACCTATAGCAGAGCCCCATCATGATCCCTGGGGGATGGGAGACAGTGAAACCACTCCATGCTTTGTTATGAATCAGCTTGAACTGCAGGTGGCTAGTGTATATGTGGACACTTCAAGGAAGCAGTAAAGTTCTGGGATGAATATGGGCTTTGAAGCTAGATCTCTCTATCTGGGCTCAGCCATGTGCTTGGTGGGTGTGAGGGTGCAGGGGGAGATTTTACAGCTCTTCCTCTTCTGTGGATTCATGCTGTTCACTCCAAAAGGTAGCTATGGGAAGGATGATCGTGGCCTGGGCACAGTGCCTTACACATACACATGGGCACAGTCGAGTTACTTTCCTTCCATTGTCCATAGGAAAGGGGTTAACAGAGTGAAGCAGAGCAGGAACCCTAATAGTGTGGCTCATAGAATAAGCATAAGGAGGCAAGAGAGAGTGGCAGCTACGAATGTGGACTCTGGAGTCAGAGTTCTTGGGTTCAAATCTTGACTCTCCTTAGTGACCACGGGCTGGTTATCTAAACTCCCTGGGCCCCAATTCATTCATTTATAAAATAGGAATAGGAATGGTACCTTAGAAGGGTACTTTGTCATAACGAGTTTTCAGTGTATGTATTGTTCTCATTATGATTACTGATGAGCTAAACTTTTCTGGAAATGAAGAGATCCCATCAGGTGGTAAAAGTTTTAAAAGCCAAGTAGAGGCTGAAATTTAACACCTGGAAATCTAGACATATAACTCCAAGATCTGTGCCTGGGCCTCTCGAGTAGCACCAAAGGATCAGTGAGGTTTGGCAAATAATGGCTCTGTAGGGCTTGATACAGATCCTGCTTTCCTTTTTGGGCAGAATGGATAGAGAGAATGAGCGAGTCCGGTGTGGAGTAGGTGCTGGGGGAGGGAAGTTATAATTTACCTTACCCCTTACCAACTATTACACCATGTGTTTACCACAAGTTAGAATAGATCTGTGCAAATTCAGAGACCCATGGGGCCAGGGCAGTTCTTTAGAGAGTAATGTACCTGCCTAATATTTTCTTAGAAGTGTGTGATTGACTCCTAACAAGTAGGGTAGTACTAATGAGTCCCAGATCATGGGTTCAGTCCCCAGGTCAGCAAGCTGGCTTCCTGAGGTCTCCACTGGTGAGTCCAGCATTTCACACATTTATTTGTCTCCCACCCCCAAACACTTTTTTGAATCTCACTAGGACTTTCTACTGTCTACTCCAATATAGCTGTTGACATCTGTCAGAGCCGGTGTTTTCCCTGACACCTCTAAGAAACAGGGACTAGATGCTCTTCAGTGTCTCTTCTGCCTTAAATGGTCAGTGACCTATAGAATGGCCGGGTCATGTCTGTGAAACGTTAAGAAGCCAAAGATGACCCTAGCAGTGGGAATCCGTCTCACTCGGTCTCAGTGGCACCCCGAGTGGACACTACTGGCGAGTCTCCCTGCTTTCTCAGCATCCTCCTGCACTCAGCTTTCCCCCATCGCCCCTCCAGTGGTGCATTCATGTCTAGTGAGCAGCGGCCTTATGTTACCAGCGAGCAGTTTGTCCCCGTTCTGGCAACCCCCGTGTCAGTGAGAGGCTGCTCCCCAGGACGTTCTCCCAGGCCCCGCCAGTCCCTTACTGGCCCAGTCACATTTCACGTTCCTACCCATCTGCCCTGTTTCTGGGGCTTCCTTGTTTAAAGGCTCCGCCCACTCTTCAAAATGTGCTCTTTGGCTTTGAACATGTTCTTATGAATTTTTCCAGTAAGTCACGGGGGTTTTTATTCTAGCCCGTGCTTTTAGTAAGTGGAGCATCAGGATCACAGCCCAGGTGACCTTTCATAATAATAACTGCCTTCTGAGATGTTAGATTAATGGAAGTGAATGTTAGTTCAGCCCCTCCAAGGGGCTTTGAACACTTGTCTCAGGAGCTCACACACCAAATCTATCCCAGCCCAGATGTCCACATGGACCGTTTCTGTGTAATGTGTGTCATGGGCCTGCCCAATTTTGGTTCTTCTCATTGCACACTCTGTTGATGGCAAATTTGTTTGTGACTAGTGTCACTTAATGGTCTTGTCCTGGCTGTATTTAACTTAGGGATCTGGAGTGAAGCTCTAAATTCACAATGGGCCCTGACTCTATACAGCGTCTCTTGAATCTCTCTAGTGTAGGTGAGGGCTCCTGTCTTTCAATCCAATAAGTAGCAGTCACTTTCTCTCTGTAGCTCTCGTCATACTTCCAATGAACTGTTCACTCTAGGTCTTTTTTTTTTTGGCAATCTAGAAGCTCTGTAAGGCCTCGGCCTTGTCTACCTGATTCACATCTCCTTCCTGATCAACTCTCTTAGAGCTTGGTGCAAAGTAAGCATTCGATAATTGAATGAATGGATGAACAGTGGGCCAACCAACCATTTGTGCAACCAATAAATGAAAACACAAGTACACCAACCTCCTTCTTGTTATTGTTGTAGATTTTTAGTGCCTTGACTATAAGTTCATTTCTGTAGAGCCACCTCTCCTTTTTTTCTGTCTCTGAAACTTTGCCCACATATCCCATCTCATCCCTCTCCCCGACCCTGGGTATAGAGGTCTTTCACCCTCTGTAGGTACCACTGATACCAGCATAAAATAATAATAACCACCCCCATTTATTATCTCCCAGGCCCAGTATGTGCTAAAGCTTTTATATGCATCATTATCTCATTAAGGTGCTGAGGAAACTAAGGTTCAGTTAGGTGAAATAATTTGCCCCAAATCCAATAAGCTAAACGGAGCTGGAACTTGGGCTCAAGTCTGGCAACCGCCAATACCATACTCTTTCTTGCTTTCATGCCTCTCCTCTAAGTGGGGACCCCACTTCACTGATCTGGGGTTAACAGTCCTGGTTCACAAGCCTCGGTTCCCTGGGAGGAGGCTGTCAACCAGAGGATGGCTTTGGAGGTCATAGCATGGCCTGCCTGTGTCCTGTGTAATTCTGTTAGAAAGCTAGAAAGGCCTAGTCCTTTGCGGGTACCTGTCTACGTCATGGTGGACAGGGCACAGATGGTTGGTTGAATGGCTGACACTCAATCAGGAAGGTGTCTTTGCATGGATGGTGGGAGAACAGTGAATCTGAATCATTAAGAATGATTGGAAGAGAAGGCCTCCCGAGGGAAGGCACTGGCCAATTTGCCCATCCCCCAGGTTTTGTTCTTGCTCCTTCCCCACCTGGTTTTGAAGACTCCAGAAGGGCATTGTCCCAGACTTACAGGGCAGCAGCAGCAGCAGCTTCCGGGTTTGACTTTTCTGGAGGTGCCTAGAGACCCCAAGGAGAAGCGGACCAATATGGAGGACGTGATGTTTTTGGGGGCCTGAGGGAGCTTGATGCCTCTTCCAGCCCTCTTCCCACTACACCTGTGGCTACTTACAGGACCCCAGCCACCCCTCAAACCCCTCACTTTCCAGGCTTTAAAATCCACTTGACTCTCCCTGGGAGGCCTGAAGTAGCAAGAGCCAGCATATTTTCCATGACGGATTTAATTTTTAAAAAGCCCCTTGCTGCAGGCAGCATGCGGAAGATGGGGCCTTATCCCCGGGAGATCAATTTGCAGACAGCTCCTGCATTCATGCTGCTGCATTTCCCAGAGCGCTTTTTGCGAATGCTTAAGCCAGACATGAAAACAGCTTCTGGTTCACAGGGTATGAATTTCTAAAAGGGGATCCTTGTTCAGAGGATAGCTCCAAAACTTCCTGCCTTCCGCAGGCTGGAGCGCATCATACATTTGGCACTTCCTGTGTGTGAGGCGTGAGAGTACGTCCTAACCATGTTGGGCCTCTGTGACCATCTGGGTGAAGAGACAAGTGAAGCCGGGTCCCAGTGACAGAAGGAGGGCGAGGACTTCCCCAGGCTTGGGACAAATCCCATAGCAGGTGGCAGGGGAAGGGAGATGAAGAATAACACGGAACACCTGTAAAAATAAGAAATGGCATAAAATACTAAAAATCCTAGGTGATGGGTGGTAACTGGACTTGTGATCATTTGGCAATAGATACAAATATAGAATCATTGTATCGTATACCTAAAATGAATAGAATGTGATATGTCAATTATATTTCAATTAAAACAATACTGGAAAGCCTGACAAACCAAAGTGCTTTACTGAGGACGGCAGCTAGCGGCGTGCTGGGTGGGAAACCTCCCCTTCCCTAGAGCCCCTCACTCAGGCACACAGGGGAATACTGCCGTGGGATTTTAATTTAACTTATTTCATGAAAGAGATGATGAAATGATTATGGAAGGCTCAGGCGGTGGGAGGGGTGCTGCCTTTCTCGAGTATCTTCCCTATCTGGTTGATACTTGGCCTCCAGGGCTCGGGAGATCTGGGCAAAGCCACTTTCTTTGGTCCTAGGACAGCAAGGATCTGGGGCAAGCCTCGGGGTAAGGGAAGGAAAGGGGACTGAGAAGTCAAGGTAAAGGCGATCTGTGATTGGAAGGTTTCAGAAGGTTGAGTAGATTCTGCAAATAGTATTCATTGAGGAGAAGAACCTGGCACCCGCTCTGCGCAGCTGAGCTTGGCCTGGGGAGGCACATGCCTTTGCTAACCCGGGACTGAGAGCTGGGCTGAAGAACAACCCGGGGAAGAACTTATCTGCCAAATCTGGTTTCCCCAGTCCCTACGCCCTGGGGCAAGATGCATGCCACAGCAGAGTGGCTTTGTTTCACTATTAGGCTACCTGTTGAGGCCGCTGGGAAGCTGCCAGAGTTTTTCATCCTGGGCTTTCTGCTTAAGCTCTGTCTCATTCCACTCTGACATTTCTCTCTAGTCAGAACCTGAACAGGGATGCTTGGGGCTCAAGGGCTCAAGTCCCGCTCACTGGCGTCAGAAGCAGCTCCTAATCACCTGTGGTCACAAGTGACAAACCTCCTCCTAATCTATAACCAACCATTTCGAGCAGTGTTTCCATTTCCAGCAGTCCCAGCTGCCCTGATGGGAGAGCAGCCGCCCTGACCCCCCGGCTCGGTGCTTCCTCCTTCCCCACCTCTCCCACTGCAGGCTCACTGCTCTGAGAGCCTCGGGCTCACACAGGAGGCCGGAGCAGGAGTCGTTGTCCCTTTGTCACCGCACGGGTGCTGGATTCCGGCCTCTTCTGCAGAGCCAGGCACCGTCTTCCCGTGTGCGTGCATGCCCCTCACGCACCCTGGGCTGGAAGTTTGCAGGCTTCTCAGTAGATTGGTCTGTTTGCCAGCAGTTGTTGCTGCCACCGCTGCTGTGTGTGTGTGTGTGTGTATGCATGCACCAGCAATTCCTCCCATCGGTGATTAGTCCTAAAGGAGGCTGGTGTCGTAGCCAGCTGGTGTAGTCCCCCTAGCACCCGGTTCCTCTCCCAGTGAGGGCTGTGGGGTCAGCTCTGTTTGGCTGGGGAAGCAGGTTTTTTCCCTCTGGGTTAGAGGTAAAGATCGCCTGACATCTGTAAGCTTGATAAACCCATAAAGTGCCATGTGTGGCCGGCTGTTATTCGTTCATGTGTGTACTTTGTTGAAAGTAAATGCTCCTATTTGGGGACACTGGCTGGAGCCCCCAATTCTTAGTGATTGCAGAGCATAAGGCAGCAGGTGGTGGAGAGAAACTGCACCTGTTCTGTACTCTGAGTGCGGGGCCTTGTGGGCCTCGGACCTTGGGTGGCATTTAAAAATAACATGGCTACAACCCCCCAGTGAGTTTACTACAGTGTATTTATGATCTGAGGCTCTGGTTCAGGATACAAAAGCCGCTCTTCCATAGAAGCAGTGGGAAGCAGTACGTTCAAGGTCCCAGCCTGAAGCTTGGGAACAAATGTCCAGGACAGAGGCTACCTCCTCCCCTCTGTGAGGCCAAGAACAGTCCCTGTGAGGAGCTGGCCTCTGGCTCTCTTGGTGCTAGAGGTGGTGTCGAGACTCCAAATTTCGATTGCTTTTGACTTGACTTCCACTTTATTTACATGTCTTTCCTGTTGTCTGTGTGTGTCTGGTATAGAGCTTGCCAAGGAAAGAAAACCATCCAGTTGGACGCTTCTTGGGAATGGCACCATGATAGCTCCCTTCTGCCTCCCAACGCCCACTCAGCCACAGCACCCCCAGGTGTCTCACTTCGCTGAGCCTGTGGTCACAGATTACCATGCACTGTGTGGCATAAAACCATGGACATTTACTCTCTCACACTTCTGGAGGCCGGAGGTCCAAAGACAAGATGTCTGGAGGGCTGTGCTCCCTCCTAAGTCTCTAGAACAGAATCCTTCCTCGCTTCTCCCAACTTCTGGTGGCTCCTGGCATTGGCTGGCTTGTGGAAACCTAACTCCAGTCTCTGCCTCTACGTGCAGATGGCCTCCATCCCTTGCCTCTGTGTGTCAAGTCTACCCTTCCTTTCTCTTACAAAGACACTGGTTCTTACATTCAGGGCCTACCCTAATTCCAGGACGATCTCATCTCTGGGTCTCTCTATTAATTACATCTGCAAACAACCTATTTTTAAGGTCACATGTACATGTCCGGGGATTTAGTCCTTGCATCTGTGTTTTGGGAGGGTGCATCTTATAATACCACTCTTCTCCTCCCCCTTCCCTCTCTTCTTCCTCTTCCTTCGCCTCTGCTCCCCTCCCCTCCTCTCCCTCTTTCTCCTCCTTGAGTCCCCTCCCCACACAGGAATTCTTTTTTCTTATAAGGAATATTCTTGTATAAGCCCTGCCCCTTTTCTTGGATGGTTCTTGGAATAAGGTCCAAGGATTTAATTAATCCTTGTTCCTTTGAATCTTAGAATGAAATATTTTCCTTTGTTTTTCTCATCACTCAGAACCCAGAGGAACTCAGAAAGAGAGATTGACAAAACACAGACAGCACCAGGATCTCAGGAAAGAGCACTGTGTTAGACATTAGAGAGAACGTGCTGCTGGCAGAGGCTGTGAGATGGCCACCGCAGATGGCCAAGAACAACCTCTGCCTGACCTTCCAGCTCCGCTCACTCACACTCTCACTCTAAAAACCTCTTGTGTTTCCACACAGCCTCAGAATAAAGTCCAGACCCAGGGATCTTGTGTCAGCCTGTACTTCCAGCTACAGAGCAGACTGCACCTTCATGCTGCTATGTGATGCCCACCCACACTGACAGTTCTAGAACGTTCCATGTACTTACTTCTGTGTATATTGTCTGGCTTGGAGCACCCCTCACCCTACCTCACCTCCTCCCACAGCTCCCAACCCAGCCAACCCCTACTCAGATTCTCCTTCCCACCAAAGCCACCCCCAGTCTACTTCAGCTAGAATCTCTCTCTTCTCTAATTTGTCTTTCTGCAGTATTTTGTTGGGTCCTTGAGAGGACATAGCACTCAGGTTTCCTGTGTGGATGGGTACATATCTAATGTTTCCTACGGATTTGGGGACCCTATTGATATGTTTATTCCTTGTATTTCTTCATGTAGTGCCTGGCACATAATTTAAGCTATTAGAATCACAACTCAGTTGCCACTCACCCGTCTTCACACTTCAGGTCTAGAAGTGGGGATTCCAGCCCCATGTCTTCATCCAGGCTGTCTTTGTCCTCTCTCTCCAGAAGACACCCTCAGGTCAGTGTGCTCCCCAGTGGCCCACACCCTCCACACCAGGGTGACAGGCCATCTCAACTTACCGGAGACTGTCCTGGTCTCAGCAGCTAAATCTCTACTTCCCAAGAAACTCATCATACCTGGGCACATGGGTTGCTCTGCTCCATTCTCAGCCTCTCCGGGCTCTTGCTAGAAACACCTCTGAATGGAATCATAGTCTGGCTCCAACTTTTTCTGGTCATTTGTCATACAAGCACCTAGTTTCTTTCCTCCCCTGCAGATGGGCATCTGGCATGGCCCAGCACAGCCCTCCTGAGGCTTCCCCGAAAGACAGTTTCATAAATGTGACTTCTGAACTTTCCACCAGCTCATGGGCATCCTGATCTGGTCTCCATACCAACACTGATCCTAACTTGATCCATGTAGCTGACCCTCCCAAGTAACCTTCCCTCCCCGCTCCTCCACCCAAATCCCTGCCTTTATCACATTCAAACAGGGTCTGGGAGGATCGGATCCCAGACCAAACTCTCCTGTCCCACAACCCAAAGATGACTTCTCTGTGAAGCCCTCCCCAGGAAACTTTTCCCCACCAGCTCCTCACCACTCCATCCTTTTTCCTCTGGGGGCTCCTAAGTGACTGAATGGATCATGACCTCTTGGGGGAAGTACATGGTATCCCGGACTAGTTGCTGGGACCCAAGTTCTACCCCAAGTTTGCCATAAGGTCAAGTCCTTAACCTCAGTTAAGTTAATGGTAAAATGAGAAAGTTAGGTGAATCCTAGTAATTTTACCAGCCTTACCAAACTTGGATTCCAAGGGTCTCTGCCAGCTGGTGTCCTCTGGAGAGCCTCAGATACAAACGTCTTAAGCAAGACATCCATGGAAAGAGACCTCTGGAATCTCATCTCCTGTTGGCACATTCCCTTCACCAAGCCCAGCTTGACTTGTAATTTCTATCTTCATCCTTTGATTCCCAGGATAATCCCATCCTGGCACAGCTGTGAATAGGACACAAAGCCACCACCTACAGTTTAAGAGACTATTTAAAGTACAATTAGAAGTCTGATTCCTTGGCCAGGACTTGACCTACAGAACTCAGCATTTGGGTGGAGAGGTTATATTCTTGAGCTTTGTCCCGGACTTAGTTTCCAGCAGACCCATAGCTCTGACTTTCCCCTTCTGTGCCCGGGGATGAATGTGTCAGGACCCATGTTTTTCTGCCCTCAGAAGTTTTCAGGGGAACTCCGTCTATCAAAAAATCAGACTGGGGGTCGTTCAGCTTCAAATTCTCTAACATGTGCACATATTTATGTGTGTGTGTGTGTGTGTGTGTTTACTTTTAACATCTGTGCCCCGCTTTCCTCTGGACAAGGTATTTTCACATATTTTATCTTATCTGATCTTGGCAACAACTTTGCGAGGAACGTGAGGCTGGTGGGGAGCCTGAGGATCCGAAAGAGGAAATGTAAGCTATGTGGCAAAACTAGAACTTGAACTCGTATTGTCCAGCTCCGCATTCTACATCCCTTCCACCAGCCCACTGGCCTGTGTGCACGTGCAGTGAGGTGATGGACAGCCTTGGGGATCCCCAAACAGGGGCCCTGAGAACATTCCATTGACAGAGGCTGGTGGCCAAGGAAGCTACCTCGTCCTTGAGTTTAGTTCTGTAAACTAGTGTCTCCCAGTCTTCAGTGCACACACAAATCATCGTCAGTCTTGTTAAAATGCAGATTCTAGTTCAGGAACTCAAAATGAAGTGTTTCTAACAAGGAGTCAAAATGAAGTGTTTCTAACAAGCCCGCAGGTTGTGCTGGTATAGCTGCTAGCTAACGGCATTTTGAGGAACACACCTGAGCAGCAGGGCTGTGACAGCTCCAGGTGACACAGGCTGACAGGGACAGTGACTTTCTATCTCCCCAGGCCTGTCCCCAGGAATCCACTGTTCTTCCCCAGTGTCAGAGGCCGTGGAGAGACCCAACAATGCTGATCATGGGGTAGGAGAACCTAAATCCCCACCCCGCCATCCCTGCAGAGTCTGTCTGTAGTCAGGAGCAGGGCGCATGGGTTCCTGTGTCTTACACACAGTGTGTCACCCTGGGCTGTGACCTGTGTACCCCTGTAGCCATGGCCCCTTGGCAGAGGGAGGTGAGCACTGTCCTGGAGCAGAGGCAAGCATATTGTCACACGACGTCTGCCTTGTCCTGTGTTACACCAGATGGGTAGCTTTCACGTCTGGTCACCATCAGTTCTCACCTGGCATCTACAGTCTAGAAAAGGCCTTTTCAGCTACCTTCAGGAGCAAATGCACATCTGAAAATATAGTTTCAGATATGCTCAATACCAGAGTTCCCAGGTTAAAAAAATGGAGCAGAAAATTCGAATCCTGGTGGCCCCAGAAAATCAAGGCAATTCGATGTTCCCTTAGAGCATTTCTTCACAGAGACCTTCCCTGACCCTTGCACTCTCCATCCAGGTTAGTTCTCCCACCTGTTTTTTCTCACAGCACCTTTCCCCCCCTTTGTAACACTTAAGCCATTGATCATTTTAAATATAAAATCTTTGATATTTGCTTCCCAGAGTAGTTTTGTCCCCTGCTGTCACCCCAGTAATTCTACCTCTGTCTTTGAGGGTGGGTCCCCCACTCTGTACCTCTCAGGCATTAGGCAGTGGTTCTCAAGGTGTGGTCCCTGGTTAGAATGACAAATTCTTGTTCCCACTCTTACCCTATTGACTTAGAATTTCTGGTGCTAAACCCAAAATCCTATACTTTGTTAAGCCCTGCTGGTCATCCTAATGCCCCCTGAATCTTGAGAACTACTACATTAGGGTTTGGGACAATTGCCACAGTGTCACACAGGTACAGCCTTCTGTGGGCTGGCCGTCAATAGGAGAAGAGGGCCATGGGGCCCTTGGAGCCTCTCATCATCTCACAGAGAGGTGCTGACACCCATTCTGCACCTGCATTCAAGTGGAGGGACCCTGACCCTTGTCCATTTTTCCATCTTCCCCCTTCTAGTGTAAGTGGGAGAGCAAGCTATTGGTGAAGGGCACACTGGGTCTGGGGAGCTAGTGGATTCCAGGAAGCCCTCAGCCCAGAAAAAGCTGGAGACCCCACCACCCCAACAGAGTGGAAACCCTGGCCCCAGGAAGTGGAGCTGGATGTAATCCCTCCCACAGAGAGAAGGGAAACCTCCCAGTCCCAGCTAGCTTGCTACCTAGACAATGCAGAGTGAGATCCCAGGATCACTGTGGTACAGCTCTGATCACAACCCTGGCACTTAGTAATAGGCTCTCAGTATTTTGGAGGTGAATGAGTAGGATCACTTCCAACTCTGAGGCTGATCCTGTTTTTCCAAGGTCTGGGTTGGTCACCATCAGACTGGTGGCTTCTGAAATATTTAAACAGGAATGATCTCTCTTGAGGGGCAGGCAAGGGGCTGTATTAGCCCCTGTTTTGTGCCCATACCTAAAAACAGGTGCTTGTGTTGAATTTCCGGATTCCTCCCTTCCACGCAGGCAACTTGGCTTTCTGAGAAACTTTGAGGCCTCCTCAGCTCCACTCTCCGGTTGTAACCAACACCCCAGGCTGCCAGGTTGACTCAGGCCAGTGGAGAGACCAAGTCCATTGGACGCAGGGCCACCCAGGTAGAAGCAGTGAGTGGGAGTATTTTGTTTCCACCCGAATGAAGGAATCCACTAATGACCCAACCCCCAAAGCTTTCTCTGAGGCATGCTGGCCCTCCCAGGAAAGCTGATCTTGCCTTGCTCCTGCCATCCACCCAATAGCCTCCCTCCGAGGGCCCTCTGACTTGCATTGTTCAATTAGCAGTCTCTGAACAACTCAGGGAAAGCAATTACACAGTGCCTTTGTGACACCTGCAGGAAATGACAGGGGATTTCTTGTCATTCAGGCCCCCAACCCCAGGCTCTCCTCTCTTTCTTCTGCTCTCCATGCCTTTGGCTTTGGCTAGAAGCTCAATTTCTCCCCCATTTTTTTGCAAAGTAATCTATCCCATGAATCATTTACAAGCAGTCCTCTTCCTTGACTCTTAATTTCTTCTCAGTGCCTTAATCTCTGTCCTCTTTCTCAATTTCCTCTCTGTTGCCTAGGACTACATTTTCTGGACTGATAAATAATGCCACTGACAATGCTTTGAAGTAGCTTTATAGTATTTTCCATCCCTGAAAACACACACACATGTGCGTGTGTGCACGCACCATGAACTGAGACTCCTCCATCTGTTTTCATAACTTGAATCTCACAGGTACATGATTCTTCCTATC
Organism: Enhydra lutris kenyoni; assembly: GCF_002288905.1. Lineage (NCBI taxonomy): Eukaryota > Metazoa > Chordata > Mammalia > Carnivora > Mustelidae > Enhydra > Enhydra lutris. The sequence goes on from NW_019154175.1 coordinate 586,741, forward strand.
GCTCTGCATTGGGCTCCCCCCACTTATTAAACCTGCTCCCGGATATAATTACCTTACAGCTTCCTCTGGAGCTGAGAGCTGGGAGGGTGGGGGGCATTGGGGATAGAATCAGGGCCCTGACCCACAATGTTGTCCCTCAAACCCAACCCTGTCCCGAAAGCCTGACTCTGTGCCCAGCTCTGTGCTCGGAACAGTGCAAGGGATGAGGGGCAGGGCTTGGGGTGGTGCCCCCTCCAGCCTGAGGAAATCAAGGGCTCTGGAATTCTCAAACCAGGGGTCTCATTCACTCTCCCTCTGCTGTGTCCCAGCATAGACCAAGAGAGACTTAGAGAGAAAAGCCATGGGTAGTAGTGCATGAGGACTTCTGGTCTAATGAAGGGAATTATTTTTATGACAATGCTCTTTGGCCAAAGGTCACCTTGAGTCAATGGTCCCCTTTTGATAAGAGTGACTCTAGCCAAATTCTCAGGAATAAAATAATTCCTTCTGACTTCACTGTGACTAGATTTGATCCATTGTCATTTTCTTCATTGTTTTTGTTGTTATTGTTTTCTTGGCCATTCTCTGACCTCACTTGGTGCTTTTGAGAAGGTCTGCAGGGGTGCAGCTCCTCCCCGCCCGCCCTCAACTCCAGCAGGTAACTACCCAACTCAGTCCCGTCTGGCAGCTCACCCAGTTGTCTTCCTTCTTAGGAGTTATGGGAATACTGTCGCTAATCAATTTACTTCAGGCAAATTAAGCAGGATCTTGCCGGCCAGGAATCCTGTCTGCAACTTCTAATCTGGCTGTGTTCTTTGGCCCACCCCAGAACATTTCCTTTATGTCATTCTTTCAAATACTCCCATACTGGTATCCAGTTGGTTACTCAGGCTGTCACTGATAGGATGTCCTTTCAGGCTGGTGGGCTGTGGACTCTTTCCGCATGGTGCCCAAGGCCAGCCCTCGGCACAGAGAACATTGTGCACATTGAGATGCACCGTCTGTGGAGGGTTTTCCGTGAAGGTTTTCCATTTTCCACCTGTGCCTCCAGCCTCCTTGTTGCCTGCCTGCCGGCCTTGGGTAGAAGCGTTGCTCGGGTGCAGCTTGGTGTCAAGATCCCCGGGCTGGGAGCCCCAGGAAGGGAGATGCTTTTACTTCCTCATTTCTGCATGGCCTCTTCTTTCATAGCTATAGTGTTCTCAGTGTCCTTATGCCTTCCTCTTTTGGCCTCCCCCTCCTGCACAAGCAGAAGGACTGAGGAACAAGACTGCCAAGGAAGAGTCAAGTTGGCCTGGATCCTTCTGCCCAGTTCTTGCCTTTGGGATGTCCTGGCCCATGTATATGAAGTCCGTCCTATTGACTAGCACGCTTCAGTTTACAAATACGAATTCATCCATCCCATTGGTGGTAAACTCTCTGTTTACGGAAGCCAAAAGGAGAGGGAAGTTCGGTGGTATTCTGTTATTTTTTTAAGTCTTCATTATCATGGATCAGGTAGTGTCGGTATTCAGAAGGTCCCCACGGTCACACTCGGCCATTCGAAGGATCCCCAGGGACCAGTTTACCAAAGCCTGCAATGGGCCAATTGAAATGAGCCTGTCTCCCCCCAGGTGAAAGTTGTCTATCTTTTTAGAGATGATTTTATGTGAGGGGAAAGCAGGCACCTTGGTCATTCTGATGGGAAATGATTGAAGAGGTTGCTTTCCATTTTGGTTTTAGACTGAACTCACCTTTCCTGTGTCTGAGCCTGAGTATGCTGAGTGTGTTTCGGTTCTCACTAGTCTGAGTCTCGTTCTTCAGAATGCTCTTTAATAAAGAAAAATATTTTTAATCATAAAATTTAATCAGAAGCTTTGTCTCAAAGCAGGGAGGAAGAGAAAATTGGGTACTGACCCTAAGAAGAGGACGGTGTCATATCCACCTAATTAAACCCTAACAGGTAAATAACATAGGGCAAGGGAAATAAGACAGTGGCAGCCTGTGAGTAAAAATCTGAAAGCTTTCCAGAAGAGAACAGCTTCTGGCAGAGTGTAGGACTGAGGATCTAGAATAAAGAGAAGGGAAAATATACCCAGAAACAATGGAATTGGGTAATCAGAGGAGAAAGAGCAGCAGTAGATGTGAGAAGCCGCCTACCATGGCCAACATTTCACCAGTTCTAAATATAGCCACCATTCTTAGAAGGTAAAAGTTCATTTTTTAAAAAGATAGGAGGGAATGAAAAGAGCTTTATCAGAAGTTGATTTGCAATTCTATTTGAAGACTATATTTGAATATAATTACAAGAAGACAGGATGGGGCATTCTTTTTCAGAGATGGTATTTCCTGGTGTGATGGGGAAGGCTGAATGTACTGACGGAAACAAGTGGGTTGGACTTTATTGTCTCGTTCACCTTTATCTATCTCTGCCCTCCTGCCATGTACACCCTTCTCTCTATCACATCAAGTCCCTCCCTTCCTTCACATCCCTGGGTAGGTCTCAATTTTTCCAGGAAGCTGTACTATCTTTGCTTAGTACAGCCCCATATTACACTAGGGAGCCGCTGCAGACCTTTTTGTTTGTTGTTTTATGTTCTTGTGTTTGCTTTTCCTCCCAGTATCCTGGGATGATCTTTAGGACAGAGACTAAGATGGGACAGCTGGGCTTTTCCACCTGCAGAGTGTGGAACTTGGTGTCCCAGAGCTGGGCTCAGAGTGCCCTCAGAGGTCCTTCTCCTCTGGCTCACAGAGAACACGCTGTCCAGGGTTCTGATCTACTGTTTGTCAGATGGTTAAAGTGACTTCTAAACTTCCAGATATCTTGGATTGAAAACTCATTTTGGCTAAAGCCCTGTGGCCGATGTCCAGACAAAACTACAAACATTTTTAGTTAGAGTTGAGAAAGGCTGCAACTGGCACTCATGCCAGATGGTTAAGGAGCTTCTATCCATAGTTCTTTCTCTCTTACATCTGCTTGGTCTCCTTTTGGTGAAAACAAGCCTGGTGATGTCAGAGAAGTGGGGTAGCACCAGCTCACTGGACAGATCTCATGGTGGATTTGGGTCTGCCAGGTTGGCATAATCTCTGAGGATTTTCTGTGGCCAGCCTTGGCCTTAGAAAGCAAACTATGCTGCCTAGTGGAGGCCTCTAGCTGTTGCTTGGGGCGGTGGGAGGGGGGAGGCAGGTTGTCTTATTCTGGCAACTGTGATTTGGGATGAAGGGTTCAGTCCTAGACACTGTGAAGGAAGATGACTGGCCCTACCGTTCTAGCTTATTCTGTTCTGCCAGGATGAAAATGACCATTTTTGAGCACACAATTGGCCAATCACTCTGAATTCTTTGTTCTTTCTTTGGCAATCAAGGTCTAAATTCTGGACTCTTTTCACACAATTTCCAAGTTCAAATTCTTGGGCTTCCAATTTCTTTTCAGTAAAATGAGAAATCAACTCACATTTTGGAGCTCTAAGGAATATGGTAGGAGAATGGAATCTTAGAGTGAGAGGAATACTTAGTAACAAAACAACTGGATTAGACTGACTAGTGTTCTCGTGGAGCATGGAACACTTCTTCAGAGGAACTGGGGAACCAAGAACAAGAGAGTATAGAAATTGGGAAAAGAGACAGCCAGCCAATTTGAGTTATTGTTTCAGGCAGCAGAAAGTGATACTGGCTAATTTGGGAAAAAAAAAAAAAAAAGAGTTTATTGGTAGGAGGTAGAATAGGTCACTGCTCTTACTGAAGAACCTGGCTAAGAAAAACTAAGATCCAGAATAGGACAGACTGCAGACAAGACTTTAAGAGCATCACTGCTGGATGAATTCATTCCATCTGATTTTTCTCTCTTCCCATACCTCAGGGTTCACAGACCTAGGAGAGAAATTCCAGTAGTCCTAGCTTGGATCAAATGCCTAGCTTTAGGTAGATTTCTTCATAGTTAAAAATATGTGAGTGTCTCTGATGTGTTAGGCTGTATTGTATGTCATGGATACATCAGGGAACAAAGTTCCTGCCTTCATTGGTCACTTGTTGTAGTCAGAGGGGCCTTCACAGTTGAGAAAACATTTGATCAAAGACTCAGAGTGTATGAGGGAACAGGCTATGTGGATATCTGGGCAAGAATGTCCACACCAAAGAAATAGCACATGGAAAGCCTTAAGGTGTATAAAAGGAAGCAAAGAGGCCAATATGTTTGGGGTGGAAAGAGTGAGGGGAAAGTGACAGGAGATGATATCAGAGAGGTGGAGGTAGGGAACTTACCCCATAGGACAGTATGTGGACGTTGACTCCTACTTCAAGGCAGATGGAACTGTCAGAATATTTTGAGCTGGAAAGTGGTGTGGTCTTAGATTTTGAAAGACCAATCTGATACCTGGATTGAGAACAGAGTAGTGTGGGGCAAGGGTGGGAGCAGGGGGAGGTCAGTTAGGAAAACACTGTAATAATCTACATAAGGAATAATGGTGACAGACAGTGACAGCAGAGGCTGTCAGGGGGAAAGTGATCGAATAACAGAGTTTCCTGTGGGAGTGCAAGAGAGAGTGGAGAATGATTGCAAGACCTTTGACCTGACTGACCAGAAGGGTGGAATAGTTACTTAGTTGATGAAGACTTTTAGAGGATCAAGCGTGTGGGATGGGTATGAGAAGGGGCAGGAGGAATCAGGAATTCTAACTCAGATTCTGGGCTGTATAAATTTGGGAGCCATCAGTGCATATATATGTTAAAGGCATAAGACTGGCTAAGATGACCTGAAGAATAAGTTCTATTAGAAAAGGGATGAGGCCCAAAGTGTGAACCCTAGGTTCACCCTAGGTTACAGGAGCATAAATTGTCCTAATTAGAGTAATTGAATGAAGAACTAAAGTCTATAATTCCAAATGCCAACAAGTAGGCTAGCAGACAAGCAGATCATCTTCTGCTCCTGAAGAAAAAGGTTAAAATGCACACCTAACTACATAAACCCACCTTCTCATTATGTACTGGGTGCCTTTTTTTTTTTCTTTCTTTCATTCTCTACCCTTTGGTTCATCTTTTTGCATTGTTGCTCTCTCTCTGACTGAACCCCTTAGCTGGGACCACTTCTACCAACACCTTGAGAGCAGCTGCTGGTGGCTGTGGCCTCTGGCTGTCCAGTGGCCACCCTTCCTCTATCCCCAATTTCCACTGGAAAGTCTGGTGGAAACCCAGGTGATAGGGCATGGAGAGGCTGGAAATAAAAGATCTGATTACCACTTGTCTTGGCCACTCTTTTGTCCTGTACCAGAAAGTGACTACAGCCTCCTTTAGGAGGAGCTGAATCATGTCATTCAGCATAAATAGTGATATTTCTTGAGGGAGGAGCAGGGGAGGGTGTTGAAGGCTCTTGTGTGAGCAAGCAGTCCAGGCACCTACCTCATAATCATACTGGCAGTCCGCCATGTTGTGCCAAAAACCCACAGAGGAGTCCTGAGTCCTTTGAGGGTTACGGCCTCGTGATGTGGTAGCTAGTCACACCTGCCTGAGAAGCCACTGCAACCCCCTCCAACCCCTCCAGCCTCCTCCTTCACTTAGCCCCTGCAGCCTGGGTATTGAGGTGCTTGAGACTATTTGGGGCCCATCTTTGTGTGCCTTTCAAGAACCAATATGTCTTTTTTGGGTTTTTCCCCCCAGTTTTTATTATTAATCTGGGAACTTCCGAGGGCAGGGAGTATAGGGAACTTCTGTGTCCTGGTCATGGGCAGTCTCATACCTGCTCCCTTTCTCCAAGAGAATCTCATTTTTAAAGATCTAAGGTTAGAAAAATAGATAAAATAATACAAAAGACAATATAATAAAAACACAGCCTGCAGAAGACAAAGTAGATAAGATAATGAAAATTACTATAATGAAAAAACACAAAGTTTTGAAAAAAACACCCATTCAAGATTAAAGAACTAGTTTTGGCAAAATTGAAGGGGCAGGAAATAACTAGAGTACTCTGTGTGTGTGTGTATGGTCTGAGCCCAGTATCCTGGACCTGTGGGGGGAGAAGATATAGTTTGACTCATAGGCAAGTAAAAACCTTGTTCCCATTGTGATCAATATCTAGAAACCTTTTTGGCAGCCCTCTCATCTTACAGCACTGGGTTGAGGACTGACCAGCAGACCTTGGTAGATGGGGTCCCTGCCCTCTGGGGCATGACAGTCCATTTTCACAGGCTCTAGTGCTAAACAAGTGTATCTTCTATCTTCCTTAACCCCTATCTCCCCCTCCCAGCATTAAAAACACTGCCCCCCCAATACAAATTCATTCACTACACATTTGTTGAGTGTCCCATGTGTGGATGAGACATGCAGAGATGAAGTCTAACTCCCCAAAGAGCTGGACTTCTGAAAGATGAAATGGACAAATGACCAATGATGGAGATAGTGTATGATGAGTGCTGCGTTAGGAGTGCACGCAAGGTCCATGGAAAAAGGGAGGGTTGAGAAGTCTCACAGATGAGGTACTGCCTCCTTCTGGATCCCAGCAGGAGAGGGGGAGTTCACTGGTGAAATGGGAGGCTGTGTGGTGGGCATTACAGGTAGTGATCAGCACACACAACAGTCCTGAGCTGTGGAAGAGCATGGGGACTCTAGATCATCCCAGACTAAATGCTGGAGTCTGAGCCTTGGGTGACTGCAAGGAAAAAGCAGAAAATGAGGCTAGAGAGTTAGGCAGTGACCAATTGGAGGGGTCCTTGTAGCCTTGAGGAGCCGATGAGGTCATTATTTTAACTAAGAAGGAGGAAGAGAAATATTAATAGGAGTGTCTGGCATGGAGCATTTCACAAGTGTTATTCCCTTTAATCCTTCAAACAATCTTTCGGAGTGGGTACCATTCAGGCTTTAAGTAGGCACCTTCTCTGGTTCCTAAGAAGCCCCATGAGCAGGTTGACCATCATAGAGTCAGGGCCTATGGCTCTCACTGTGCCCCTGGAGCCACAGGGCTTGGCATCTGCCCACACGTGGTTCAGATGGCAGGAGAGAAGGCTGAGCCCCCTGGGGAGGTCTTTGCCTCTGCTCTAAAAGCTGCTTCCTGGAACATCCATTGTACCCAGAAACTTAGCGGGGAGATTAGGTAGGAATAAAAGCAGATGTTTTGTGGAATAGAATGCAAACTCTAACTGTAAGATAAGTGTAAGACATAAAGAAAAAAAATGTTGCGTTTTTGATGGGCCTTAGCTGGGCTTCTATTTTCCCTCTTGCTCCGTGTCCCTTCTGGAACATTTTGATGGGAAGGCTTAAGAAGCACAGTAGTGTTCTGACTCCCAGAGAAGAAACAGCTTCTTAGTGAGGTCTCTACAGGGGGGCGCTGCCTGGGAGTATTTAGGACTGGCTGAGAGTTGGGAGGGGTCCTATTTAAAGGGGGTCAGCAGGATATCTTTACATGTAATCCTGTAAAGTCATTGCCATGACTTCCCCAATTCATCTGCTTTGTAAGTTCATCATCTTTTGGAATTGGGTGCAGGATAAATAACGATAGACAGGTAATTGTGGAGTTTCTTTGAAGTCTGATTCCTTTGCACAAGATTTCAGGACCTTGCCTCATAGCACCATGGACAGAGCCACCTGAACCTGGACTTCCTAAATCTGCTCCCTTCAGAATGATCTGTGTCTCTTCTCCTAACTGTCAGTCATTTAAGTTCTTCCTCTTACCTAGCAAAGTTTAAAATTTCAGGAGTGCCCTGCCCTGGTACATGCCGACAGCTGGTATGACTCACCCTTCTCAAAGGGCAATGCAATTTTAATAACTATAGTAATGTCTCGAAATTGCTCAAAGGAAAACATGAATGTTAAAGTAGAAACTTATCAATTAATTGTTAACGGTATGATTTTAAGCTTTGTGAGAGGCTGGTGTAGAAAGTATTTGAGGGGTCTTCCTTGGGTTTCTCAGATCCCCTCCTTCATCTGTGCAAAACCAGGAAGCATTGTGCTGCTCCATGGTCACTTGTCATAGTCCAGATTGATCCTCAGGTAAATGCCAACACTTAGTCAGATTTCCATGAGCTGCGCTTCCTCTTTCTCAAGTCAGAACATTTTCCAAACTTAAGCTCATTTGACTTGAGCTCCACTTAGAAAATGTTTGCTCCATTTGCACAGCTTTCTAAGAAGGGCAAACTTGAGGCAAGAAAGAAAAAAATTGGGCTCTGCCAGTGTACTTTGTTTTTCATTTAGTTTTGCTTCATTTAATTGATAATTTAATCCCTCATTCTTCTGTCACCAAAAACAAGGAGAAAGGAGCTTATCTTTTCAGCTGACACATTGAAGGGCTCTGGGCAGCTGACACATTGAAGGGCTCTGGGCATTTGAAGGCTTTACCTCAGAGAGCTGTTGCGCCCTGGGGTCTGAATGACCTGTCAGCTAATCCAGAAAAGTGTTGGGGCCTCCTGTGTGCTGAAGACTGCATGAGGCTTTGCCCTAGAAGGCGCAGAGAGGGAAGAACCTCTCATGAACACACAATAGATGAGTTGGCTGGCCTTACTGCAGAGCGCAGAGCAAGGCTGCTCTGTGGTAGGATTTCTGCAAGGACCCAGGTCAGTGTGGACTCCAGTCTTCGGGAAGAGTTCTGAGGCTGGTGCACAAATTGTGCTCTTTGTGTCTGACCCACTGTTTCCCAGGCACCTCTCCCAGACTATTGTGTTCTCTCTGTGGGCCGCTCGGTTGCTGGATGTGAGCTGCTGATTGGATACCGGGTGGGCGATGCAGCCCGGAGGAGCCCACACAGGATTACCTGGTTCTGCCTGGCAGGGGTGGGGCTTGCGAGGCCTTTCCTGCAAGAGGAATTCATCCTCGGTCAGCTAACTGCCCTCAGAGCTGTGGTCTGACAGTAGGGGCCACAGCCGGTGCTATTTGGGGTGTCCTCCAGGTCCCAGCTGGCCTGGGTTCCCACTGACCTAACGAGCTCCTGAGTGACCTCGGAGACATTCAAGAGCCTGAATGCTTCTGCCGCGCATGGGGCCTCAGGCTACGGGTGGTATTCTTTGGCTTCACTTGCTCCAACCTGACGCCAGTGTGCTCGGCGCAGAAAATCAAAAGTTGTTGAGAAAAAAGGCGTGATCTCTCCTTCTCAGCGTGGGCGGTGCAGCGTCCTGCCAAACCGGGAAGAGGAATCCGGCCAAGCGTACTTCTCAGATATTGATCCTCACGCTTGCTCAGTGTTTGCTCGAGTCATGATTTGTGAGCTTAATAAATGCACCTAGAGCTCCCTTACTTTACCTGAGAACTCCATCAGAGCCTCCCTAAGACAGCCCTGTATTTGAATAGGAACTCGTGTGTTTTTGAAGAGGTGGTTTCATCAGAATTTACACTCTGCGCTATTTTTTAAAGGAGCTGCGGTGTTTCTAGAAATGCGAAGCCTTCCGTAAGATTGCCCCAGTAACTGGAAACAAGACCTTGAGTTCCTCCCCTTCCTCTAACATACCTATGTCTGCTTTATTAAATTCATTTACTAGAGCCTCTGTAAATAAATTGTCTATGCAGAGAGAGACAGAGTCTTGTGATAAAGAGAGAGGTGGGCCTGCTCTGGTAAGGGACTGTGTGGTGGGGTTGAAGGGTGGAGGCTGTGAGGCCCTGCTACACAGATCCAGATTCTGGCCCCGCCTCTCCTAGTTGCCAACATGGGCAAGTGTCTTAGCGTCTCTGGAATTAGGGGCCAAAAGGATTTTTACTCCCAGTGTAAGAGCATTTTATAGAACACAAGATCTATGTCTACATTATTACTGTAACTATAAATAACACTTCATAGGAAGTTAGGGAAGGTGACGGGAGAGCCAGAAATATTTCAGAATCACTTCTGCTCTTAAAAAGCTTGCAACCCAGCTGGGAAGATAAAACACAAGAAAATACCAGGGTGGAGACAATCCTCAAATCTTTTCTCCTTATTTAATCAGTTGGCTTCTTCTGTGTAATCGATTCAGCGGTTGTAAACAGCAGAGTCCTCATCTTTAATAAGAGGAGAGTTAAAAAGACCCGACATGTCTTTTTATGTCAGGTGGATGCCCAGGTGCCTGCCGGGATGCCGTTGAGTATATTGTAGATCACAGTTGAAAACACGAGAGCCACTTGGTTTGATTACGATTGAGCCTGAGTAGGCAATATGAGTATTCCAAATTGTTTTAAGTGCCATTTGAAAGGACAAAGTTAAAGCCAATGGTTTGTTAGGCTCTGGACTGGGTGAGAGGTTGCTGCGAGGCAAGGCAGCCCTTGAGGCCAAGTCAGAAATCCAGGCTGAGTTCACGCTCCTTACTGCCTCCTCCCACCTCCTGCCCTCCCAGAAAGTTGTCCCACCCACATCCAAACGGACTCTCCCTCAGAGTGATAAGGGACCCCAGAAGAATTGCACTGGGATGGACAGCATGGGAAAATGGCAGGTTTCATCCTTGCTTACCAGATACATTTGCAACCGGAGGGGGTCAGGGGTAAAAATGAGCCTGGGTTATCACTCAGCTGCTTCTCACCTCAAAGCTGTTTGCTGCTGTTACACAAGGGGACTGTTACACGAGGGGACTCCAGAAGGAGCCACAGCAGTAACCGGGGTCACCTGGCGAGGGTCATGGGCCACTCCTTTTTTCTCAAGTCCCTGTTAAGAGCTCCTTCTGAATTAATGTGCCAGACTTTGTCACCCAGGAGCTTAGCCCTAAACTCGTCCCTTTGGAAAGAGATACCAGCTGCCTTTTAGAGAGAAGAAAATTTGGCAGTGAGTCTAATTTTCCTGCCTTGCCTCAGGCAGTGATAGTTCTCAGCTGCAGCTTTGAGAGGCCATCATCCTTGTCATAGCAAACACATGCAGCATTTCCTATGGGCCAGGTTCTGTCCCTAGCACGTTGTAGACGTGTAACTATCTAAATCTCACCCTGAGTCACAATTGCTCTGGAAAACAAGACCACTGACCCGTATGTCAGAGTAACCTTTGGTCTTTACTGACAGCGTCCTGCTGGAATGAATACAGAGGGCCCCTTCTCTCCAATCTCTCTTCCTTCACTGACCTCACCAGGTCTGGATGGTTTATATCTGTCAAAGAGGGTGGGGTGAGCAAAAAAGACAATGGATATCCTTTAGCTATCATTAAGTCTCCAAGCAAGGTGATTTGGCGAAGCTACAGCAGGACTGGCCCCGGTGTTGGCTAAACTCTGCATTTGCACACTCTGAGAGCTATTTGTGGAGTACTGATAATATGCTTTTGAAAGGAGTCACCATCTTCTCCAGGGGGAAGCGTCTTATCAGTGTGCTAGGGCTTTTCATGTTTTTCTAACTGATAGCCCAAAGAACAAGTACTTTGTTGTTGAGTAAGATAGAGGGACTTCTTTTTCACAATTATTTGTGAGGTGTTTGCAAGTAATTTATTACTAATGACAGTAAACTACAATGGTTTCAGATGATTTGCTTTAAAAAATGATGACATTAAAGTTATACCTCCAATAATGCGATTCTCATTCATGGTGTTTCAATATGCTTTTTTGAGTGGAGAAAAATGCGGAGTTACAGCTTGCCAGCTGGAAGGACCATGATCAATGCACAGTGTGTTTGAACAACCCCTGCCATGCATCAGGGGGACACTATTGCCCTAAGTATTTCATGCTAGACTTGGAGTATTTCCACCAGAATCTTCTGCTTGATTTTTGAAGCGTGGGGGAAGGACAGCTGAATTTTTTTTCTTTTTTTTTTTTTAAGATTTTATTTATTCGAGAGAGAGCCTGAGCAAGAGAGCATAAGCAGGGGGAGCAGCACAAGGAGAAGGAAGTTCCCCGCTGAGCAGGGAGCCCAACGCAGGGCTTGATCCCAGAACTCTAGGACCATGATCTGAGCCAAAGGCAGTTACTTAACCAACTGAGCCACCCAGGCACCTCAAGGACAGCTGAATTTTTCCTGATGTTTACAAGTAAAGTTAAGTTCAGGCCAGCATTAGGAGGAATAAGGAAATACAAAAAGAAAGAAAACCTAAAGAAGAATCAACTTTATTATCATTGACTTGGTCCCTTAATTTATAAATGTACCCCGTGCTCTAAATTCTCTTTCCCTATCCAGCTACATGCAGGGGAATTTAAAAATACAGAATGGATTGAATGTGAATGGTTACTTCTAATCCTTTTCTGTTCCTCACAGTCTCATCTATAATCCACCCTCAGCTACATTATAGTCTACTTGGAATTTTCTTTCTAAATTTGGTAGACTTTGTGTTCCTACCTGCCAGTATTTGCTTTGGCTCTTGAGTTTCCAGGGGTCAGGGACTGCATCTGAATTGCTCTGAACATGTCTCTTATAAAAAAGTACCCAATGAAGGCACTTTGGGAGTTTGGGATGCAGGTGACTAGGTATCAGCAAAGGGCAACAGCTCAGCCCAGCCAATTGCTTATAAGACATTTGCTGGCTCTGTTTATGCCTCTGTGTTAAGCGGCAACACCATCAAAATGTAGACCTTCACCTTCTAATGAAGCTGACTCCTCCTGCTGAGCTGATCGGTGTTGAGTGTGGTATTGAGTGTGGCAGCCGGATCCCTGGGTGGCTGTGTGTGTACACGCATGTGATAGATACCTGTACATGTACCTAGAACCTGTGGTCTCCACTATTTATTTTCCTGTTTCATATGCATGATATGAAATGACCAGAGAGAAATTTATCTGGAGTTGTCATGTTATCAAGGCAAAAAATTCACTCCATGTTCATATTTTGTAATTGCTATGTTGAATCTATTATTCCTCCATTAACCTTTATTATTCCCTCCATCCAGTCACCTGTCCTTCTATTTGACCTCTCCACATAGTCTGTTCCCCCATTCCACCATTCATTAAGCATTCATTGTGTGCCAGGCATTGGAAAGGAGAGATACTCACATCCTCTTTCACATGGATCTGGGCTCTGAGGTTATCACTAAAGAGGGCACAAAGACAGTCTAGAAACACAGAACTCATCAGAACTAAGGAGAAGGGGCCGAGAGTCTTCAGGCTCCAAGGACTCAGTTCACTATGGCTTAGAGCAGTTGTCTGCTAACTCTAGTTCCCAAAGATCTTATTTAAAAATTTAGGCTCTGGCGCCAACACCCTGAGATGAAGAGTCAGTAGATACTGGTGTTACTTAAGAGAGTGCATTTAAACTGGTATCAGGTAATTCTGCAGGTGCTCTGCCGACCACAGAGAAGTCCATCCTAATTTAGCGTTCCATACACAGCTGTTTCACTTTGTTTTGTGGTTCAGATCAATTGCTTGTTTGCAAGATTGTTGAGATCCTTGTGGAATTAGTTGTGTAAATCCCTGGAGACAGGAGATAGGCTTCAGGGGGATTTTGTTTTTAATTTTCCTTGCTACTTTCTATCCCATGACAGTCTCTTGGACTATTTTGAATATCGAAGAGAGGCTGAAAATGCACTTGGCTTCTGCATGTTAACAGAAGCTGGACTCCAAAGAAGGTTTGCCAAGTAATTTCCAAAGAATCAGACTGTCTCATGCCTTGATTAAGAGGAATTTGTTTTGTTTGAGGATATAATTCCTTGTGTATCTCATGTTTAAACATCTAGACAGTGTTTTTGAGATTATCGTATTCCACTTTGCCCCTTTGCCTAGAGTTATAAACATCCTTTGTACCGTTTCCTCCTGGACAATGACAAGTTAACCCGAGGCCTTGCCTCTGTATCCTATGAGTCTCTTGAGTAATGGAAGCTTCTGTATGCAAATTGGAACCACCACATACTTAGCATGAAGGAGACCCTGCTGGGATTTGCCTTGATCTTGCTGATCAAAAATAGGACTTTGGTATTAAGTGCATTCTTTCCTCCCACAACACACTTTGAAATACACATCTCTCCCTCCCTCCTTCCCTCCCTCTCTTTCTCTCTGCCATAGTGGACAGAATAGTTCCTTCTGAAGTATAAAGACTTGCAATAGAACATGAGAGACTTTGTGCTCTTCCTAATCATAAACAACATCAAGACATAAATAATCATTCATTATCATTAATTATTGTTGACCCTGTAACAAATGCTAAGTAGAGACTGAGGCCAGACTGAATGTGGTGATAAATAGCCTCAGCCTCCTTGAGCTCATGTTGGTTTCTCACAGCATTTGTGATGAAAAACACGGAAAGAGGTCCCATACCCACTCCTCTCTACCGAGGGCTGAGTAGGGATTTCTGGGTTGAAACCTGCCATTTTGTTTTTGTTTTTGTTTTTCTGATTTTTTTTATGACTTGCAATTTATTCAGAAGAAAACAACACGGAAGGTAAGGAATTACCCACTGATAAATGGCATGCCATTATCAAGCACATGGAATTGACCCCCAAATGGATTATTCATTTTATAATATTTTTTTCTTTGCAGATTATTTTTTTTTTTACTTTCAGCATAACAGTATTCCTTGTTTTTGCACCACACCCAGTGCTCCATGCAATCTGTGCCCTCTCTAATACCCACCACCTGGTTCCCCCAACCTCCCACACCCCACCGCTTCAAACCCCTCAGATTGTTTTTCAGAGTCCATAGTCTCTCATGGTTCACCTCCCCTTCCAATTTCCCCCAACTCCCTTCTCCTCTCTAACTCCCCTTGTCCTCCATGTTATTTGTTATACTCCCATTTTGAATGAATAGTGAGTGAGCAGTCTCGACCATTTCTGGGCACCGTCCATGGTGCTGAAATGTCAGGCTGTCTGTCACTGACTCACCTTGTTTGGGGGTTCACTGCAGTACATGAGCAACAGAAATTCTGATATGAGCAGTCCGATCCATCTGGTTAATCACCTCATCATGCATCTAAAAGGGCTGTCCTTAAAATGAGACAAATTCTGGGTGACTGGCTTGGATTAGGGGTGTAGACTCTGGTCACATAAAAATATGCCTTATTGTGCTGCAAACTAGCCCAAGAGGAGTTGAACCTGACTTTGGTCTGTCAAATCTGAGGAGTTGAGCTGGCCTGCCTAGGATGATTCACCGCACACTGGCCCAAGCTTCCTGTCACTTCAAGGTCCAGATGCCAACCTGGCAGGGTGTCCTCTGTCCTCTGCATGAATTATTATAGGCATCTGAAAGGGGCCTTTCTTGAGCTGTTAGTTGTAATTGGGTTCATGAGTAATCAGTTTGCTCCCAAGTCTCTCCATTCTTTCCTGCTTCCTCTGGTGCAATTGTGCATGTGCAAATCACCAAATGAGCCTTCCTTTCAGAAGGTAGGCAAGTGCTGCTGCCAGGCATGTGGGGAACCGGTACCAGGATCCCATTTTTTTTTTTTTACTCCTATTTATAGTCTGCACTGGGGAGACTCTGGCTTGTGCATTGCAATGGATGAAAACAAGGCACATGAATTTTTGATATGTTGCTTTTTTCCTTCATTCCTTTGTCAACAATTGGGAGTGTGAGAATGATTAAGAGGCAGTTTCTGTCCTCCAGGATCTTGCAACCTAGAGAGACAAACACATAATTACAATACAATGCCACAAGAGCTGATTGTCCAGAGGTAGGGAAATAGTCACATAAAAGGTGGCATTTGTACTAGACTTTGAAGGGTGAGTAGCAGCTCAGTGGACAGAAAGGGGGTGATAGGCTTTCCTGACAAAGAATACAGGCCCAGCAAGAATGAAAATATATGGATGTACAAGGTCTGGCTGGGGAACAGTGATTAGTGGTGTGGAACTCGGTACAGGGGACATGGGAAAGAGAAGGAGCCAGAAGGCCATTTCGGAAGGGCCTTCAAGGAGACAGAAAAATTTGAATGAAGCAAATACTGTCTTGGCCACCATGCAGAAGTGAGCTTCCATGGTGGGTCATTAAGTAACTAATGATCCTTGATGCTTCTCTGCAGGTTTCCTCCACTCCTAGTTCCATTTGTGTAGGAGGTCCTCCCTGTTCAGCCTCCACTTTCTCCTCTCAGGTTGGGTTAAGTAATCCATGGGCAAGTCATCATTCAGCCATCACATTGGGTTACATTGACCTTTCATGACCAAGCTTCCCTCCCCAGACTGGAAAGCTTCCTTAGGTCAGGGGCTGGACCTGATTTGTTCTTTGTCCTGTATGTAGGGTGGTGCATAGCATAGAGAGGATGCTCTGGTAGTGTATCTTGGATGAATGTGTGAAAAACTGAATGAATGCCCTAAAATTTCCTTTAAGATAGAGCCTGAGATTTACATTGAGGGATTTAAAAATACTTTCATAAGTAATTCAGACACTAAAATATATCTGTGTGGTTGGCTATGGGCTGGGAACAGTGGGAAGCCATTGGGAACAGACATTTCCTAAAACAGATCGTGAGCCAGGGTGGCCTTCAGGCAGTTCTAAGCTATAATCTGGCCTGCAGGAAAGGGTTAATGTGTGATCGCCACTGGCTGATGGCTCCAATTAGCCCAGCCTTTATTAGGGAGCCCAACCTAGATGTCTGGTTAATGTGGCTGTGGTGGGCTAATATGGCTGGGGTGGCTCTTATCCCTGGGAAAGCAGACAGTTTAATATGGAAATTATTTTCCATCAGTTCCTCATGACAGGAAAAATCAGGGAGATGGAAAGTTCTGTTCCACATGGCAATCAGTAGAAGATGCTTCAGTCCTGATGATTTTGCCTAGAAAAGGAAGACTATTCCCTGAAGCATTGACTGGCATGGGCAGGCAGGACCCATGTCTCTGAACAGATGAGGTCTGAGTGTGATGTTGGCCAAGGGTGTCCTTAGTGAGCCGATACACTCACTTTGGGCCCCAGAAGGCAGCATGAGACCCTAAGGTCAAACCCCAGTTCTGCTCTCCAGCACATGGCTGGAACTGGATGATAAAATACAAAGATTTTGAATGTCTGAGAATCCTGTTCACAAAGCCCATGTACTTGCTGTTTGGGAAAGACACTTAGACTTCATCCTGTTTCTTACCCTATTTATAAGAAAAGTAGATATTATGCCAAAGGCACTTCCTTCTTCTGAATCCCAAGTCTCTCCGTATGTCTTACAGAAAAGCCATTTGATGAATATTTCAAGTCTCTGGATTGTTCCTTTGTGACTGGCACTATCACAGAGAAGACTGAGCAGAGACTTGGGATCAGATTCAGATCCTAAGTCCACTGTTTATCGGCTAAGTGGCTCTTCAGCCATCACTGCACATTGGAATCATTCAAAGAGCTTTAAAAATACTCCACCCCAGAGATTCTAATCTAATTGGCCTACAGTGCAGCCTGAAGATTATGTTTTGGGGTTCTAAGGTACAGACCTGGTTGAGAGCTGTTATATTAAAAGAATCACCTTGGAAACATCACCCAGCACCCGCCTCAAGGTTTATTTTTTCTTGCCTATTAATGTGAACCTCACGGAACTGTAAGGAGGAAATCAGATAAGGTCTGTTCAGTAAGTGATGGCTACTGTTGTTATCACATTGCTGAAGATGGGATCAGGGATGGGCCATGTTAAGCTAGTGACCTTGAGTCTCCTGCATAAATGACACAGGCCACACACTTTCCCAGCATTGGTGGGAACTATGTGAGAGACAGTAGATGACTTAGTGAGGTCCATGTCTGGAGCACAGTGAGGAGTGCTCAGTTCACTGCAGGGACGGACCACAGGCCTTTTTTCCACATGAGGATGTCCTGTGCTGGCCAATGACCAGACTTTGGCTCACAGGTGTCCTCTTTGTTAACCTTCTGAGGGCTGCACTTTTCCACCCCCGTGGTTGGCTTATTTGTCTTCTTTGTTCCAGAATTATTGATTTCTTGTTTGTTTGTTTGTTTGTTTTTTCTTTTTAATCCTGAAGAAATCAGAACCTGAAAGCAGAGGAATGGAGGGGAAAAAATACCTTGCTTTTATTTTTCTCTCTGTTGCTCAGCACCCTGGCTGACAGTCCCCACACTGTCATCAGAAGGCCTCTTTGTTTTGAGGAGGTCATCAAGTTACCAATTAGCTTTATTTTTTTTAAGAGTTTATTTATTTATTTGACACAGAGAGAGAGAACAAGCAGGGAGAGCAGCAGGCAGAAGGAGAGGGAGATGCAGGCTCCCTGCTGAGCAGGGAGCCCAACGTGGGGCTTGATCTCAGGACCCTGAGAGCATGACCTGAGCCAAAGGCAGAGGCTTAACCCACTGAGTCACCCAGGCGCCCTCAATTAGCATTATTTTAAGGGAAAGATTAGGAGTGTTTTCTCCGTTTTTCCCTGGGGAGGGCTTCCTGGAGGCCAGTGTGGACCCTTCCCTGCCTTCTCCTTCACCTCTGAGGACTGGCTAGACCCAAGAGGCAGGGATCCTCTCCCTGGGGGCCACAGTCACTCCTAAGGCAGAGATGCTCAGTGTTGAACACCATGATTGACCATGACCATAAAAGAACATTTCTCTGGTGGCTGAAGGATGAGAGAGGCACAGTTTTACTTTATATATAACATAGTCTTAAAATTTTAAGTTTAAAAATATAAGATTTTTTTTTCCAGGCAAGAAAAGGATTTGACAGGTTTTCAGATATCCAGTATAGGTGGGGCCAGATGGGTTTCCTGTCTGATCTGCCCCAGCTTACTTAAGTACTTGGGTGAAACATCTCCACTGATTAATTTTCCCCTTAAAGTTGCATGCCCTTCAGAAGTCTGTTTGCATTTCCATAAATCAGTTATGATTTTATCAGATTAAGTTATCTCCTCTGAGGCCTGTCAGCAAAAGGAAGCACATTAACCCCAGCAAGACAAGTGTGGGATTTTTCCAGAAATGCCTCGGTTCTCCCACATATATGGGGTTAAAACAAACAGTGCATTTTCTAGAAGGCTATCTTTTGCTCTTTATGTAAACTGAATCTCTCTTCTCCCATCCCTTTGGGTTTAGATTACTGTATTTTCCTGGTCTCAGTTCTAGGGTATCTCAGAAACCCATAGAGAAAGACAATCATTAATTCCATGAACTTATATCGAGTCCCTAGACTGTGCCAAGCCAAGAGATGGAAGATGAATCTGAACCCAAGGAGCTCAGGTGGCTAAGAGACAGACTTGGAAATTGTCTGTTACAACTCCAAGGGGTGAGGGGGAGGAGCATGGGGCAGAGGCATACAGAGGCCTGGGGGCAGAGTGCAGAATCTATCTGTGCGGTCCCCTCCCTGGGGCACAGGGGGACTGATCCTTTCTCAAGGACCTCTGGCTTTCCTTCATTCCCTGGTTATCCAGTGTGCTCCTGCTCTGTGCCAGGCATTGTTCTCAGTGCTAACAATAGAGCACTTACAAGATAGCAACAGTTTATCTTTGATGGCCAGTATAATGTGGGAGGTGGTGCCTCCCTGCAAAATGGGAGTATACAATAGGAAACTGTATGACTGTGTCTAAGCACACATAGCTAGAGCCAAAGCAGCCCTTGGAGCCCCGGGCAAACTTTTGAGGGTGACTCAATAGTCCTTTCTACCTGTAGAGCTTCCTCTTATGCATGGGTCTTCCCATCCTCACCTTTGAGCTTTACTTTAGCCCTTGATGCCATATAGCCTAGACCACTGTTTCTGTTCATATAGGACAGGGAGGAGACTGCTTAGGTTTGAAGTGCAGTCTCTTGGCCTTAGAACAAATTTTCCTTTTTACGTAGCAGTGAAGTTCATGGTCTCTTGTGAGATGGCAGCTCAGGGCCTTGGCCTCCTTACAGAGTCTGCGACTGGAACCCATTGGAACTTGCTCATTGCTTAGTCATGGGTCGATGGGCATGGAGGGAGGTGTGAGGGTATGTGGGAGAGAGGCTCATTCTCAGTAGACCATGAGTCAGTTTAGAAACATAAGGACAGAAAGCTGGGCCAGGCCTTGCTGGAGCCACAGGGAAAAGGACAGCTCAGATGTAGCAGTTGACTTCTGACAGCTTCCTTCTGCAACTTCTGACATGTCTCCAAAAAGCGATGAGAAGCCAAGACAGAGTCTGCTCTGTGCCTTGTTGCCTGGGAGCAATTATACCCCTCCATTGAGGGAGAATCTAAATTTTATTTTAGCCATCCACTTCTATGTGGTCTGCCATTAAGTCTTGGAGACATATCAGGGATCTCATTATTCTAAATACAACGCAAAAATACCTCAAGAGAAAATGCATTTCATGAGATCTAAAAATTTTATTAACCCGAACTATCAAGTGCTTATATAGCTGGTGGCAGCCTTTGCGAGCCAGAACTCTTGCACTGAAGAATTTTCATTAAAATTAAAAACCACTCTGGTTATTAGATGCGGTTGGCTAAGAGCCGGGGCAGCAGGAGCTGGGTCATGCATGTTGAATTTAGGTGCTTTTCATCACCAGGGCGTCAAGCACCTGTTGGGCAAATCCAGCACCAAGTGGAGAGGTCCCGAGACACAGAGGAAAGAGCTCTGAACCTAAGCCAGAGCCTGGCCTGGGCTCCTCACCATGGCTCCCAGTTGCCCCTCCTCCCCCCATTACTCCTCCAGTGCACAGCACTTCCCTCCAGCTCTCTGGGTTGTTGAATTCTAGCTATTAAAAAACAAGGAGACTGAGCTTGACTCCTTGAGTCCTCCTGGCACCAAAGCTCCAGGAGAAGTGGTACAGGTTGCAAAAACTCTAAAGAAAAGAGATGCAGAAGGGTGAAATGACATCAGTTCACCCGCCTGTTACGAGAGCATTTTGTTGACTCTGTTCTCCTCCATTCATCCCCCTGACCCTGACCCCCACGCCTCAAGGAGGCCCCATATTCTGGGACAACAGTGTGGAGCAGAGAGAACAATCTAAGCTTCTACAATTGCTCCTACCATTGGTCAGGAGAGAGATCTGCCGCCCTGTCTTGGGCCATGGTCCCTCCAGACAGGGGTTCGGCCGAGAATAACAGATGAAACCCTGTGGAGAGAGCCCTTTGCGATTTCTTATACATCATTTCTGGCCAGAGTCTGTGAAAGAAACTATAGGTCTGTCTTGTTCCCAACTCTTTGGAGCAAGCAGGTTCAAGTTAACCCATTTAGACATAATTAAAATTCTATCCTCTATGACTTACCCTTTGTCTTTGGCACAGATCATTCCACATTCTTCCCCATACCGTCCCTAAGCTAACCTGACCTTGGGCGACTCTGCCTTATTTACTATTTACTTTAATTGCATGTGGTTATTCTTGCATTGTTGTCATTGCCATGAGATAGAGATTTCGTGGCCTGGACGAGCCAGTGCAGTGTCAATCTTCATGAACTTCTATTTGATTAAACCCTCCTGTCTTCTTGTCTCACTTCGTTTTGTTGTCGTTGTTGTTGTTAAAAGAATACAAAGAATTGCTCAGTTCTCTCCCCCTCTCCCCCTGACTTTCCATACACCTTTGTTTTCTTTTTCTCTCCATAAAGTGTGGCTGATCATACTAATTATATTGCTCCTACAAATCCTGATGCTCTTTTTAGTTTCTATAAAGTGGTTTGTTTCTATTAATTCTGCCTACTTGGTAGTTTGGAGTTTGCTTTTCACAAGTCCTCTTTGGCCATGCATTGTCCTTCCTGCTGTGGGGGTGGGGAGACAGGGTCCCCAGTGCAGTACAGTAATGTAGCCCTTGTTTTCAGAGAGCTGAAAGTCTGCCTGCTCCCCCATTTAAGAGGAACAGAGGTACACACAGACACATATACACGCAGCTCTAGAATAGAGAGGGGAGGGAGCCAATGTGCCAGACCTTGGGATAGGTAGGTGACTGACCTTCTTTTGTCTTTTTTAATGCTCATACCACCTTGTGAGATGGTATGGTTTTCCAAGTTTACAAACAGAGCAACATGCTCCAAGAGTTAAAAAGAATGTCTATTAAAAGTTAAATTATTAATCCCATTCCACAAATTCAATTATATAAGGAAAAAAATGACCTTATTTTTCTATAAATTGATTCAGAAGATTTTGTTACAGGCCCCCATGCTTATAAGCAACAGAACCTTCATCTCATAAAATTGGAAGCTACTTCCCCCCCCCATTTCTTAGGGGTTGAATCAAGTTCTGTCCAATAGAATTTCCTGTGATGATGGGAATATATTTGCACTGCCCTTAGCCCTGTATGACTAGTGAGCCTTCGAAATGAGGCTAATGCAATTGAGCTAATGATTTTTTTATTTTTTTTAACTTAATTTAAAGAGTCATATATGGTTAATATCTATAGTATTGTACAATGCAATTGTGGACAAACTTACATGGTACAAAGACATTTAGTTGGTCTTGGTTGGGGGCATATCCTGGGAATCCTCATTTACCACATTGAGAACCCTAAGAATGAGTTTGTTCCCAGCAGGATATCCAAGTCATCGGTCCCTGCAGACTCCTGGGTCACCTCTATCCCTGAACCCATGTCTCTTGGGGCTTCCTCTAAGTCCTCTAAGTCACCCCTTCACACTGCACTGGTTCTAGGGCTACAGTGTTTAAAATGGAAGCCACTAGCCACATGCACTGGTGATCACTTGAAATATAATGTGTGAGGATTGGGGTATTCTAGAAGTATAAAACATACAATGGATCTTGAAGACTTTAGTATAAAAACAGAATATAATGTATCTCCTTATAGTTTTTTATGTTGATTACCTGGCAATTGAATTACATTGTAATTGATTACATTGTAAATGAAGTTTGGACATATTGGGTTAAATAAAACATTATTAAATTTAAATTTCATCTATTCCTTTTACTTGTTTAAATGTAGCACCAGAAAGGTCACATATGTGACTCTCATCTGTGGCTTGCATTGTATTTCTGTCAGACAGCACTGCTCAAGGGGGTCACTGGGCTTCCCCGAGTCCCCCACAGGGAGGTATAAATCCATTTCCTGAGAGTCTGGCTTACAGGATGGGGGAAGTGTTAAGGGGTAACAGGGAATAGGCAAGATGGGGTATTTCAAAATGTTAACCACTTTACCACCCCAGCAACTGGGTTCTCCAATGAGGAGGAAAGAGTTCCCAGCCTTTGGGTCTAGGAACCAGGGACTGGGCCTCCTTACAGGCTGAGGGTCTGCCCAAGAGTGAAGTGAGGCCCAGGAAAGGAGAGAAGAGCACTGTCAGCCTCTGCTTTAGGGTAAAACCTGTTTTATGGGTCAAAGGCTGAATCCCCAAAGGCTAAAGGAGTAGCAGGGGCCATACAGAGGTGCAGCCTGGAGACTAAAGTGCATTTGTATCCTGATCTGTGGTGCTTGACTGAGGGATCCCATCACAGCCCCTGCATGTCCCACTGGGTATACCAGTTGGTGCATTCCATCCCCATGTCAGGAATTGGATTCTTCCTGTCACCCCCAAACTCTAGCCAGGCCTGGCCCTTCAGAATGCTTTGGGAAATGATTGTGTGATTAAAGTTAGGCAAATGAGAGCTGCTTTTCCTTCCCATAATGTCTCACCTGATCCCAGAGGCCCCAGGGGAGGCAAAGAGAGCTACTTGTAAAGCAAAGTGATTTGAGAAATGACTCAGTATGTCGTCAAGTAGGAGATAAAACTCAAATAGAAGATGTAAACTCCTGTCTTTCATTGGTCAGTCAGCTGTATGCCCGGCACCTGCACTTGGCCGAGCCCTCATGCTCTCCATAACTGAAGTGGAAAGATAGGAGTTCTCAGAGAGCCTGGGTGGAGAGGCAGGATATGCAACCAGAGTTAACCTGGTCATCATGCCCAGTGGACCATGTCAACAACCAAAGATGAGCAAAGCAGGCCTCTGAGATGTTGGGGGAAGGTAGAGATCCCATGCAAGTTAAAGTTCATAAATCACATTCCATTCCAAATACCTGTAAAGGAGATCCCATTATTTGAAGAATCCTGCAGACAACCATCCTGCAAGGTAAATCCTTTAATATTAGCATATGGCTGTTGAGCGTTTTCAGAAAAGTCAGTATTTGTGTGTCCTCCAACCCCTTAACGCAAGACACACCTGACCCACGTGAGTGTTGCAAAGGGAACATCTTCGAGCAGGGATGAGGTATGCTTAGAAAATGGGATGACTGGAAACAGAGGGTATAAACATGCTGATTGCCTTCTCTGAGAGACCATTGCCATTGTCCCAGACTCTGACTCTGCTTCCCTTTCGAGTCCTGAGGCCAGGCAGCCAGGTCCCTGGAGTTTCTCCTTCAGTTTCTATTCTGTCTAGCTGCTCTGGTCTCAGAGCCCGCACTAGGGCCAGAAAGATCCCACTGAGGATTCCTTCAGCCCCAGGCCCCCCACAAGGCTGTGTTGGTACAGCTGCATACCTCGGGGCCCTGTCTCCTTCAGGTCCCACAGAGGGTCACACAGAACTTGTTTTTATGATTATTGTTGCTGATGTTGGGTTAGAACCCCAAGCCCCACTTTCTCAGCCCTGAAAAATCACAGCTTCTCATGGCTGTCTGTAACAATTAGCTCTTGATAGGAAAATTATGCCCTAGCGATAATGGTACAAAATCCTGGAGGGGAGGGGTGGGCATGAGCAAGATTAGTAATGCACGATTGAACAAACCAAACTAATCCCCTTAAGATTTACATCATGTGTTGTATAAATCTGGCTGTTGACAGCTGAGGCTCAGCAGAAGAGACTTATGCTCCTTGCCCCTCCCATCCTTGTCCTCATCCTTGAGCCAGCAGTGGTCAGAGGCTCACGCCATGCCTGGGCTTGAGTCATCTGGTGCAGGCAGCACATGGTTCTTCCAGAAATGGTCCCCAGGCCTGTCAGAGTGGGTGGAGGACTGTCCTTGCCCCTATTGGAGAAGAGCTGGGGGTTCCTATTTCCAGAACCTTCCCTGAATCATCACCTATCTTTGCTGCTTCCACCCCCCCCACCCCCATGGAAGCAGATCCTTCATGGAGACGACCTGAAAGCTTCTCTGAGGTCTGGCTGACCCCATGCCCTCCCTCGAGGACCCCCACAGGCCTCCAACAGAGACTCTGTGCTGGTCAGACATCACCATGGATCATCCCTTTGGGAACCAACCCTCTGTTCCAGTACATTCCAGGGGACTCCCCTCAGAGCAACAGCCAGGGCAAGGGAGGTTATCCACCAGCCTCACATAGGCACTGCTTAAATCAGGTACCCATGCTTGTTGCTTAACTTCTGGGTTGTTCCTTCTGGAGCAGACAGCCCTAGAGAGACAAAGGTAATACAGAGGATGGTGGGATGCACAAAAGATAAAGACAAAAGAGATGCCACCCCTTTGAGGGCAAGGATGGTGCCGTGATCCTCCGCATCTCCCGTGCAGGCACACAGTGCCTCACATGCAGGAGCCATGGGCCATCTGGAGTGACTGACTGAGGAAGTGGATAAACAGAGACCATAATTCCTGAATGATGCTGCACATGGGACCCCCTGGAATAAACATGTCTGCTCTGACCCCCTCATGCAAACTCATTGCATGCATAATGGTGTTTAGTCCTCAATGGCCCATTTCACTGCTGAGGACACTGAGTTCTGAGTTGAGCAATTTGCATCAAGTCACGTGGCAAGTAAGCAGCAGAGGTCCTGGAGCCTGAGTAAAGGAAAAAACAAAACAAAACACAGGATGGAAGAAAATATTTAATAAGCACAATCCCAGGCCGGCTATTACTGTAAATCCTTTCATAACATTGATATTTTATAAAGTTGGGTGAGGTAGATTTTCCTCTCCTTATGAACAGTTGTAGAAACTGAGGTACACGGAGGTTAAGAGATGTGACCTTGGCTGTCAGCCACGTACACAGCCACACACATGATCACACACAACCACAGACAGCCCCACACACAGCCTCACATGCCCACACATATAGCCACATACAGTCACATACAGCCTCACACATAGTCACACACAACCTCACACACAGCCTCACACATGCCACACACACAGCCATATAAACAGCCACACACAGTCACATACAACCTCACACATGGTCACACACAGCCCCCCCACACAGCCACATATAACCTCACACATAGCTACCCACAACCTCACACAGCCATGTAGACAACTACACACAGCCACACATACAGCCACATATAACCACGCACATGGCCACAAATGTGACCATACACATGGCTATGCACACATCCACACACATGGCCACACAGAGCCACACACAACCACACAGACTTGGAATTACAGTCCCCTTGTAGCTCTTCTCTGTGCCCTCCACGCCACCTCCCACACTTTAGACAAGACAAGGCCTCTCTGTCTCTTGCTTCTCACAGTGGTTGGTAGGTTAGAGAAAAATATCAATATTCACACCCTCTGGTTAAGACAGTCGTGAGAAGCCGCCCTCCTGAGTGGCAGGAAAATGTGTGAGTCTGTCTAGGCTGTGGAGGCTCCCAGGACACGGTCTGATTTGTGGGGGCTGAATTCCTGCTAGCTTCACTCACAGCTGCCTTGGTCACAGAGGAAATTAACTCCTGGGTGTCAGACCTCTGACTTTCCCATTTGTAGACAATCTTTATTGTCTACAATACAATATTGATTATTGCCTACATACGTGGACCTGGGCTGTACCCTGAAAATATAGACATGAATCAGGTAGGCCAGAGGGCGAAGCAGAAAAGCCCATGCCAGAAGAAAAAATGAAACATGCTAAATTGAAATACTTGTCACGTGCCATGGGAATAATTAATTTAGCCTGGGAATAGATTGGGAGGCTTCCTGCAGGAGGTGGCATTTGAGTTGGACTGTGAAGGATGAGGACTTCTCTGGGCAGTGAATGAAGGATGGGGCTTTGCAGGCCAAGAAAAGGGAAAAACTTAGACTCTAGTTCTCTTCTTCCCCACAACCACTTCCCTAACCCCCACACCTCTGGGCAAAAACTCACCACCCAAAGCTGAGCACAATTAGGGGAGCAAATCTATTTCTTTATGGAGAGCAGGGGAAAGGATCACAGCTTGATACATATTTTACTCCCTATCCAAACCAATGCTTAAGGCTAGCTTGGCTGAGAGGAGTGAGTTCCATGGCCAGGAACTAGAGCAGCCAAAACGAAGGGATGTTCTGGGACCAGAAGGGCAACCTGAGCCCGAACCTCCACGGGATAGCAGAATGTGGGAGCAGCCAGATGTGCAGCCCAAGCCTGGTGTTTGGAGCCAGTGCTTTGAGGGGAAGCAGGTTGGAATCATGGAGCCAAGGGCAGGGGCCTCGTGATGCCCCTGATTGGTGAGGATGGGCTGGCCTGGGTTGCAGGGATTGAAGACACATTTCCCCCTCTCAGTGGGTCTGGCTCGTGGGTCAATTTTGTTGAGTTCCTTTATTTGAATGTGGGATCCCTGAGGGCAGGGTTTGTGCAAAGCAGCAGGTGTGACAAAAGGACCCTGTGTTTTAGGCCAGGTGGGCCTGAGTATGAATCGCAGCCCTGCCACTTACTAGGCCTGGGTGTTAGACAAACGACTTAACCTCTCTGAGCTTCATCTTCCTTTTTGGTAAAATGGGGATAGGGGTGTCTTTACCACGGACTGTTCAGGACGACTCATTGCCATAGTGATTGTGCCGTGTGGATCCCATCGTCTCCTTGTGTGATGCTTCTCCAACGCTCAGCCACCCACACAGACCGGTGTCTCTCCAGTCCTGCGTGGGGGGTGCTGCTGGGATAGGGAGGGCCCAGGCACCATGTCTGCACAGTAGTTAGAGCCATCTGTTTATCCATTATCTATTCATCAGTCTGTCTGTATATCTGTCTACTTATTTATGATCCATCCATCCATCCATCTATCCATCCATCCATCATCTAACTAGGTATCTCTTACCTATCTACCTATCCATCCATCCATCCATCTACCCATCATCTATCCATCTGTCTGTCTGTATATCTGTCTACTTACCTATCATCCATCCATCCATCCGTCCATCCATCCATCCATCCGTCATCTATCTGGGTGTCTATCACCCATCTATCTATCTATCCATCCTTCCATCTGCCCATCATCTATCTGTCCATCTATCCATCTATCATTACCTATCTACCTACCCATCCCTCTATCCACGTCTAATTTTTTGTACACGTGTTTCTTAAACTAACAGGATCATGGATCTAACCCTTAGTTAACTTAGCTTCATGGCCTCATTGTCAGCACATGTAGTCTGCCTCAGGTCTCTATATTAATTTGCTCAGGCTGCCACTACAGAGTACCATAGCCAGGGTGACTTAGGACACAGGAATGTATTGTCTTACAGTCTCTGATGCCAGAAGTCCAAGACTGAAGTGTCAGCAGAGCTGGCTCCTTCTGAAGGTTGTGAGGGAGCATCTGTTGCTGGCCTCTCTCCTGGTCCTGGGAGCTGATGGAATTCTTTGTGTTCCTTGGCTTCTGCTGCCCTCTGCCTTCACCCTCATGTGGACTTCTCCCCGTGTGCGGCTCTGTCTCTAGTACAAATGCCCCCTTTCTATAAGGACACCTGTCATATTGGACTAAGGGCCTATCCTGCCTCCATAGAAGGCTGCCTTCTGAGGTAGGAAAGGTCAGGACTTCAGTAGATGAATTTTTGAGGACACCATTCAACCCCTAACGGTCTCCTACTCTCTTATCCAGCTGCCTGTGCACTTGACGGCCTTGTGGGATCATGGTCACAACGAGGTGGGATTTTGGAGATTTGAGTCAAGTGAGTTCCTAGAGCTTGAATCCATACCCTTGGGTGGCCAGGACTTACCAAGTGAATGGGCCTTATCATTGTGAGTTATTTAGGCCTTTCTTCCCTGTGTATAAAAGCATGAAAAGTACCAGAGTATCTTTAGTCTGCACACCCCTGCCAGGCACTACTCCAGCCCCTGGCCGTGGGCTCAAACACAAATTCCTCCTCCACCCTTGTCCTCCCTCCCAGGGAACTGAGAATCGTGCTGGTGCGAGGCGTTTGGAGAGGAACATAACCAGACAGAGACTTTCCATTTTGGAACTGGGAATCAGAACATTGCAATTAGACCAGAGGTTCTAACCTTGCAGGAAACTTTCACGGAAACTAATTTGATCCCATTCCAGTCCCCCCTGATTTCAGCCTGTGTCTGTGCCTGGGAGAAGGGGCAGGTGGAATCCTTCCCCCTTGCTGGGTCTGTCCCATCACTCTGCCAGCCTGAAAGAGCTGACCGCAGCCCGAGAGCGATCAGCCGACTTCCACCATCAGTTTGCAGAGGCTGGAACTGTTAGCGGAGCTGTTAAGGAACTGTAACCATGTAATGGGGGATCTAGTGATGGTCACCATGTCGTTCAACTTCCAGACACAGAAAGGGTCTATTCCACTTTGGAGGCTCAGGATTCCCAGACAGCGAGAGCTTCTGAGTGGTCCTCACCCTGGATGTGTGCTCTGGGCTGGATGCTGGGAGGAGGCCCCTGGACGGACTCTGGCGGTGGGGCCTGGGCCCTGCAGCTCCTGTTGGCCCTGGGTGAAGCGCGGTCTCTGTGTCAGCCCTTGGAGCACACAGTAGGCTGGACGCCTTCTCACGTCTGGGTGCACACAGAGCTTACCTCCAGGGCGCTGTGCTGGCTGCGGGGTCCCTTCTTTTGGAATCCATCCAGCCACCCCACCCCAGCTTCTTCCAACCTCCTCTCAACCTTCCAACCCTCCTCTCAAGAGTCCTGGCTCTTTCCCCAAAGGGCCACATTGAACCTCTGGGTCCATCCTTGGGAGTTCTTGCCTGATTTTTCCAGGCTTGAGAGTATCTGACTCTTAGACACAGTGTTTCTTTTTGCTCCTGTCAGCTACCATCCATTGCACACATGTGGTACAAATGATGAACTGAGGAGAAAAACAAAAACTTCCATCCTGGGGAGCAGGAAAATGAGGGGAACAAGTAAGAGCACCCCAAGATATCTGCCTGCCAGTCTTGTGTGTCTTTCACGTGTGTGAGCAAGAATGTTGTGTTCCTTCATTCAGGAGACATTTGCTGGGCTCCCGCTGGGAGCCTAGCACTGCGCCTTAGACCTGTGGGTACACTGGAATGAGTCAGACACTAATCTTGCCCAAGGGGGGCGTCCATAAATTTGGAGGGGAATTTCAGGTATTTACATAAAAGAGTAATTTGGGGCCAGAAAGCATTGTTTATTATTAGAGCTGGATGAAAATCACGTCGTGTTTGGAAAAGGGCTGAGTGTCTCTGGCTGGGAGGCTCAAGGAAGGCTTCCTGGAAGAAGTGGCATTGCTCAGGCCTTTGCCGAAGAGGTGGGATTTGAATCAGTGGAAATGGCATGGGGGGAGGGAGAGCAGTCCAGCATAAAGGCAGCACGAAGGGTCCTGGAGTGGGGGTGGAGGGGGCGCAGGAGGCATTCGGAGTCCTTCTCCGTCCGTAGAGCAGGGCAGCAAAGGGCTCTCGCCAACGCACATGCTGCTGCTGGCACTGCGCCATGTTTGTGTCCCCGGGCTACCTCCTCTCGTGTGTGTGCTTATGTTCTGTGTGTGCCCCGTCATGCCGCCGCATGACATACCTGTATCACAGCTCATGCACACCGCACAGCAGGCAGCGGGCCGGGAGGGAGACCTTGCTCATAGTTCCTCAACAGATTCATGTGCCCTCTCCAGGGAGCACAGGGAAGGCCCCTTCCTTTCAAGGCTCTGCAGGAGGAAGGAATGGCCTGGCTGTAGGGTTGTCATCTTTGTGAGCTTGGAGGGGCTTTGTAGAAAGTGTCCCCACACACAGGCCCCACCTGGAGTCGGTGGCCCGTTCTGGGCGGGGCAGGAAGCCTGCAACCTCTCCCGCCACGGCCAGCTGGTTTCCCGGCTGGACACTCACCCCTCAAGTCCACTGCCAAGAACACGCATCAGGTAGCCACTTTATTGACCATATAAAAAACAGAGTGCGGAGTGGAGCAGAGCTGGGCTTGGGTTTACTGTCAGTAATTGTGCTGTCCCTGTCCTTCAATAGTTTTGGATGTAAATAGCTCTCTCCAGGAGCAGAGTCTGGGTCAAGCCAGGAAAGATGCCTGCCAGCCTCATTCTGGGCTGGCTCTCTGTGTGCCTGGGTAGGGGCGAAGTCCTGGTCTGTTTCGGTGCTGGGGGTGTGGGGACAAACATCTCACTTCAGAGCTAGGGTAGGGGCCCAGCCCAGCCGCTGATTACCTGGTACCCCTTCCCACCTCTTCCAGGCATAGCCATCCTTGTCCACGCCTGCCAGACTCCTCTCGGACCTTGGTCAAGAAACAATGTATACGGAGAAGTGACCTCAGTGCCTTCTCATGCCTGTCCCAGCACAGCATCCTTGCTCCCCACCCCAACACCTGTTATATTCCCAGACCGTGAATTCCCAAGGAGACGGGACTGGGCTTCCCTTCAGCCCCATCCTTCTGTGTGGTACGTGACGGAACTTGGCTCCAGTACATGTCTGTCCAACAGAAGGTAGAGGGAGAAACTAGGAGATGCCAGCCCGGGACCTCCTTGGTGCCTAGACTCTTCCACTGAGCCTGTCTCCTCAGCCATAAAATGGAAACCACAGCGTTGACCTGCGGTGGCATGGTGAGAAGGGGCCACTATGCTTAGTAAGAATTGCTAATGCCTTTATTACCTTCCATCCACTTGCTAAGAGGCATGGTCTGAGCTCAGACGAGCCACTGATTCCCTGTTCAGGCTGCCATTTCCTGGCTGTCGGGCCCAGAGGATGCCCCTCCCCCTCTGTGGGCCTCAGTTTCCTCATCTGTAACGTCAAGAAGTTGGACAAAGTGGTGTACGAGGTCTTTTCCAGCCCTGCCTGTGGTTCTAAAAATTAATCATTAAGCACCTGTCACCCACATTCTGAGTCACCAGCCATGGTGCACATGATTCTAAAGACTGGCTAAAGCAAGGGTCATTTTTATTTGATTTTCAAAGGCTTTGTTTATTTTGTGATGGGCTGTACTCTCCATGCTGCATTTTGCTTCTGCAAATACTAGAAGCCGTTTGCATGTCTTACGCACAGCAACGGGTTGTGGGTAAGGAAGGGGTGACAGCCTGCCCTCAGGGGACTGCTCCGCACCCCACACGATTAGTCCTTCAGGCTGAGCGAGTCTGGAAGAGGCCCTGCCGGCCTCCTATGGAGAGGGGAGATGTCAGGATGAGTGCGAATAGTGACAGTGAGGAGGGGAATGAATGGGCAAAAGGACAAGATCTGCAGTCCGACTTTCTGGATCCGAATCTCAGTTAAACTCCTCACTGTCCCACATCTGTTTCCTCAGCTGTAAAGGGGGCTGATGATGGGACCCACCTCAGAGCTGTTAAAAGGATTAAATGCCACGCAATAAGGGAAGAGTGGGTGGCCTATCACGGGGCTCTTAGTAAGCGGATGGCGATTACCATCGGGGGATGTGGTTTGGTGGGGAGGTATCATGGCGCAGACGCAGACTGGGATTGAATTGGGAGGCCCAGACACTGGGCAGAGATGCAGTATGTCGTGGAGGGGAGTGAGGAAGGAGGGCGGGATGGCTGACCATCATGGGTGAGTGTGAGGTCCTTGAGCCAGAGCCAAGAGGAGGACCCTGGCTGAGAGCTGTGGGCAAGGGGATTGCCAGGGGGAGGATGACCAAGAAAGGGAGACCAGGAGGCCTCCAAGATCTGTTTTCTGAGCTCTTTCCTTCTATTACATCTTCTGCACTGTCAGAGCAGGTGGTTTTAGCCTTTTGTT
Source organism: Enhydra lutris kenyoni (assembly GCF_002288905.1). Classification (NCBI taxonomy): domain Eukaryota; kingdom Metazoa; phylum Chordata; class Mammalia; order Carnivora; family Mustelidae; genus Enhydra; species Enhydra lutris. Next base: position 619,070 of record NW_019154175.1, read on the forward strand.
GTCGTCGTTATGGAAATTGCAGCCAAATGGGTTCTGCGCCTGGGCCAGCCAGGGTTCCCCAGGAACACCACTGACCTAAGTGGGCCTCGAATTTGGCTGTCCAGACCCAAGACGGTGTCCCCGGTGCTCTGACAGTGATGCTTGCTAGCTGAAAATCACACACCTCAGGAAACTATTTTCTCTGTCTGGCCCAAGACCTCCATGCATTTCATGAGGTGAAGGTCAAACCCCCAGGGAAGAGAGACTGGAGAGGCCTGTAATTCTTCTCCAGCTTCATCAGCTTCTCGGGTGCAAGCTGCAGGAGAGCTCAGAGCTGAAGGCTTAGAAGAATGTGTGTTTCCACCAAGGGCCTGGGCTCACAGTTCTTTCCCCTGGAGAGGCTGGCAGGCCTCTCCTGCTCAGTACTTCTCAGCAGACCCGCTCTCCTTGTCTCCTCCCTGGCAGGGAGGGGATGGCGGGGAGAGGTGATGAAGTCCACAGCTTTCTCCAACATTCTCAATGCCAGCGAAATGAACTCCCATCTCCAGAGCACATGCTACCCTACCTCCCTGCCTTCCCACCTCCCTCCCCTCTGCCTGGGAATACCCACACCAAACCCCTGCTGACCTATTTACAACCCCACACGCTCCTGCTAACCGGAGAGGGAAGGAGAGAGCTTGGGTTTTTGCAGGCTGGCAGGGAGAGGGCTTCTGGCTGAGTCATTTGCTGTCCTTGACTTTGCAAAGTATATACAGAAGAACAGGCGGTGACCAGCTGCTCTCCACGTATATGAAGAAATGAGCAAGTGGAATTGGGTTGACATAAAAGCCAACACAACTGTGTGTGTGTGTGTGTGTGTGTGTGTGTGTGTGTGTAACATTGACCATCAGATGATTAAATGCAGAACTGACTCTCTGGACCTTCAGAAAGAGAAAATAGCATTTGGTGTTGCAAGAGCAAGGGACCTGGGCTCTCCCAGCTCTCTCCTCATCTACACAAAATAAGAACACTTGCCCCACATATGCTGCAGGGCTGCTGGGATCTCAAAGGAGACAGCGTGCATGCCAGCTCTCTGTCAACCGAAAACAGAATGAATGTCAACTGTCATATTAATAATGCCAGGCATAATGGCGGCTTGCATTGGAAATGGTTTACAAGGTCACTGACCTGAAGACAGAGGACTGGCCAGGTGACTCCCTGAGGTCCCCCTGATTCTAGCATCGCTCTCTGCCTCCCTCTGCCTTCGTTCTCAAAGGAGCCAGGGCTGCTGGGAAACAAAGGCTGGAGGAAAGGGCCTGAGGTCTCTAATCTTTGGGGCTTAGAAGTTGCTACTGGAAATGGGATCATAACCTAAACATGAAATGGTGCATTTCATCAGGAGGCCTCCTATGGAGACCTCCGGCACTGGGTGGCTCCTCGGGAACTCCCTTCCCTTGGATTCCCCAGCAGGAGGCAGATAGGATCCCTGCCTCTGAGACATGTTCTCACATGGCACTAGAAGCTTCCCCCCACCCTTGACCCCAGGGAAATTGCATTGTGGGGTCTGCCCTGCCCTGCCCCACACATCTCTCCCCGACGAGCCGGTGCTTCCTGGAGCTGGCAGCTGGGCACCGGTGATGGGCAGTGCTAGTGACCACTGAGTCACCCGTGGTGACTGTCTCACCCATGACAGGCCTGTCTGCTGCTCTGTGTCCTCTGCCCTTCAACCCTGGGGCGCCGGCTCTGCACGTGGGCCTGCACCCCTGTTGTTCATCTCAGCGGCTGGCCTCTGCCCTCCTGCTTAGAGGCAATGGAAGAAACTCTGGGCACAAGCCCAAGATTATAGGTGGACGCTAACTAAGAACGAACCACTGTATTTCATTATATTTCATTATATTTCAAACCTGGGTGTTTAGTGAGCCCAGGCTCTGTGTCCTGTCCTGCGCCTGGGACCGAGAACCACATAGAAGTGTGAGGCTTGGTCTTTGCTCTTGGGAGCTCTCACAGGAGCTTAAGAAGGCAGCATTTATTCTCATCTTTTGTAGAAACTTCTGTGAAGAAAACTATAATAATGGTCAAATGGATGTTAATAATATTAATAAGTAATATTTATTTCTTTTTAAGATTTATTTATTTATTTGTCAGAGAGAGAGTGCACAAACAGGGTTCGAGAAGCAGGCTTTCCGCCAAGCAAGGAGCCCAGGACTCAATTCCAGAACCCTGGGATCATGACCTGAGTCAAAGGCAGACCCTTAACCAGCTGAGCCATCCAGGCATCCCAATGAGTAATATTTAACTAAGGATTCATTAAATATATGTTAGATACTGTACATGCATTATTTCTTTTCATCCTTCTAATAATTCTATAAAGCATGTAGGCACTATTATTAGCTCTATTTTACCAACAAAGGAAACTGAAAGTCAAAGACTATAAAAACTTGCCAGAGGTGCAGGAGAAGATTTATTTCCCCACACCCTTATCAACAAGGTGAATTACCAAACTTCAGGTTTTTACCTATCTGATAGTTGAAAAAAATGGTATCTCAGAGTAGTTTAAATCTGGACTTCTCTTATTATGAGTGAGATTTGGCTGTTTTTCATATGCTTAGTAGTCATTTAAATTTCTTTTCCTGTGATCCTGGTCTGTTCTAAAAATTGAAGTGTTGGAGGTTTTTTTCTCATTCATTTCTAGAAACTTCTTTTTGTAATAATATAAATATAAATATCTTCCCATTTTTTTCATTCGTCTTTTAATTTTGCATACATTGTCTTTTGTCATGCAGAGCAGGGTGTTTTTTTTTTTTAATGTTACCAAATTTATTATTTTAATGTTACAGCTGCTGGATTCCAGATTAGTTAGCAAGGGCTCCCTATGGAGCCCAAAATCACATTAAATATAGGGGATTGGGCAACAGCATCGATTTCTCATTTCCCCTGAAAATCCAAAAACCAATGGAATGACACTAGAGGAATTTTTTTTCTTTTTTGACAGCAAGAAACATTTTACTTCCAGGTACTAAGCAGCCCTGGGCCACCAGCCAAGAGCCCCCAGACTGGGCAAGGCCAGTCCTCCTGGCCCAGTCCTAGCAGGTGGGGACTGGCTGTCAGGGTTTGTTCCTGAAGGGGTTTTGGTGGAGACACAATTATGCGGGAAAAGGAGGGGGTTACTCTTTCCAGAATATGACGCATTTGTGGGCTGGCATGTCCACCATTCTCTCCAGGAGCAGGCCTCTGGCTCGGTCCACATCCTCTAGGAGGGCTGGATCTAAGCATTAGGTCAAAATCTACATTACTCTGTGGCGTGCCCCTCCGTGGATTTTATTAGGCCCGTAGTGATCAGCAGTGCCTTGTTGGTGAGCAGGTAGGTTCCCTTCTGCTCTAAAGAGCATCTCGGTGCACTTCGGGGGGCTGATGCAGATCATGTAGATACTGAGTAACAGGTCCGGGGACCTTGCAGGATCCCGCCCCACTTGCTTCCAATCCCAGGTCACATCCAAGTAGTGTGGCCCTCACACTGGTTAGCCCCTAAGCCCGACTGGTAACCGAGATGCTGATGAAGTTTTAGAACATAAGTGAGGTTCAATGGGGTGAGGTCAGGAGCCGATGACCAAGAAAGAATTCTTGTCTCAAAAATTGGTGCAGAATGGTGGTTTATTAAAGCATGGGGACAGGACCCATGGGCAGAAAGAGCCGCTGCCCCAGGGCTGTGAGGAGTGGTCCATTATATACTTGTAAGTTGGGAGTGGGTCAGGGATGGTGTAAGTCTCTAAGGAATTTTGGAAGCAAGGTTTCCAGGACCTTGAGGGGCTAGCTATTGTTGGGAAAAGGTATTCATTACCAGTAATAAAACCTTTGTGTGAGACCCTTTAGATGTATATTAGTGGGCCATATGCTTGGGAATGAATGTCAACACTATCATGGAGGGTTTAGAGATAAAGAAAGTTTCCAAAGGAATTGTTAAAGTAGACTTAAAGGATCCTGGTTGGGGTAGGATTCAGTCAGGCTAGGATTGCCCTTTGCCCTTAGCAAAGCCTTAAGGTGGAGGTAGTTGAGTCCCTAGTAGAATGTCACTCTGCCTGTTTCAAGGGCTTGTCAGCAAGTAAGGAAATTTAATAATTTTTCTTCTGCCTCTGTTTCCCACATCAATGCTGTCCCCTCGGATGGCTCCACTCAGCGTGGAGGAGGGTCTGCATAAAATGGGTAGTAGGCTGGCCAGAGCCCGAGGCCACCTCGTGCCTGCAGACGCTGTGCTGGGCCGGGTCCAGGTACTGCCCCAGCACACACAGGATGGGCTCCCTGTTTCGCTCAGCTGCCCAGAGTTGTCGTTGTAAGAACATTTTTCAGAGCCAAAGAGCAAAAGTCCTAGTTTGCAAGGTCATCAAGTGTCTGGCTCTTTGAGTAGAGAAGACCCACATCAAAACATATCATTGGGGAATCCTGGAATTTCAGGGGGTTAAAACAATCCTACAGACTTCCATAGAGATAGAGTAGTTTACATGCAAGAGATGAGTAGTCAGAGTGCCTACGTCAATAGTAATGCTGACATGTAAAGTCTAGTGGAGTGGTACTTGCAAAATTTTGATGAAAAAGTATTTCGTTCTAGAGTTCTATATCCAGTTAGTCAAGGATGAAGGTAAAGACATTTTTAGGAATGCAGGGATTCAAATGGCTTTCAGGGAATTTTTTCTTGGGGAGCCACTATAGGATTTGTGCCTATGAAATGAGGAAGGAGCTAAGAAAGAGCTAAGAGTACCAGTGAAGGAAGTTCCTGAGCCTGGCAAAGAAGCCAGAACAGACTGGAGCAAGGGGACGGAGGGTTCCAGAAATGGTATCTCAAGGTTGGGAAAAAGGGAACTAATTACTTAGAAATATAGAATATATTATTAATGGGTATATTATAGAGGTATCAGGGCATATGGAATAAATTAGTGAGGGTTCATGGACAACCAGGCTGACTTTAAAAATTAGGTAACAATTAACTTCAGAAAAAAGAAAAGGGGGTGTGTGCATGAGAGAGTGTGTGTGTGTGTGTGTGTGTGTGTGTGTGTGTGTGTGTTCGTGTCTTGTCCAAGCATAAGTGACAGACCAAAATTCAAAGCGGAGGCTGTCTGATCACAGAGTTGGTGCCCTGTGACCTTATAGGAGAACAAAGTTCCTGCTACAAAGTACCTGTGAGAACTTCGTAAGCCATTCTCCCTCCTGGGCCTCACTTTCTTCACCTATAGAGTAAATGGGCTACACAAAAAGCATAAACCATACATCAAAAGACAGAAAAATTTGATTGTGTCAAAGTGAAAAATGTTAGTATGACAAAAGAACATAAAAAACAAAACTATGGACCAGGACAGCAGTGAGCCAAGTGGCCTGACCCAAGTTAGGTCCACAACTTGCTTGTGTAAGTAAAGTTTTATTGGAACACATCCACTCCCATTCATTTATGTTTTCTCCTACATTTATGTTTTTCTCTTTCATTTATGTTTTCTCCTCCTCTGTCCTACAGAGGTGGAAATGAATAGCTTTGACAGAGATGGTATTGTGGCCTACGAAGTAGAAAATATTTATGATGTGTCCCTTAACAGAAAAGGTTTGCTAACCCCTGAACTAGGAGGAGATTCTTACAATGAATGTAAATAGCAACAAATTAAGACCTAAGATACATAAAGTAAGTTGACAAATTAATATAAAGAAGAAAGAGAACACAGGGTGAAGGTGGGAAGAAAGGGACTAGATGGTGATGTTGAAATGCAGGCAGAGTGCCTTTGAAGGGATTGGGGGGGGGCGGCTCCTGCGCACAGATGGACTCCGGACCCCGGTCTGGGACCTCACACATGAGGCTGACTTTGGGCACTCCCGACCTGCTGCAGGGATGTGGTGGGGATTTTGAGCCCTGCCAGTGGGCAGTGAAGTGTCTGCTGCTCATGCCAAGGGTAGTGGCGCTTAGTTCCCCGCTCAGAGCTTTCCGCAGCCTCTCTTGTCTCTCCCAGTGCTCTCGGGAGAGAGTCTAATTGTGGCAACCATTGCATACAAAAAGACATGTGCCAAGAACAATACCTTTGGTGGCTTGTTACTTTCCAATTTGTCTTAATTGGCTTACATGTTGGCTGGCTGATTTTCAAAGGGCAGCACAAGGGGGACTCTTCCTAAGTAGGAGAGGGACCTGGGACCATCAGCTCCCTGCTTGTGTTCTTTCAGCCAATTAAGCTTAATCCTGGGAGCCAGCCACTGAGGAGTGGCTGAGTGCTTGGCAGCTGGGTGGGAGGGAAACAGCCTGGATTCGTGGGCTCACACCTTGGTTCATCTCTGCTCTGTTGATCAGCCAGACAAGCTGAGCACCAGTGTCCACATTATAAAACAAATGATAATAGGTATAGCCCAACCGCCAAGAATCCTCATCTGGTCAGGTTGACTTTTTTCTTTTATCCAGGAAAAAAAAGCATGTATACAATGTCCATTGGTGAAATACTTTTGAACTATCACTGCAAATTAGGGAGCAAAGGGCAGCACACAGCCCTGCATGCTGGCAGCGAAACTTCCGCCACCTCCCAGCAGACCACCCTGGTTCCCACCGCCCTCCTTCGATTATGCACAGTGACTTCCCTGGATGCCCGAGGACCAGGCTCCCCAGGCCTGAGGGGTTCCATTCCTGCCCCCAAAAATGGCTTATTGAAGCTTCTCCTGTGCAGAGTGGGGCTCTCTTGGCCGTTCTTGTGCTCACGGGACAGAGATATTCCTCGCCAGTCTTGATCTGAGCCGCTGTGTCCACACCATGCCCAGGTCTGACCAGACACGGCTCGTTTGGCCTGGGTGGCAGGACGGCCCCTGCCACTGAATGGGGGACCCAGAAGGGCCACATTTGCAGTATGAAGGGGAGGAGGAAGGTGAGACGTTGAAGTATGAAGGGGAGGAAGGTGAGACGTTGAAGTATGAAGGGGAGGAGGAAGGATGGCAGGGGGGGCCAGAAACTGCATTTACTGATCCTGGGTGGGTGCTGAGTCCTATGCACACGGTGGAGCTCCTTTCATCCGCATGCCCAGCCTGAAGAGTGTATGGTTCTGTTCATAGCAGGTACAAGAATGGTACCAAAAGAGACCCACTTTGGGGAGAAGGTCCAAAACATGGAGGCAGAGCGTGCAGGTAGAGACCGGGTTTGAAGACTGAAGCTTCCCTTCCGTGGGTCTGTGCTGGGAGGCGGCCTTGGGGAGAGGAAAAGGAGTCCCATTTTCATGGCAAGGTGGATTCTCCATCAGGTGAGAATCCAGAAGGAGGAGGGGCCTTGAGGGGCTGCAGGCTGGATGGCAGTCAGGTGCTCCAGCCTACAGGCTAGCCCTAGCTGGGCCCCTCGCTCGCTGTGTCCTCTCCCTCCACCTCAGCTTCCTCCTCTGTGTAATGGGATTACAAGAGGGGCTACTCTGTAGGGTTGCTGGAATTCACTGAAATAAGTATGCAAGCTGTTTAGAGGAGCATCTGATGGACAGGGAGAGTGCAGCGCCTGGGGGCCCCTGCTGTCTTCAGATGACTCTGGGCTCCCTCTGTGCAGGCTGCCCCTGCTTTTTCCCTTCTGTGGTTTGGGTACGCGAGTGCTTACTTCTCTGCCATCTCTTCTGTGCCCATTCTCTGGCTGTTTCTTATTGCACCGTTCCCGTGAGCCTCTTCTGCAAGGGCTGCTTCTCTTTCTCTCCTGCCTTCCATCCGTCTCGTTCTGTTCTGTTCTGTCTGTCCCCCTTTTAGGGCCTCTATCCCCCTCAGATGCCCGGGTCCCCTGGAACAGAGCAGGAATCCTCAGGTCCACTTCCCTAGCTCCTAGCAGATCCCATGGCCCTTTTCTTGCTCCCCGGTGATCTCCCAGACTTTGTGGGTCAGAATAGAGTGGTGGGACCAGTTTGCCACACTTGTCCCCCACCCCCCTTCATCTCCCCCCGAGAAGGTCAAGGGGCATTGATGCATTCCTGCTTCAAGTCTGTGGGCCGAGTGTAGGCGTGGGATGGAAGGACTATGGTCTAGATGTTTAGCTTCCAGGTCAGCTCAGACACCAGATGCCGAGAAACCCAAGGCCAGATTCTGCAGCCTGACCCATCAGCCTTCCTTTGTTGTCCTGAACTCAGGACTGACTCCTGCCATCTGTATACCCAAGGAAGGAGAGAAACACAATCCGGAAGGTGTCTCCCCGGGTGCCATGTGCTCTGATGGTAGCGTGGGAAAGGATTACAGAGTAAAGGAGGTGGAGCTGGTTCAGCCACCTGGTATGGGCCACAAACCCCCGGAGGCAGCCTCAGCAGCTTCTTGGCAAGGAAGATGTCTCTTTCCCAGATGCGCTGATATGGTTGACTCTGTCTGACCCAGGGCAGGGGGTGGAGGGTGGGGACAAGAAGAGGGTCCTTGGCCTTTGGAGATCACATGGCCAGGTCCCCAAGCCCAGCAGAGATCGTGGGCCAGAAGGAGGGCACAGTCCCTGCCTCCATGGGGGAGAGGGGCAGTGGCAGGCATGGGCCATGTGCTTGGCCAGTCTGGGATTTGGCATGACTGTGTGGCTGGGAAGGCAGTTTTTTGCCCTACTCCCTAGGATTGAGGAGCTGGCTGGGATTGAAGAAACACATCCCATATCTGCACTTGGTCAAAGAGGTTGCAACAGAGGCACATGAACACTTCTGAGGGTTGACTTGGCCCCTCAACCCCAGGCCTAGAGCCTGGTCCCAGTCCGGGAAGCAGGCCTGGGTCTGGGCAGCTGACATTGGTCATACCTGACCATCATCTCATTCATTCTTGGGGGCGTTCACTGCTGATCCCAGGATAAGCTCCGAGCCTGGGACAAGGAGATGTCCTGCCCATGTTTCTACAGTTCGGTCTGCCAGGAACGTCCTCTTGACCCTCAGGTGCTCAGAGCGCTGGAGACCTTCCCTGGGCAGCTTCCTCAACAGAGGAGCTTGACCCTCCCCTCTGCTCAAGGACCCTTTGCTGTGGGATCTGTGGGGATCCCAGCCCTAGGGGCAGAGCTTGGGATCAGCCAACTTGGGCTCTGGTCATCGTTCTGTAGACTAATTGACTGAGTAACATTCATCTCTGAGCCTGAGTCCTTCATCTCTGAAAGAGGGGTAATTATAGTCCCAACTGCATGGGCTTGTGGTTAAGAGTTAAGGGAAGGCATGTAAGCGCTGAGCATTGGCCCTGACTCAGTAGAGGGCTGTGAGTCACACAGGCCGCAGCTGGGCAGCGGCTGACTCATCCAGAGACGGGGTATTTCTAAGGCAGACGTGGGTGAGAATCAGCCTCCTCCTCCCCTGCCCAGGCCTTGTGCCAACTGTTTTCTGGAAGCTTTAGGAACAACAGATCCACTGAATGATGGGAATAGACTGAGCAGAGAGGAGGAAGGAAGGGGACCCCCAGCCCTTGTAGTCAAAAGAACCAGGAGAAAGTCAAGGCCTTGATGGGAGCCCTCACAGGCTCCAGAGAGAGAAGCCAAGGTGCTAGGCACATGGGCAAAGGTAATGCTGGCCGGGGCCCTCTCCCAGTCCCCGTGGGTGGCCTGTGGTGAATGGACATCAGGTGAGGGTTCAGTCCTCTCCTCCTCATGCACTGCTACATTTCCACTTAAACTTCCTCCCCTCGGCTCCTCCCCCTGCTGTAGTTAGGGCCCTGTCAGGAAAACAGAAGTCGAAACCATACTAATTTTTAAGAGCTTTAAATCAGGGAATTGGTGTCGGAAGGCTGAAAGAAGGAAAAGCAGATGTCAAGGATGCCCGGATATTAGGAGCTAGAAGCAGCAGTGGTGTTCCCATGGATCTGCACGAGGGAGAAGCATGATCACATCCAAGGGCCCAGGGAGGCGCCCCTTTCTAGGAAGGGTGCTCTGGGGTGCTATAGTATTCAGACCTCTAAAAGGGACATGGTGTGTTTGGTACCAGGACATCCAAGGAGACATACCCAGGGCTTGTCCCCAACTCTGAGCACAGGGCCTGGTTTGGGGGGATCCTGGGGGTGGGGAGAGCTGTGGGGTCAATCTCTGACTACCATGTGCACAGTGGGGCTGCCACTGGTGCCCCAGGAGAGCATGGCAGAGCTGGCACATGGGGAGCACGGAGAGGAAAGGAGCTGCCGGAGGGTGGGCCCGAAGCTGCCCGCTGCTGCTGGCGCCATGACTATAGGAGCTAAAAGCAGGCAGGAAGGCTCTTCTGTCCTCTCCCTGCCATTCAGTCCTGCCATGGCCTGCCATGGACAGAACCTAACTAGGAGCTGGCTGCCCGGGGAGTCTGGGAGACATGGGTGTCGGACTCTCAGCACCAGCGTCTCCAAGCAGAGTGTGGAGGGTGGATCGATCAGCAGCACGTAAATAACTGCACACATGCGCACGTGCGCGCACGTGCGTACACACACACACACACACACACACACACACACACACACACACCCTGGGGTGCACCGTCTCATTTTAGCCTCGTGGCATTCCTCTAGAGATTCCAGTAATGGCTATTATTCCCAAGCTATAAAGACAAAACCGAAGACCAGGGAAGCTCATGGATTTGCCTAAGTCACACAGTCAGTCCCCAAATGCTCATGGGATGTCTGCTGTGTGCCAGTTGTCGGTCTAGCTGTGGGGGCCCAGCAGTGAGCCAGAGCCTGTCTGGGCAAGGACACGGGTCTTATAGCTGGGGGCATGGGGACTGTGGGAGTGGGGAGACCATCAGAGTACCCATGGAGACAGGTAAACACAGTAATAGTCTCAGAAACATTAAACAAGTGCTGAACAGTGTGAGCGCCTCGGGCGGTATGGGAGCAGGGGTTAGAAGAGGTCCAGGCCCTGGGGGACGAGAATGTCAGCAGCTGAATACCAAATACCCACATGGATGGCCAGTGGCCATTCTGAGTCATCCTCACATCCGAGACCTGGGAGCCGTTCTCCCTGGGCTGGAAAAGCTCTTCATCGAGCGCAAGGTGCAGACCAGCTGGGCTGCGGGCTCCTCCCAGCGGGAAGGCCAGGCAAGAGGACCCCAGGGCCCAAGCCCTCACCGGTGGGGCCAGTGCCGCAGCCCGGGACTGGGACTTGGCCTGTCCTGATGGAAGATTGGCAGTCCCGTCCCAGCCTCAGCATGGCAGAGAGCCTGGCTGCTCAGTACAGGGAGAGTATGATAGAGGCAGACACTGGGAGGGGCCCCTGGCTCCCCGCCCCCTTTTCCTCATTCCAAGGGTCCTTTCGTAAAATGCAGTGGTTTCAGATCAGCTCAGGCCAGAAAAGCCATTGGACCATCACTTCCCAATGAAGGCTCTTTGTGCTTTCTTTACACGTGGACTCCCCCACCTCATATACCTTGTACCTCCGTCTGTATCCAGCAGACACTAAAAACTGAATGGCTGATCAGAACTGCTTCCTGGTGGGATGAGGTTTTGGGGAGGGTGTCCACTCTCCCTGTGGCAGAGCATGAGGCTCAAAGCCACCATGAGGAATTCAGGATAGGCCTTGGGAAGGAAGGACTGATCATGGAGAGCCTCAGACTGGTCTCCTGACTGGGGGTGGGGGGCTAGGGAGGCTGCCCAATACCAGGGCTGATTTACTGGGTATGTCTGGTGTCAGAGGAGTGGGCCCCTTCCCAGCTCTGGGATCTGCCTATAGCAGCAGACTCCTAGCTGAGCTCCTCCCCACTGGGGAGACAGGCTATGGCTCTGCTCCCCAGTTGCATGCATCCAGCCCGAACAGGGCTCAGACTGTGTAGACATATATACCTGGGGCCCAAGTGGAGCTGTTTTTGTCTTCAGATCCACTGTCTCAAGACCTCTGCCCTGATGGGGCTCAAGACCAGGGAGGCGGACAGTGATGGCTGGTGCCCAGGAGGGGAACACACAGCAAGAGGGGGCTGGTGAAGCCAGTGAGGGGCTATGTTGTGTGCAGCTGGTTGCCTGGCACTGAGCGGAGGGCATCTTGCCTCCTAAGCATGGGCACAGCCATGGCCTCTAAACACAACTGTGAACTGTGTGCCAATGGGGCTGTCTTGATGACACGTAGGAAGTTCCCCAGGTGATTCTGTTCCGCTCCTGGTGGGCAAGCACAGCTGGGGAGGGGAGGCAGGGGACTCCAGGCTTCTTCCCATAATGAAGGAGCCCTGAGTCACACAGCTGGGCCGTGAGCTTCAGGGTGGAACTTCTGATGGGAAAGGGGAAGAGAGTTAAAGTTCTCCAGCCTTGAAGAGGTGCCATTCAGTTTGGTGTCCCTGACATTTCTTCTTTAATGATTTCTCCTGAGAATGGGCCCACTGTGCCCCTTCTCTGGATGATTAAGGGGACCAGAGGGACCAGAACCCTGGGACTGGAGGCAAGGACAAGCAGAGGAACTGGCAGTGTGTGTTGCCCAGAGATGCCCCTAAGGCTGCAAATACCCTTCGGGAACCTGGCACAGGTGGGGCCCCAGGTTGAGGTTCAGGATTCTCAGACCACATACATACATACATACATACATTCATTCATTTATAATTAATAGGGTTACATGTCTGTGATTCATCAGTCTTCCACAATTCACAGCACTCACCATAGCATATATCCTCCCCAGTGTCCATGACCCAGCCACCCTATCCCCTCCTATACTCCAGCAACCCTGTTTGTTTCCTGAGATTAAGAGTCTCTTACGGTTTGTCTCCCTCTCTGATACCATCTTGTTTCCTTTTTCCCTCCCTATGCCCCCACAACCCCCCGCCCTGCCTCTCAAATTCCTCATATCAAAGAGATCATATGATAATTGTCTTTCTCTGATTGAATTATTTCACTTAGCATAGTACCCTCTGGTTCCATCCATGTCATTGCAAATGGCAAGATTTCAGGTTTCCTGATGGCTGCATAGTATTCCATTGTATATATATGTATCACATCATCTTCATCCATTCATCTGTTGATGGACATCTAGGTTCTTTCCATAGTTTGGCTATTGTGGACATTGCTGCTATAAACATTTGGGTGCCATGCCCCTTTGGATCACTACATTTGTATCTTTAGGGTGAATACCCAGTAGTGCAATTGCTGGGTCATAGGGTAGCTCTATTTTCAACTTTTTGAGGAACGTCCATGCTGTTTTCCAAAGTGGCTGCACCAGCTCGTATTCCCACCAACAATGTAGGAGGATTCTCCTTTCTCTGCATCTTTACCTGCACCTGTCATTTCCTGGCTGGTTAATTTTAGCCATTCTAACTGGTGTGAGGTGGTATCTCATTGCAGTTTTGATTTGTATTTCCCTGATGTGGAGTGATGTGGAGCACTTTTTCATGTGTCTGTTGGCCATTTGGCTGTCTTCTTTGCAGAAATGTCTGTTCATGTCTTCTGTCCATTTCTTGATTGGATTACTTGTTCTTTGGATGTTGAGTTAAAGAAGTTCTTTATAGATTTTGGATACTAGGCTTTTATCTGATATGTCATTTGCAAATATCTTCTCCCATTCTGTCGGTTGCCTTTTGGTTTTGTTGACTGTTTCCTTTGCTGTGCAAAAGCTTTTTATCTTGATGAAGTCCCAATAGTTTTGTATTGCTATTTACTTTCCTCCCAGGACTACTTTTGTTGTGTTCCACATATTTTTAACAGTTGTGTTTCGTTTTCATTTGTTTCCATGAGTTTTTTAAATTCTTCTTTAATTTCCTGGATGATCCATTCATTCTTTAGTAGGATGCTCTTTAGCCTCCATGTATTTGAATTCTTTCCAACTTTCCTCTTGTGTTAGAGTTCTAGTTTCAAAGTGTTTTGGTCTGAAAATATGCAGGGAATGGTCCCAATCTTTTGGTACCAGTTGAAACCTGATTTGTGACCCAGGATGTAATCTATTCTGGAGAATGTTCCATGTGCACTAGAGAAGAAGGTGTATTCTGTTGCTCTAGGATGGAATGTTCTGGATATATCTGTGATGTCCATCTGGTCCAGTGTGTCATTTATGGCCTTTATTTCCTTGTTGATCTTTTGCTTAGATGATCTGTCCATTTCAGTGAGGGGGCTGTTAAAGTTGCCTAGTACCGTATTATTGTCGGTGTGTTTCTTTGATTTTGTTATTAATTAGTTTATATAATTGGCTGATCCCATGTTAGGGGCATAGATATTTAAAACTGTTAGATCTTCTTGTTGGACAGACACTTTAAGTATGATACAGTGTCCTTCCTCATCTCTTATTATAGTCTTTGGCTTAAAATCTAATTTATCAGCTATAAGGATTGCCACAACTTTCTTTTGATGTCCATTAGCATGGTAAATGGTTTTCCACCCCTTCACTTTAAATCTGGAGGTGTCTTTGGATCTAAAATGAGTTTCTTGTAGACAGCATATCGATAGGTTTTGGTTTTTTTATCCATTCTGATACCTTATGTCTCTTGATTTGGGCATTTAGCCCATTTACATTCAGGGTAATTATCGAAAGATATGAATTTAATGCCTTGTATTGCCTGTAAGGTGACTGTTATTTTACATTGTCTCTGTTCCTTTTTGGTCTGTTACTTTTAGGCTCTCTTTGCTTAGAGGACCCCTTTCAGTATTTCCTGTAGGACTGGTTTGGTGTTTGCAAATTCTTTTAGTTTTTGTTTGTCCTGGAAGCTTTTTATCTCTCCATCTATTTTTTTTCCCTCCATCTATTTTAAATGACAGCCTACCTGGATATTGTATTCTTGGCGGAATATTTTTCTCATTTAGTGCTCAGAATATATCATATCAGTCCTTTCTGGCCTTCAGGGTCTCTGTGGATAGGTCTGCTGCCAATCTAATATTTCTACTTTTGTATGTTATAGACCTCTTGTCCTGAGCTGCTTTCAGGATTTTCTTTTTGTCACTGAGACTTGCAAGTTTTACTATTAGATGACAGGGTGTTGACCTATTTTTATGGAATTTGTGGGGAGTTCTCTGTGCCTCCTAGATTTTGATGCTTGTTCCCATTGCCAAATTAGGGAAATTCTCTGCTATAATTTGCTCCAATATACCTTCTGCCCCTCTCTTCTTTTTCTGGGATCTCAATTATTCTAATATTGTTTCATCTTATGGTATCACTTATCTCTCTAATTCTCCCCTCATGGTCCAGTAGTTGTTTATCTCTTTTTCTCAGCTTCCTTATTCTCCATCATTTGGTCTTCTGTATCACTAATTCTCTCTTCTGCCACATCTATCCTAGCAGTACGAGCCTCCATTTTTTATTATACCTCATTAATGGCTGTTTTTATTTCAACTTGGTTAGATTTTAGTTCTTTTATTTCTCCAGAAAGGGATTTTACATCTCCAGAAAGGGATTCTCTAGTATTTTCTATATTATACTTCTATATATACTATCTTATATACTATACTATACTATACTATACTATACTTTTTTCAAGCCCAGCTATCAACTTGATAATCATTACTCTGAACCCTGGTTCTGACATCTTTTTTTTTTTAAGATTTATTTATTTACTTACTTATTTGACAGACAGAGATCACAAGTAGGCAGAAAGACAGGCAGAGAGAGAGAGGGAAGCAGGCTCCCCGCTGAGCAGAGAGCCTGATGCGGGACTCGATCCCAGGACCCTGAGATCATGACCTGAGCTGAAGGCAGTGGCTTAACCCACTGAGCCACCCAGGCGCCCTGGTTCTTACATCTTACCAATGTCTGTATTGATTAGGTCCCTAGCCATTGTTCCTCTTGTTCTTTTTTAGGTGAGTTTTTCCACCTTGTCATTTTATCCAGAAAACAACAGATAAATGAGAGGAAAAAATACTAAAAGGGTAGCAATGACCTTAGAAAAATATACACTAACCAAATCAGAAAAGACTTAAAACTCGGGGAGTGGGGGCACCTGGGTGGCTCAGTGGGTTAAGCCTCTGCCTTCGGCTCAGGTCATTTGGGGTCCTGGATCAAGCCCCGCATCGGGTTCTCTGCTCAGCAGGGAGCCTGCTTCCTCCCTCTCTGCCTGCTTGTGATCTCTGTCAAATAAATAAATAAAATCTTAAAAAAAAAAAAACTGAGGGAGCAGATAGGAGAAAGAAAAAAAAGTGTATATATACAGTTAGAACAGAGCCACACAATTGATTTTGGGTGTATTTTGGTCTGTTAGAAGAAATTGCTTCCCCAAATTTTAAAGAAATAAAAACTTATGTATATACAAAAATAAGGGTAAACACAAGGAAGGGATAGACTATGACTGTAAAGATAAAAATTGAGAAAGATTCTAAAACAGGAGTTGATAAGAAGTTGGTTGAAAAAAAAAGATAATGTGATCAGGCTGGAGACTAGAACAAAGCCATACACTAGATTTAGGGTGTATTTTGATCTGTTAGAAGAAACTGTATCCCAAAACTTTAAAGAAAAATTTATATGTGTACAAAAAATAAGGTTAAATACAATGAAGAAATAGAATATGGTATAACAATAAAAATTTAAAAGGGTTTTTTAAAAGGTGTTGATAAGATAAAATAGTTTTAAAAGTTAAAATAGGAAAGAGGAAAAATTTTAAAAGGATAAGAAAAAAATAAAATTTAAAAAATGTAACATCAAAAGACTAAAGAATCATGGGGAAAACACCATGAATTCTATGTGCTGCATTCCCCTAGCTCTGGAGTTCTGCAGTTCTCATTGATTTATGAACTTGGTCTTGGCTGGATGTTCTTGCTGATCTTCTGTGGGAGGGGCCTGTTCCAGTGATTCTCAAAAGTCTTTGCCCAAGGCGGAATTGCACTGCCCTTGCCAGGGGTAAGGCTAAGTAATCTGCTCGGGTTCCCTCTCCATAGCTTTTGTTCCCTGAACTATTTCTGTACAGCTTTGGAGGATGGGAATGAAGATGGCGGCCTCCCAATCTCCAGCCCCGGAGGAGCCGAGAGCTCAGGGCCCCACTCCTCAGTGCGCCCTCAGGGAAAAGCAGTCAATCCCTCCCGTCTCCCTGGTCTCCAGTTGCATTCATGCTTACCCATCCTGTGACTGAGCATTTTTGTCCCTGGCACACGTACCCATTTGGAGTCTCCAAACCCAGCAGACTCCTGCAGCACCCTCCCATGCCACTCTTCCCGGAGGAGGAAGGAGGGGGTCTCCCCAGATCTGCCACTGGTAGGGTCCCTGCTCAAAGAGCAGTGGCCCAACTATGCCTTGGATCATGGTTTGTGGCAACCCTGAGCTGAGAGCCCCTCTTCGGCTCCGTCTCTGTAGCTGGCTTCCCTGCTCCAATACCTGGGAGCTCTGCTACACTCAGACACCCCTGATCTTTCTGTGACTTTGCAGGTCCTGAGACCACACTGTCCCCTTGAGGACTCCACCCCCTGGTTAGCCTCTGGACCGATGTCTCTCAGTGGAGCAGACTTCTAGAAGTTCCAATTTCATGCTCTACTGCTTGCGGGGAGCCGGCCCCTCCCCCTGTGGTCTATCTTCCCTTAGATCACTTCAGATTCACTTCTCTGCACATGGTCACTTTTCTGCTCCTAGAATTGCTGCTATTCTTCTCTGCAATCTCCTGTTGAGTTTGTAAGTGTTCAGAATGGCTTGATAACTATCTAGCTGAATTCCCAGGACCTGAGGATATTTAGGTCTCCTACTCCTCCCCCATCTTACTCCTCCACCTCGATCCATTTCTCTTCTATGGGGAGTGGGCGTGTGTGCCCAGAAACAGGCCATGCTGCAGGCCTGCGGCCACTCCTCTTCCCCAGGCCACCCTTTCCATATCTGTCCCAAGCTACAATCACAGCCTTTTACCTGGCCTCCCACCCTTCAGTTGCCCCCATCCACCCACACTCCTGCCAGTCTTCAACCCTTGCTGTCCCCGTGCTCTCCTGGCAAAGCTCTGTCTCTCTTGCTGGAGACTCCTTGGGAATAACCTTGCCGTAGCTGGCATGTGCAGCTGTCTTCTTGGTACCAGCACTGCCCGAGAGCCAAAGCAAGCGTGATGGTTCCCAGCTTCCAGATGGGGACAGCAAGGCTCAGAGAGGCAAGGCAAGGGGCTTGGCCCTCCGCTCGTTGTGGCTGGGCTACAGCTGACAGGTGGTTAGCTGGCTCTGGGTATGGCGCTAAAAGAGGATTCTGTGATAAAGTGGCCTTTTCGGCTTCTGATAGTGTTTGCAGAGAAGGCTGCTTGAGTCCACAGGTGAATAAGGGGCCACTTGCCTCCTTCTGGCCCATATGTTATCACTTGGCCCAGGGTTGCTCACAGCTATGCACCCCTCCTGCATGCAGCCCTGAGTCTCAGTCATTGGTGTGGGACCAGGCACAACTCTGGCCCTGGGGTACAATGCCCACACTTTAGCAAGGAGGGGAGACCTCTGCCATGACCCAAGAAGGCAGGGAAGATACTGGGTCAGAGACCCCTCTCTGAAGTAGCACAGCATGGGCAGAGAATGGAAGAGACCCCCTTACCATCTCATGTACTCTATATTCTACAGGGAAAGAGACTATGACCCCAAAAGGCAAAGCTCAGGAAGCCAGTAACTTTCTCCCTTATCACTGAAAAAGCCCTTCTCCAGACCTGCCAGGCACTCTTGATTCAGCATGGCCCTGGGGAGAATGAGGGATTCCAGCCAACCCCCGTCCCTAGGTTGATAACAATCTGGTGGGGACAGGGGGAAGCAGGAGCCGCTCTCCAGATGAGACCACATGACTTGATGAGGGCTGCTGGGCTGACAGCTCGGGAGGAGGCACAGGTACCTGGGTGTCCGTCAGCAAGAACTGGCCCACATTCTGAGATTCTCCCAGAGGCTTCTTACCTCCACCCACCCTGTTGTGAGAGACTCCACTATGTAGACAATGCTGATCTTAAGTCTGTAGTGGAGATGGGACCTTCTCAAGGAGTGTAGAACCAGCAAGCTTCTGCACCCAGGGAAGTAGGGGAGCCACCTGGACTCCTGTGTTTAAGAGCATAGAGAGTTAGCATTCTATAATGGGAGTTTTAACAGCAGGCCAGAAAATGACTTCTTGGGAGAGTCAACCCTAGAATGATCCAAACAGTGAAATTATTACAACCGTTATTTTTCAAAACATGATTGCATGAATCAAAGAGTTAATTGCACTAGAGCTTCATCTGTGAAATGGTATGGTCTGCGGGCTGCACCGGGGGTTGTCCAAGCCACCCCAACCATTTGCCACCAACAGGGCGGGGAGAGGGGAGGGCAGCAAAAGGATCAGGAAAGACAACAGTGATGTCAGACCCAACTCTCTAGGAATGTACAGGTTGTCAGGATTCACAGTTATATGTCCATTTTGGTAGAAAGCGCCTATTTCTTCCTTTTTTGAAAGCATCTTTTTTTTAAATTAAGTTTCAGAGGTAGAATTTAGTGATTCATCAGTAGCATATAACACCCAGTGCTTATTATATCATGTGCCCTCCTTAATCCCCATCACCCAGTTATCCCATCCCACCAATCTCCTCCCCTCCAGCAAGCTTCAGTTTGTTTCCTATGATTAAGAGTCTCTTATGGTTTACCTCCCTCTCTGGTTTCATCTTATAGTACTTTTCCTTCCCCTCCCCTATGTTCATCTGTTTTGTTTCTTAAATTCCACATGTGAGTGAAATCATATAGTGTTTGTCTTTCTCTGACTTATTTCGCTTAGCATAATACCCTTTAGTTCATTCCATGCCAATGTAAATGGTAGGATTTCATTATTTTTGATGCCTGAGTAATATTCTAGTGTGTGAGTGTGTGTGTGTGTGTGTGTGTGTGTACACCACATCTTTTATTTATTGTGTTATGTTAGTTACCATAATATACATCATTAGTTTTTGATGCAGTGTTCCAAGATTCATTGTTTATGTACAACATCCAGTGCTCCATGCAATATGTGCCCTCCCTAATACCCACCACCAGGCTCACTCATCCCCCACCTCCTCCCCTCTAAAACCCTCAGTTTGTTTCTTAGAGTCCACAGTCTCTCATGCTTTGTCACTCCCTCTGATTTACCCCAATTCACTTTTCCTTTCCTTCTCCTAATGTTCTCCATGTTATTCCTTATGCTGCACAAGTAAGTGAAACCATGTGATAATTAACTTTCTCTGCTTAACTTATTTCACTCAGCATAATCTTCTCCAGTCCTATCCATGTTGATGCAAAAGTTGTGTATTCATCCTTTCTGATGGCTGAGTAATATTCCATTGTATATATGGACCACATCTTCTTTATCCATTTGTCTGTTGAAGGGCATCTCGGCTCTTTTCACAGTTTGGCTATTGTGGACATTGCAGCTATGAACATTGGGGTACATATGGCCCTTCATTTCACTACTTCTGTATCTTTGGGGTAAATACCCAGTAGTGCAATTGCAGGGTCATAGGGTGGCTCTATTTTTAATTTTTTGAGGAATCTCCACACTGTTTTTCAAAGTGGCTGCACCAATGTGCTTTCCCACCAACAGTGTAAGAGGGGTCCCCTCTCTCCACATCCTCTCCAACATTTGTTGTTTCCTGCCTTGTTAATCTTTGCCATTCTGACTGGTGTAAGATGGTATCTCAATGTGGTCTTGATTTGAATTTTCCTAATGGCCCATGATGATGAACATTTTTTCATGTGTCTGCTAGTCATTTGTATGTCTTCATTGGAGAAGGGTCTGTTCATGTCTTCTGCCCATTTCTTGACATGATTATCTGTTTTTTGGGTGTTGAGTTTGAGAAGTTTTTTTTATAGACCTTGGATATCAGCTCTTTGTCTGTAGTGTCATTTGCTAGCATCTTCCTCTCTTCTGTGGGTTGCCGCTTTGTTTTGTTGACTGTTTCCTTTGCTGTGCAGAATTTTTTGATCTTGATGAAGTCCCAAAAGTTCATTTTCGCTTTTGTTTCCTTTGTTTTTGGAGACATGTCTTGGAAGAAGTTGCTGTGGCTGATGATTGTTTCCATTTCCTTGGTGTTAGTTGTGATCTTGCCCCTTTCATTTATAATTTTATTAATTTGGGTCCTTTCTCTTTCGGATTAGTTTGGCCAGAGGTTTATCGATCTTATTCTTTCAAAGAACCAGCTTCTAGTTTCGTTGGTGTGTTCTACTGTATTTCAAGTTTCTAACGCGTTGATCTCTGCTCTAATCTTAATTATTTTCCTTCTTGTGCATGGGGTTGGCTTAATTTGTTGTTGATTCTCCAGTTCTTTAAGGTATAAAGAGAGTTTGTGTATTCAGGATTTTTCACATTTTTTGAGTGAGACTTAGATGGCTGTGTTTTTCCCCCTTAGGATTGTCTTTGCATATCCCATAGGTTTTAGACCAATGTGTCTTCGTTCTCATTGGTTTCCATGAATTGTTTAAGTTCTTCTTTGATTTCCTGGTTGATCCAAACAAAGATTCTTGAGCAGGATGGTCTTTAGCTTCCAAGTGTTTGGATTCCTTCCAAACTTTTTCTTGTGATTGAGTTCCAGTTTTAAAGCATTGTGGTCTGAGAATATGCAGGGAATACTCTCAGTCTTTTGGTATCGGTTGAGCCCTGATTTGTGAGCCAGTATATGGTCTATTCTGGAGAAAGTTCCATGTGCACTTGAGAAGAATGAGTATTCTATTGTTTCAAGGTGGAATGTTCTGTATATATCTATGAGGTTCATCTGGTCCAATGTGTCATTCAAAGCTCTTGTTTCTTTGTTGATTTTCTGCTTAGATGTTCTGTCTGTTGCTGAGAGTGGTGTGTTAAGATCCCCTACAATTAACATATTCTTATCAATATGACTCTTTATTTTGATTAACAGTTGGTTTATGTAGTTGGCTTCTCCCGTGTTGGGGGCATAAATATTTACAATTGTTAGATCTTCTTTGTGGATAGTCCCTTTAAGAATTATGTAGTGTCCTTCTGTACCTCTGCCTATAGTCTTTAGCTTAAAATGTAATTCATCTGATTTGAGAATCACTACCCCAGCTTTCATTTGAGGCCCATTGGCATGAAAGATGGTTCTCCATCCCTTCACTTTCAGTCTGGGTGTATCTTTAAATTCAAGTACCACATCTTTAATCCATTCATCTGTCGATGGACATCTGGGCTCTTTCCATATTTTGGCTATTGTGGACATTGCTGCTATAAACATTGGGGTGCATGGGAAAACAACTATTTCTAAGAGTAGGAAAACAATTATACACATAAATGCTTTGTATCAGATTTTTCAGAAAAAATAATGAAGAGAATGCAACCAACCAGAAAACGTTGGGGATGGATGAATCTTTAATTATTGTCCTTCTGGGTGGTAAGAAGTACACAGTGCAGAGACATGAATCCAGAGGGCATCAGGTGCAGACTTAGCTGGGGAATGACTTCTGTGTTCACCTCTGAGGGTTGGAAGGGTCACTGATGTGGACAAAGCACTTAGTCCAATATCTGGTCCTTTGTTGAATGGCTGATGAACCTTAGCTGCTGTTGGGGTTGAAGGCTCAGATGAGGAAGCGAGGAGAAGCCCTGGAGAGGGGTTCAGATTAAGACCACGGTAGTGGAATGTTGACTCGTCAATGTGTGCCCTGAGCGCTCCCTCCCCCACCTCATGGGCGCCCCCTGGTGGCAGGCTCCAGGGCATACCCTTTCTCCTACTTTCCATTTCCCTTTGCCTCCTGGCCTGAGGCACTTTGTGCCCAGGGTGGAAAGAAACATGGATTGTCAGGAGACAGTGTGAGTAAGCTTGTGTGGGATAATCAGGCTGAAGGCGCAATGGGGAGTGAACCAGATGCGCAGAAGTATTTGGTGGGTTTGATATCTGCAAATCCCAGGTCACCTTCCATTTTCTCAAGTTGCCCCATAGAATAATGAGACCACATCGTGTTAACAGGATTTCCCAAATCACAATCAGAGCGTCCCCAGATGGGGAGGCATTACTGAGGACGTGTTGGAGGCTGAACTCTAGTTCACCGTTCTTGGCCCCATATCCTCCTGACCCACTGATGACTTGGCTCATGCTGGGGAAGGGTTGGGTGGGAAGAGAAGCTGCTCTGGCCAGGAGTGCAGGACCTGAGGGGTCTACAAGACATTGACACAGCCATGCTCAGCGCAGGAAATTTCAGGTTTAGGGCTGAACTAGTGAGAAAAGCAGGATATTTATAAAGGTGAAGGGCGGAAGGGGTGTCTCACAAATGTCATTTACTGCATCACCACAGCAAGGCTGGAAGGAGGAGTAGATGAGACAGCTGGGGGCTTAGAAAGATGAAGAACCATCCTCTGTGTCTGTGGCAGCACACAGCAGGGTGGGCATTTGCTCTGGGTCTGGCCAGCACCTCCACAAGCTCTCAGCTGCATGAAATGTGCAGTGAAGCAGGAGGACAGCCAGGGGGCGCATGGAGAGCAAACCACAGGCAGGATGGGAAGTAGCAGCAGCAGGAAAGGAAAGTGAGGTCTAGATGCCAAGGGCCACAGTAGCAAATTACCACCAACTGAGAAGGCTTAAAACAGCAGCAATGTATTCTTCCTCAGTTCTGGAGGCCAGAAGTCAAACCAGGGTGCCTAGAGTGCCAGGTCCTGCCGGAGGCTCTGGCAGAGACATCGTGCTTCTCTTCAGCTTCTCGGTGCTGCCAACAATCCTTGGCATTTCTTGGCTTGTAGCTGCATCACTCCAATACTTGCCTCCACGTTCACATGGCCGTTTGCTCTGTGCTTTGTGTCTTCTCTTTTCTGAGACACTCACCATTGCATTTGAGCCCTTAGGAAGTATGATCTCATCTCAGGATCCTTACCTTATTATGTAGGCAGAGACCCTTACTCCAAATAAGACCACATTCTGAGTTCTGGGTGAACATATATTTTGGTGACCATAATTTGGTCCACTACACTCTACAGGGAGCAGAAAGCAGAGAGAAGAGTGACAGAGACAGCCCTGGTGAAATGCCAGAGGCTGGCAGCTCCCACACAGTGGTGCCATCTCATCCCTGAACAGCAGCCAAGGGATGCGTATCTTTTACTGGGCAGCGGGGATAAGGAAGGGTCCTCATCCCTCTTGGCTTTGTATCACCCTCAAGACAGAGGAACAGGTGCATCTGTAGGAGTGTTTCATGCCCTAGATTAGTTTGTCCAAAGAAGACCTTGGTGTGGGGGCCAGGAATGAAAGAGAGGATGCTCGTCTTACTGGAATGTCACTAAGAGGTCTGGCAAGGTCCTTCTTGCTTAATGCCAGAAGGAAGTGCAGATGTGAGTGGTGGTGGGTGGGGCCACCTGAGAGTAGCACTCTGAGGGGCACCAGCCCAGGCCACCTGAGGGCAGAGCACCTCTAGCCTCTAGATGATTCCTGGAGAAGGTCCCCTGGGACTTCACTGCAGTCTTGCTCCCCCTTCCAGTGCTGGGCCTCGAGGTCACTCATGGCTAGGAGGGTAACTGGTGCCCTCAGCATCCTCCAGGAAGGCACAATTTTTCCCATAAGCTAGATGCCCTGCTCATGAGCTTCACAGACTCTGCTACTTGTCCCGACCACTCAAAGTCTGCATTTCACCTTAAATGATTCCTCCACCCTGATGAACTGAAGGGCCACACAGTCTAATGGCCATGGGGAGTCATCCCCCTGCCTTGAATGCTCCCGGAGCCGCAGCTTCTTGGCCAGATCTCTCTGTTCTATAGAACTGCCCTTGAAATCTTTAGAGAAGTTGCCGAAGGACAGGAAGTGAGAGAAACTAGTGGAGAGGACAGGCTGGGCATGGATTGAGGTTATCAACACATACTGGGGAAAAACTGTCCTTTTCCCAAAAACCCAAGGCATTTTCCCTTAGCAGAATGGCTCAGAACTCGGGACCGGGCGGGGATTCAAGTGGCCAGGCTTTGAGTGTCATCTCCACCATTTGCATGCCCTTAGATAGTCACTTACCTTTCTAGGCTCAGTATCTTCATTTGGAAAATGAGGGTAGTGATGGTACTCTGCTGCTGGGGCTGCTGTAAGGATGGCATGAGATAGCACACGTCAGACATGGCACAGCAGTGCCTGGCACGCGAGACACTTTCGGTCAGTGTCAGAACTGCCCACCGGGGCTGCTCCCACAGACACGTTTCTACGTTGGTGATATTTCTGCCTTGTGTCATTGTCTGTGCCGTCCTGTCTGGATACATTTGCCCAAATTCTCCACCTTTTATACCTGACTACTTCCAGCTCCTCCTTCCAGAATCATCTCAGGGGTCACCCACACAGAGAATGATTCAGAACACACTTCTTTAGCAACTATTCAAAGGGTTTACTGAGACCTTCACATGAGGCCTGTGAATTTGGTCATGTTATCTGCTTGTGTGGGTGAGGAAGCCAGGATGCAGAGCACATGATCCCCAGGCCGTCTGACTTCAGAGGGTGTGCTTGTGCTGTCTGTCCCTCGTGCTGCCTCCACCTGTGCCCCCAGGCCCCCACGGCTGTTGTCGAGGCTGGGCTTGCCTGTCTGGCTCCCCACAAGCCGGCAGCCCGAGGAGTGTGGGCTGGCAGAGATGGGCTCCATCCCCTTCTAGCCACAGGTGCTGACAGCTCACAGTCTGGGTTCCGTGAGTGATGTCTGACGTGGACTGGCCTCCGTAGGTCCTTCTGGAAGCTTTGACCCCTCCCTGGGCAGTCCACATATTCATGCTGCTGTGAGAGGAAAAAAAGCAGCCCTTGATTCCATAAAGAGCCATTCGGAGGGAGGTTAAGAACTGGCCTTTTCCAAAAGCAACACCCAGCTCACTGCCTTATCAAATCGGTCCATCTCCACTTTGTTTTTCCAGGTTTTCAGTTTCGTAAATGGCCCCGTTTGTTAATCTTCATGTTTTATGCTCTGTCGTAAAACCAGGCAGGGCTGCCAGTGGAGGGGGCTGGTGGGAGGGGAAGCCATGAGGAGGAGGCCACATCAGCAGGGCCTTTAGGGACAGGAAGCTGGGGACCTGCCCCCACTGATGCTGCTCTTTCTCTCTCAGTAGCTTGGGTCTGTGCCAGCCCAGACCCCCACTCCCCCTGGCATGGCACGGCTATGTGTGTATACCCCGCCGAGTGCCCCACACACCAGAAGTGCTCTGTAAATGTTTGCTCTATAAATGTAAATCTTTGTGTCCTCCGTTCCAGGCCACAAACCTCTTTCTGTTGGATCAAAGGATGAAGGAGCATAAAGTCATAGCAGGGCCTATCAGTCCTCTTTGGGTCCTCCTCCAGGGACCATGGGTTCATTGGGTATCACTGAGGTCACTCCCTCCAAATCCCAGGCAGCACACAGCGGGTAGAGCTGCAGGTGTGGGCTCTGGCAGAGGGGCACTCGGGGAGGGGGGGCTGGGCCAGTGTGTGGCCACACTCCTGTCTGAGCATGCGTGTACAAACTGAAGACAGCAGAATGGCTGTGACCTCACTAGTCATCAGTCCAGGGGTCGGAGACCTGGCTCAGGCTGCCGGAGTCACAGTCACTTGGGAGCTTGTCACCCGTGCCAGTTTCTGAGCCTACTGCAGAAAGTTCTCACTCAGTAGAGTGAGGTCAGGTTTGAGAACAGCCAGGTTTGAGAACTGGTGATCTTGTCCAGCCAAGGAAGAACTTGACTTACCCAAGGCCACAGGGTGGCTGGTCAGTGACAGGGTTGGGAGCACTCCAAGCCTGTGCTCTTCCTACTGCTTCTCCATGTTTAGGATCAAGGGCATGTGTCTGAATCTGACGAAAACCAAAATAAATTCCTTTTGGTTTATCTGTGGTTTTCTATGATTCATGCTCAGTCTCTGTTCATTTATGTAAACCACTGAGAATTGACATTATGTATATATTTTTGCTTCCAACCTGAGCTCTTTCAAGCAACTGGGCTCCCACTCAGCTGCCCTCCCCTCACCCTCTGTGCTGTCCGGACTCCAGGTGGTCCATTCCCTTCTCCGCGCCATCCTTCCCCAACCTGTGCAGCTGGGGCCCTCTCGCTCAGTGACGCTGAGGAGACTCTGGCCTGCCTTGGTCTGGGTCTGGGGCTTGGAAAGGGCTTGAGAGGACCCAGGCTCTCCGTGAATGGAACCCAGAAGGGCATCGAAGGTACTGACTCACCTCAGACTCCAGGCGGTTTGCTTTTTCAAACACACTTGAAGTAGCTGCACAGAAAGCCCTGTAGCTTGACAAGCCAGATGTCAGTTCTGTTCAGCTCAACAGCCACCTAGTAAAGGCCTCCAGGCTCAAGGCTGGTGCCTCGTGAGCCCCCAGAGGGATGCAGAGATGAATGAGGGAGGCACAATGGCCATCCTCCCCGGGAACTCCTCTGTCTCCCCAAGCTGCCATAAGTCATGAGCTGCTCGGCATTCTGCAGGGGCCTCTTGTGCCCCCCCACGTCAGGCAAGGCAAAATATATGTCCCTGTGGGCCTGCAGGACTCTGGCTGGCCAGGAGCGATCCAGACTGATCCCGTCATCAGTGACTGGACCCAGGCCAGCCTGTCACCAGGTTGTGGCCTTTCTGGCGGGTGACCGGAGTCCCTAGTAACAGTGTCTCCAGACTCACCCCTGGTGCTGTGGCCCCGCTACCCTTTGCCAGTGGGAGGAAAGGTGATGGCAAGGCGAGAACACCAGACTGCCCCTGAAGTTCTGTTTTTACTTATAGCCCTGTGACCTTCCTCTATCACAAAGCCTATTTCAAAGTGTTGACCATCTCATGTAAATGATCGAGTGCCGTACTGAAAGGGAAGGGCAGCACGGTTGCGTGAGTAGGAATGGTCCTACAAGGGTCAGCTGTCTACCTTCGTGATTACCTGGCTGCCCAGGAGCTGGGGCTCACTGCCTCTGCCTGGCATCACGGGAGAGCATCATGGCGCGTATCGCTGGCCCCAGCAAATGCATAATTTCTAGGGAACGTGTATCCCTTGAGCACCATCTTAAGGTAGAAGTATCGTAAATCAGGGCCCATGTGTTCACTACTCATCAGGACCATATCTGTTGTGCATAGACAAGTCCACTGGTAATCTTTCCTGCTCTCCATTAGACCTCAAACATCTGAGTCAGCTCTGTGTGTGTGTGTGTGTGTGTGTGTGTGTGTGTGTGTTGGGGGATGGCATATGCATCATTTCTTTTACCCCAGCACGAGCTCACAAACAGGGAGATGGCCATAATTTATTCACTGACATATTCAGTGATTCAATGACCATTGATTAAGCACTATATATATCAGACATGGTACCGAAGATGAAAAAAAAAAAAAAGAAAGAAAACAAACGTGGAAAAGATGAATAACCAAAATGCTGCTTTTCATGATGGTTGCCGTTGGCTGTGACAGGACTGTGTGCTCCCATCTGCAAAGGTCTTCGACCGTGGGGAAAGCCAGGGAAGCTTGTTGGAGGACATGACTCCTAAGCTGAATCCTGAAGGTCATGTAGGAGTTAGGGTGAAGGGGTGGGCCATGAGATGAGATGGCATGGAGCCTCAAGCAGGTGAATGGGGCTTTTCAAGACCTGAAATTGCTCAGAAATGATGGAGCTTACCCAGGGCCTAAGGGGTGGGAGGCAGGAGAGTTGATCGTGCTGCTTCATCCGTCCACTAGGGGGCGATGGAAACCCAGAATGCCCTGCTCTGCTGCTCCACAGTGGGGTTAGAGATGGGAGGCACCACTTGACTAGAACATGGCACAGGAAATGCCCTTCCCACCCATCAGGGTGATGCACAGATACAGAGGGCGTCCCATTCCTGCCTCACTACTGTGAGTCGTGTGGCCACCCCTGCCCACTCAGATATGAAATACTTGGCCAAATGTGTGGTCGTGGCTGCCTCGGAAACAAAGATTCCAAGTCCAGCGTCTCCAAACACACAGGTGAAGTTAATAAGCAGAACCCCAGAGCCCAGGTCAGCTCAGCTGTCAGACCACAGCAGCTCTGTGTCTGGGAGTTGCTGGTTTTACTCATGGATTCTCAAAGGGCGGGCGTTTTTGCAGGGCAGGAAGCTCTTTCCTGGTTCATCTGCCCATCAGGCAAGCCACAGATGTTCAGGTGGGGCTGTCTCCAGCTCGCAGGATGGTTGATAGCAGCACTAGGAGGACATTTTGGGATAAGCCAAGAGGCTTCAGAAGAGTCGGCATAGAGCCAGACATCCCCTACAGGGAGCCCCAGCCCGTACGTGCTGAACTGCCCTGTTAACAGGACTACAACAGCTGAAAACATTGCCCGGGTCAAGCTGGGCCTCCGTCCTCTAGTCTAGGATCCATGGGGCCTTGGGTTGAAGAGCAGAGGATACCCTGCCCCTCACAAGCGTCCATCACGAGCGCGTATTAACGGCCTTTGTCGGTCTCCTGGTATATTTCACATTCAACCTCTTGGGATAAGTTCTGTGTTGCTTTCTTGGTGTCTAGAGAAGTACTTCCTTTTCTTTAGTGTTCAAACATCTCAGGCCTCCGGAGCTCCCTACTCTTGGTGTTGAGAGAGCTGCCAGGAGGACCGTGTGTGTTCCAAGCCAGTGCCTTCCTTTAGGTCATTGACTAGGACATCTGTGTTTCCTCTTTCTGCACAGAAGACATTCTCCCATCGATTGGTACCTGGAGGTTAAAAAGGCTGAGGCCTTGAGAGAGTGAAGGAAGAAGGGTTCAGATTGAGCATCAACCATGGGCCAGTGCTGTCACCTAAGTAGTCTTGTGTTAGCTTTACACCAAGTCAGAAAAGTGGGGAAAAGGAGGAAATAGACTCAGGAGTTACGATGCCTGTGTGAGGTCACACGGTGAGGTGAGGGCTGGGATTGCATTCTTTCTGATCCCAAAGCCTATGTTCCCAGCCTGCCACCCCATGTGCCTCCCCAAGACCTGAGAACCCTGTGGCAGGTCCTCAGGGTGGGATCTGCGTTGGTCCGAGCCTGCCTGCCCAGGGCACAGGTTTCCAGATTGCAGTGGTGGAAAAGCTGCTTCTCTCCCTTACACAGGCCTTTCCTCTGCTTCTCAGTGATTACAGGATGGGTCCTCAGACCAGTGATTTCTTTCTTTTTTTTTTTTTTAAAGATTTTATTTATTTATTTGACAGAGAGAGATATCACAATTAGGCGGAGAGGCAGACAGAGAGAGGAGGAAGCAGGCTCTCTGCTGAGCAGAGAGCCTGATGTGGGGCTCGATCCCAGGACCCTGGGATCATGACCTGAGCCGAAGGCAGAGGCTTTAACCCACTGAGCCACCCAGGCGCCCCAGACCAGTGATTTCTATAACAACATATGGTAGGTGGCTTCCCATAGCTTCAGAGGTGGGACAAGTCAGCACATCCCTGAGTGCACCTGCCCCATGCCACATAAGCCAGAAATTACATGGCTTTCCCATAACCGGAGGGCAGCCCGGGAAAAGTCCTGTCATTTGTGGCTCTTGCTGCACTCAGGGCCAGACTCTTGAACTGGTTGGCTGACTATCTGTCCATCCTCTGAATGAAGCATTGTCTTCATTCATGAGTACTTGTTGGATGTCTGACGGGTCTGGGGTTAGACGCCTTGGGAATGAGTCACTTATGGCAAACTTGTCTTTCATGGGACATTTAGCTACCCTGAACCTTGGTTTTCCTCTTCTCTAAAATGAGAATGCATCCTAGGGGCTTTCCAGTGCTGCTACGAGGAATACATGAAGTAACATTTGAGTACCTCACGACCCATCCGGGTGGTTGCTGGTGTTAAGGCCGTGTGCGAGGCCGTGGGCTCTTCCCCTGAGTCGCCGAGGATGGGGGGGCCTCCAAGTGAGACTTGCTTTTGCTTTCAGAGCCAGCCAAGTTCACTTAAGGGTCCAGATCTGCAGATGGCAGTGGTGGTCTTAGCTGTGGCCCTGCCTGGGTACTCATCTGAACCTTCTTGCACTGGAATGTGGTGTAGACCAGGGGGACTCAAACGTTCATGCATACATCACCTGGGAAGCTTGTTATGGATGCAAGGGCTTCCTGTCTAGAGGTTCTAATGCAGTGGGGTCAGAAAAATGGTTTTTGAAAAGCTAGACTCCGGGCCAGGACAGGTTAACAGGGGCCCCGCTGAGGCACCAGGACAGTCTCCCAGGAGGAGGCCATCTGGCATCTCCAGCCTCCCTCCCGGCTTGTGGGGATGGATGGGGTGGGGGGGTTGTTTCTCTTGAAGATAATGAGGGCAAGAGTCAGTTCCTGGGAAGGAGGGCTGAGGGTCGGGAAAGGCAGGGGTGGGCAGGCCCTGAGCAAAGCCCGGTGGGGCCCAGCAGGGATGCAGGTGCGCCATGAGTGCACCTGGCCCATGGGGGCCGAAGAGGCTGATGCCGAGGGGCTGAGCTTTGCTGTGTTTCTGTCTTGCTGCAGATTGTGTTCCGGAAGATCAGCGATGTGAAACGTGAGGAGGAAGAGCGCATGAAACGCAAGAATGAGGCCCCCCTGATCTTGCCCCCGGACCACCCTGTCCGGCGACTCTTCCAGAGGTTCCGGCAGCAGAAGGAGGCCCGACTGGCTGCAGAGCGGGGCGGCCGCGACCCCGACGACCTGGACGTGGAGAAGGGCAGCGCCCTCCCGGAGCACGCCTCGGCCAATCACAGCCTGGCGAAGGCCAGCGTGGTGACCGTGCGTGAGAGCCCCGCCACGCCCGTGGCCTTCCAGGCAACCTCCACAGCTGCAGTGGCAGACCACGGCCGGCTGCACGCGCCTGGGGTTGAGTGCTTGGGTGCCAGGGCCGGCGGCGGAGGAGGCGACTGCGCCAGGCGCAAGGGCTGGGCCCGCTTCAGGGATGCCTGCGGCAAGACTGAGGACTGGAGCCAGGTGGCCAAGGCCGAGTCCATGGAGACGCTCCCCGACAGGACCAAGGCGTCCGGAGAGACCACCCTCAAGAAGACGGACTCCTGCGACAGCGGCATCACCAAGAGCGACCTGCGCCTGGACAACGTTGGCGAGGCCAGGAGCCCCCAGGACCGAAGCCCCATCTTGGCGGAGGTCAAGCACTCTTTCTACCCCATCCCTGAGCAGACACTGCAGGCCACGGTCCTGGAGGTGAAGCACGAGCTGAAGGAGGACATCAAGGCCTTGAACACCAAAATGACAAATATTGAGAAACAGCTCTCTGAGATACTCAGGATATTAACTTCCAGAAGATCCTCTCAGTCTCCTCAGGAGCTGTTTGAGATATCGAGACCCCAGTCCCCAGAATCAGAAAGAGACATTTTTGGAGCAAGCTGAGTGGTTTGTTTAAAAAAGAGAAAGAAAGTCAAAGATAAAACCCCGCCTCCCTGCCCTCAACACCCCTCCCACCACACACACCTATATGACCAACAACTTCCAAAGTAGGCTTTTCCTGACAGAAAATCGGAGCGGGACCAGTTGCTTAGGCACACACTCTCTCGCTCGCTCTCTCACTCGCTCTCTCTGGGAGCAGATGTGGGAAGAGGCTCATGCCACTATCCTGCAAGATGGCAGCCGCTCTCGAACTGTCTGCACAATTTTGGAAGAGGGGGCATGCTGTCTAAAGGGTATCTTCCTTCATTTTTAATTTTTTACTGCCATGATCTTTGTAAAAGAGGACAACCACTAGAAAAGAGGAGCAGCTACTTGGAGACTAGTGGGAGCGCCCTGGAGAACCCCCTCATGTAGATACCAGGCTGGGCTCCTGCGCCAAGAACCCCAAAGACTGAGGTGGGCACAGGGACTTCCCAGCATTCCCTGTCCTTGTACAGCCCATGTCTGTCGTCATCTTCTATTTTCCTACGGTAGTCATTTGTAACCAGCCCAGGACAAGGGGAGCTTGAGGGATAAGGAGGGAAGAGCCTTGCAACTTTCTGTCCCTAATGGTTAAGACCAGAAAGCCGTGAGGTGCTTTGGGTACCTCCCATGGGCACTGAGAGCCGGGAATCCTCGGGTCTCCTTTTCCAAGTAGAAGAGCTGGAAAGGGGTTTTCAGGAAGCGGAGACTTTCTGGGCTGTGCTCTGCAGCCTGCTATCATGGGAGAGACCACAGGGAGGGTTCCAAAAGCCTCTCATGCACCTCTGGCCCTGCTCCATGCCTCTGTCCTTATCGCATGGGCCCCTTCGCTTCTTTTCCTTCTCAGCCTCTCCCCCAGTGTTCCTGTGGCCTTCCTCAGGGTGTGCAGCATCGGCAGGAAGGGCAATGAGCCCAGAGTTGCTTTGTTAGCAAAGCAGACACACACACACACACACACACACACACACACACACACACACAAACCTCAGAAAAATGATTGTAGCAAGTCCTATGTTCTGATTCTCACTGGGATTGAGGGTCCTTCAGAAGTTTTTATTTTGTCCACTGCATGGGGTCATTAGAGGACCCTTGGGATCCATGCTTGGCCTTATTTTAAAATTAACTTCTTTTTCTCTAGCTACAGTCAGCAGGACTTCGGGAGAAATGGAGAAGACTGCAGGCCAAGGCTGTACTTGCTTCAGGTGCAGGAGAAAGAGAAGGAGGCAGCAGGTTCTCCGGATGGCTTTGTAGGGTGAGGTAGAGAGGAGGCCCAGGGAAGGTCTGAGCTCAGGGCGACAGTCACAGAGCCACCTGTGGGCCACCCAGATCCTTATGCCAATGCTCGGGGACACTCTGTTGCCTCCTAGGCACCTGCGGTCAAATTATTCATGTGTTTGGGCTCTTTCCAAGGGCATCTGAGAAGGGAAAGAGGTCTCTCCTAGGCCCAGGGGAACTAGCTCAGGTGAATGCCCTGCAGAGAGGGTCAGGACCCTAAAACTTGACAAGCAAGGTTGGAAGTTCAGCTCTAAGAACTAGCTTGGAGAGAGAGGGGACCTGGACTCTGGGTGACAGCAGGGACTCATCCAGGGCTCTGGCTTTCTGCATGGGTCACACTACAGCACCTCACCCCTGCACCTGGCATGACTTTGCTGCACGGATCCTGAACCCGGGCTCATCCCCTCAGTACTAGAGGGGACCTGCCAGGGCAGGACTTGCCCTACCAAAGATACTCAGCATTTCTGAAGATCTCCTGTCAGCACCCACATACCCACATGTCCCTTTGGTCCTGTTCAGTGGCCATGACAGGTCCCAGGACTCGGCCTTCAGCAGTCTGTGCAGAATGGGGTTGTCCCTTCCTGGCACCCAGCACTGGCACAGATGGCCCTGGGGAACAGAGATCCAGAAAGTGAAGTTTCCTTCTCCAGGGGTCCCATATAACTTATTCACCCACTCATGGGAGGCTTACTGGGGTGGTTCCTGGCTTCCCAAGCCTACAGCATTATTCGATCTAGCCTCAGATGGCAGCGTAGAATGAGGGGAAGTATATTTTCCCAAGGCCAAGTCATGACTGTTTGTGAGTCTGGATAAAGCAGTGGGAATTTCAGTCTCCTTGAGAAGCTGCCAACTAGTCCAGAGGCTCTAAAAGATCTGGAATCCCATCTGCTCCAGAATATTCTGGTTTGGTAGTCCTTAAATGTGCTCATTAGCCTGCTTCTGAAGTTTAGTGCCCACTACTTTCAAGTCAGGGGTCAGGGCCCTAATAACTCCATTACCCAGCTTCGGAAGCACCCGCCCAGCTCTCTGCGGGTTTGATGACAGGCTCCTGTACAGCACCCTGCAGGCCAACCTAATGGGGCCCTTCCCCACTGGCTCTGCTGAAGGGCACAGTTGTTAGTAAGAAATGACTCCCCACTGGGGTCTAAGGGGCAAAGACACTGATGGGCCAGACTTGAAAGTCCACACTTGTCTTGAGGGAAAAATAAAGCTTCATGAATGTACCCATGGATTGACTCCTAGGATTTGGATAGGGCTCATGACCAGAAGCCTGGATCCTGTGGATGGAATGTGCTCATCTCGGGGTCACAGGGCCCGCACGTGAGCCTGTGGTGACAGATCACCGCAGTGTGGCTGTACGTGCTTTTACTCTTTTCTGCTTAAAGATTATAGGGACTTGTGCTTTGTTTCCTCTGGAAAAAAATTTTTTTTAAATGAGCCAATCCTT
Organism: Enhydra lutris kenyoni; assembly: GCF_002288905.1. Lineage (NCBI taxonomy): Eukaryota > Metazoa > Chordata > Mammalia > Carnivora > Mustelidae > Enhydra > Enhydra lutris. The sequence goes on from NW_019154175.1 coordinate 653,679, forward strand.
CTCTCCTTTCATCTTTGCGACATGCATGTGGCCGTGGGCTGCTTTGTGCTAACTACCTACTCTTGCCTGGATGCAGCTCTGGCTTCCTGAGCAAGGGCCACAAGCTCCAAATACTGACTGAACCTTCTGGTGGCTGAAGAGAGGTTAGGGAAACAGGGTCACTAGGTGTTGGACCAAACATTTAGACTTTAGAAGTTCGGCTGAGACATATTTACCTGAGTAATTTGTTCCTTTCCGAGGGAAGGGGACATAATGTATTATACCATTCCATTACCCAGTACTTGCTGGTTACTTGATCTCATACTTAAACTCCTTACCTTTAATGTGATTTGCAGGGAGGCTTCGCTTTCCAGAGTGTCCCTGCTTTGGAGCCAGAGGTCTTGCCCCAGCACTTGGCTGCTTATTGACCACGCTCTCCTCTCCCCCACTGAGGGAGGTGTGGGGTTGAGAGTTGAGTCTGTGAAAGAAGATGGCCAACCAGATGGTGCACTTGTTCTTGGTGGAGGATGCAGACTCCAGCTTTGAGGGCTGCTGGCCCTTATACCTGCAAGGATACCTCCACCAAGTAGGATAAGGTTCCCCCAGGAAGGAAAGGGAGGCACCCCTCTGGCTGAGAAGCCCTGGTTTCGTGCACAACTTTGATATCTGTACCTTCATCCACCTTATTCTCTCATGCTCAGACCTGGCTCGTTCCTAAGACCATTTTTTAATTCTCAACCCCAGACTACATCTGTGTGCCGAGTTTGTAGCCAGTAGCAGGCAACCAATGGCTTAAAACATCTCTGATGCTACAATAACATGGGCCCAAGTGTTTCAAAGTGGTTCCGATTCCTTGTTATCCAATTCCTGGGCCTATTTTACCCTCAACCTTCTAGATCCTGTGTGCTGTTGCTGGCCAAATATCAGGCCCTTTTCTGGAACCTTCTTTCAGAAGTGTGGAGCCAGCATGGCACAGAGTCAAAAATGCCTTGCACCACTGCAGCCCATCCCTCAAGCTTCCCCTCCTGAATCCTTCGGTGGAAGGTCAAAGTAAGAAGCCTACTGTTAGAATTTTTGTCCAAGCCTTTGTGGGAACTAAAAGAATGCCTTAAGGGGGTCCCAGGTGTAGGGAGAGCCTCCTCTCCCCTTGTTGCCTCGACCACCATATGGCACATACACTCTAGAAAATTTTAGGAGCCCTGGTGGAGATAAAAGTTTCTGATGTGCATTCAATTAATACATTGTACGTTTTGCAATAAAGATGTTTAGCCTTAAGACCCTTGAATGGAACTCCAGCTGGGATGGAGCTACCAACACTCCCCCCCTCCCCTCCTCACTCGTGTTGCTTAAAGAGAAACCCCTTAAGGGCACTCTCCGACCCCAGGGTAGCCTCTCCTCTGTCACGAAATTGTACTGCCTTCTCGCTCGCTTCAAGACCAATACTTCCACCAGCTCTTGTGCCCTCCAGCTGGGGGGACTTCACTGTCCCCTCAACACCATCCACAGCCACCAGAGAAAGCATCATTTTCTCACACAAGGCATTCGTGTTTTGAAGTTTTGAATCCCACTCTCCCCGCCACCACCATACACGGTTCAAAAGAATCAATGTGAATTTGCAGCTTAAATTAGTTTCAAATGAAACGTCTTTCTCATGCGAGCAAATCAGACTCATTCTGGAACCTCTAGAACTGGACTCGAGTGCCCCACAGGCGCCAGACCCAGTGGGTGCCCTCCCTGCCCCAATGAATGTATTCTCTTAGTATTCAGACGTTGTCTTTCTGCATCGGTGAGAGGCTGTCCACAGCTGATGGTTCGCCAACCCCGTAAAGACACTTCTACTCCTGAGCAGCCCGTCAGTCTGGGGCTTCTCCTTATATTGATATCTTTCCATTGAGTCCCGCCAAATCCTCCATTGGGTTTTTCTTTTTCCTTCACATCTGCCACTTTGTCCAAATGAGCATGAATAGACAGAAGTGCAAATGAGCTGATACTATTTTTATGGTCAGCTGACCATGCTGCCAGAAACTCCACTGTATGTGTGCACTTGGGAATGGTAAAAGGAATATGCGGGCCCCTCCATTGATGATATGCCCTTCTCAACATTTTTAAACAAGCACAAATGATATTTGTAAAAAAAAAAAAAGTTTAATTTTATTTATTATGGTAATAAACTATTTTATACAGGATACTTGCTTTTTGCCTTTTCTTACATAATTTAAAGGCATTGAATTGGATGTTCTGGCCTAAGATGACAACAAGGATGGTACTTTCTATTCCTTTCCAAGAGCTTGGGAGGCCCTAATTTGGAGAGTAGCTGTAAGTCTGGTTTTGGGGGCCTTAGTATTCTAGAGACCCCAAGATTGTGTGTCTAAGGACAGCATAGCAAGAGAATGTTTGTGACAGTGGTTTGCCACATGATCCAGAAATAAGGCTGTATCTGCTCTTTGGACGTCCCAAGATGCCTTCCAATGGTGCCATCCCTGGAAAACTGTGGTACAACACAGTGATTTCACACATATCTGAACATGACCTCCTAATTAGAAGTTTACATTTTAAACAATTTGGGTTGAAATCTGTTTAAAATCTATTAATGCTTCCCTGCCTTTTAAAACAGTGTAAAAAACAGAACTGCGTCTTTTTGGAGTGATTCCGTATCAACCATATGAGTTCTGATCCGTGCTTTAATTCATGGATGGTCTCAGAAGCTACTAAGGTAGAGGACTGCTTGACCCTAAATGAACTAGTCCTAAGTCCCAGCACTCTCAGTTTGGCTGTGGTTTTAATACTTGCTTGAATAATTGCTTCTTGCTGGTGAGATTCTCCACAGGACTGTCAACCTTTCTTTTTTAATACCAGGGGACTGCATTTCAAAAAGCACACCTTGCTTTTTGTAGACAGAACGTAACTCAGGATGAGGAATTTGTGATCTGCAAGCCATATTTGGGCCTCTGCTTGATCCCATAGGGCCGTAGTATGAGTACAGCATTTTTAATGATGTCCTCTACAACCCATTCTTTCATTATGTTGCAGAAAAGCATAATAAAAATAAAGGAAATGTGATAGTATTTAGAAGTCCAAGTGACTGATACTCATTCAAAAGTCTCACCTAAAAAAAAAAAGTTTCACCTAATAAAGCACTGAACATTAGGTTCTTTATATATCCTCAATGGTGAAAAAAAAATCCCTCTTTGTGAATATGATTTTTGTAATTAGTCAAAAGGACTAGTAATACAGTGCTAAGTAATAGATACTACATTCTGGGTGCCAAAGGGGTGTCAACTATTAGGGGGATTTTGTTGGTTTGTTTTTAAATAAAACAGTTTCCCTGAAGAAGGGCTTTGGGTTTCTCAATGCCCACTGAGGAAGGCCAGCACCCTCAAGATAACCTGGCTTCTCAGTGGTTGGGCCTCTTGTTGGAGATATTCTGGGACATTTGTTAGAAAACTCATTATATTATGGTTAATTTATTATAATATATATAATTATATTATTATGTATTATATACTTGGACATCTTCTTGCACGGTCCCCAAAATAAGTCAAAATGACCAAGAGGTGGCTGTCCTTCAGATGTCCTGCTTGCCTCCCTGGGGATCATCTTGGCGATCGTATTTGCAGCTCGGCTTGTCCACAGGGCTCGGTTGAGGTCAGAGGATCCCGGGGCTAGAAGCGACCTTGGTACCTTGCCTAGTTGTTTTCCCGCCCCATGCCTGAAGCTGCCCGGGGCTGATGGCTTTTGCAAAGTGAATATCAGAGCTGCTCTGTCCTGCCAGGACCTTCAGGAGTCTTTCATTTAGAGCAAATCCAAGACTTTACTTCACATGCATGAAGAGAGATCTATTACCGCTTTCATATTACAGTTGGAGAACAGCAAGAGGTCAAAGAAAGAAAACAATGGTCCTAAATAATCCGCATGTTGGTTAATCAGACCTCAAATATGTAGCTCATCGTGAACTAATTCCCAAGTACTCCAAGTCATGTAATAGCTTAAGAGAAATTCAGGATTATTAGCTCCAAATATATTCACCAATTCTTCCAATATAAGTTAAGTGAATAAATTTGTTTTTACATAAATGATGTCTCCGAAGAGTTCAAAATACTTTGCATTATTTACATATGTACATACATCAGACACTTGCCTATAATCCTCTTCACGCCCCTGTGTGTGCTTAGCCAGGCTCCCTGTGGCTGGCCACGGTTCCAGAATGAGTCAGTCCATGATCCTGTACTATAGTCCCTGGAGTGTTCTCTCTCCCCAGAACCATGCCCTACTTAAAACTTCCCAGCACCTTGGGATCACCTGCGTGGGCCTCTCTGTCCTTTACTCACCCAACTGCTAAGGCCACTGCTGTCAGCCTGCCTGCCCCTCTGGGTCTGTTCTAAGCAGCAGTCAAGCCGGGGTACACCCACTGCACGCCTGCCTGCTCCATCCACGTCTGCTCTCCCAGGCAGAATGGGTAGGAAGAAAGCATGTCAGCAAGACGGCCGGTCCTGCATTCTAGGAGTTTGAATCTCAGTGAGATTCAAATTCAGTGAGTTAAAAGCCACAGCCAGGACACAAGGATCACACCAGATGGCAAATATAAGATATGTGGCCAACCCAGGTCCAAGGGAACATTTCATTCAATAACAATTTTATCCATGGGTTTGAGATGTACTAAGTCTCCCATAATGAGGTACATAGACTATGGATCAAACTTCCCAGCTTCTTTACATACCACTTGCCCTCTCAGAAAAAAAAAAAAAAAAAAAATCCAAAGTCAAACAGATCTCTTCAGCCTCTTCTACCACTTACGGCTATTAGTGACCTGTCACCCACTTTCCAGAGGGGTAAATAGTTAAATAAGAGTCACAGGTATTTATTTACATTTTAAGCATTTTCTTTAAAAAATACTCAAAATGATTCCGTAAAAATGTGAATTATCAATATGACAGAAAAGGCTCCATTTTATTTGTAACAAAATAAAACAGTTTAAACCAGAGTGTAATCCACTGAGCGGGAAGATGACTGCTGGGGCTTACTCATGAAGAGAGGAAAAAGGACCATAGAAAACCATCCTTACCCTTTGTCATTTGCCTGGTAGCACCCGTCTGTGGGTGCACTAGCTCATGGTTCCTTAATTCTTCTTCTTTGTTGGGAAATGAAGATTAACTGTCCGGTAGAGGAACTGCCATGTTTATACTCTGCAAATCTAGGGAACCAAGCATCCAAATGTCGATCACTGTGACAGTGTTCCAATAACAGATCTCCTTAGGTACTGGCCTCTTGGAACACGATAGGACATGCTGTATCTTCCTTGACTGGACAATGAGAAACTTAACTGCGGCTTTGTCTCCTCCCTGCCAGGGTGAAGCTCAGACCCCAGTGCTGGTTCTAGAGACCACACTGCAGGACATGGGAAAGAAATCACTTAAATGTTAGCAAAATATTTCAGAAATATCTATTGCATTTAATTCTTGGTAAAGTAGAAAGAAACTGAAGGGCCCTGGGACCGGGTTCTAGACCACAATGTTACCATGTGCAGCAGGCAAGACAATACTGCTCTGGGCCCCTGCTTACTCAACAGGAAAGTAATGGGGCTGGGGGAGCTTTGGTCCCCAAAGTTAGAAGCCTCACTGGTTGTCAATTTTCTATGAGAGCTCAAGCTTCCAGTTTTGGAGGGAGATAACTCCAACAAAAGATGAGCAGATGACGCACTGGTTCATTGGAGGTTATCTTGGCGTATGAGGTCAGGGTGAAGCACCAGTTGCCTTGGAGGCCAGCAGGAAGGGCTGGCACCGGCTGGGCGGCATTAGTCCACTGAGTATGTCTGGGCCCAGGCAATGCCCACATGGGAGTAGCAGTAGAGGAATCCCAGGACAGAGAGGGTCACATATGGCCATCCTGCAGCGGGAAGACAGAGACAGAAGAGCAGTTAGAAACACCTGGGGCAGGACCTTCCACAAGTGCAAACTCTCCCCCTTTGGAGAAGGCAACCCAAGAAACAACATGGGCCTCAGCTGATGCATCAAGACACACACCTCCTGGAAGGTGTGCTCTACATGGAACACCAACAACTTGAACCCTACATTCCTACTGGCCAGCATAAAACGAGGGGTATGCTATCTCAAATGGAAATTAGGTTTAGAAATAGGACTGGCTTTTTGCCATCTGCAATGACGGGGATGGAACTAGAGGGTATTATGCTGAGCGAAATAAGTCAACCAGAGAAAGATAATTATCATATGATCTCTCTGATATGAGGAATTTGAGAAGCAGGATGGGGGTTCATGGGGGGTAGGGAGGGAAAAAATGAAACAAGATGGGATCAGGAGGGAGACAAGCCTTAAGAGACTCTTAATCTCACAAAACAAACTGAGGGTTGCTGGGGGTGGGGGGGGAGGGGTAGGGTGGCTGGGTGAGGGACATTGGGGAGGGTATATGCTATGGTGAGTGCTATGAAGCATGTAAGCCTGACGATTCACAGACCTGTACCCCTGGGGCAAATAATACATTATATATTAATTTTAAAAACTTAAAAATAGGACTGGCTTTTAAAGAACATATATTTAGAAAACTAAGGTAGTTAATAATAAAAAAGAAAAAAAGTCCGTAAGACCCACAGTAAATCTCAAAATATAGATTGGCCGTTATATGGAATTGAGTGCCATCTGTAAGAACACAGAAGGGAGAGCCTAAATTAAACATTTGCTTTCAAAACTCAAAGCTTTTAGTGGTTCCTTCTATAAGTACTCGTCTTAGAATATCTGATGTTCTTTTCTTTCTTTTTCTCCTCCTCCTCTCCCTTCTCCTCCTCCTCCTCTTCAATTAACAGCCCTCTCTTGCTGGTCACTTAATGACTTCCATGTCCTCTACATGTTTCACTTACTCAAACATAGGACTTTAGGAGCTCTGGAGATGCAGAGATGCTGTGGAAGGTACCAGATGCCGAAATAGGTGATCCCATTCCAGCTTGACAAAGATACACACTACTGGGATCTATGAGCCATGTAACATGTGCTAGATAATGATGTAGACAGAGCACATTTAAACTGGGCCATGTGGGGTGAGCAAGAGTTTGTCAGATGGAAAGGGGCAGAAATAAGCAACCAGAGAGACCACCTCAAGTGTGAACATCACAGGCCACCCCAGGAACCGGGATCACAGGACTGTGGCTACTGCACAGGAAGGGGCAGGCAGGGCAGGGCTAGAAGTAGGGAGGAGGCAGTGGGGAGCCACTGAGGGTACTGTACTTCTATAGGCTCCCTTCTTGCTATATCAACAAGCAGCTGTGATTATTATTACTAGAAGTTGTATGAATATGGCATAATGGTTAAGTGTGCCGGCTCCGAGGTGAAACTGGACACCAGTTCAAACCCTGACTCTGTCACTTGCCAGCTCCGTGACTAGGAACAACTTGATAAATCTCAAATGTAAAACTAGGGGAGGGACAGAGCACCTCTACAGGATGCCATGGACTCACTGTGTCCCCCTACATTCATGTGTTGATGCCCTAATCCCGACTGCATATTTCGAGGTGGGGCCTTCGGGAGGTACATGGGTTGAGATCAGATCACGAGGGAGGAGCCATCATGATGGGATTAGTGCCCCCACAAGAATGGACGCCAAGAGCTTGCCTCCTCTCTCTCTGCCATATGACACAGTGAGAAGGTGGCCATCTAGAAGCCAGAAAGAGGGTCCTCACCAGGAACCAGATCAGCTGGCATCTTGATCTTAGACTTTTCCAGTCTCTGGAACTGTGAGAAGTAAATGCCTGTTGTTCAAGCCTCCCAGTCCACATACTTCCTTACGGCGGCCCGAGGTGACGAAGACATAAGGAGGGAATGTGACATGATGTAAAGGCCTGCACGGTGCCTGGGCTCTGATGGGCACTAAGGAAAGGTAGTCATAATAGACATAAAAGACACAGAAGTCTTTCTCCACCAAGGTGAGAGTGATAACAGGAAGTCCCGCCCTGGTCTTCCTCTGAACTCTTGTTTTCAACTCTCTCCTGAGATTAGCTTGGCACCAGAACTCTAGGCCCTGAAGGCAGGAGAAGTGAGGGGAGCCGAGGACCCCCAACAGCCTGGCTCTAGGCCCAGCCCTACAGTCCCACCTCCTGTCTGCTCGTCAGCCAGTGGGTTAGCTTCCTGTGGCTACTGGAGCAAATGACCACAAACTTAGTGGCTTCCAACAACAGAAATGCATTCTCTCATACTTCTAGATGCTGCAAGTCTGAAATCAAGGTGTTGGCAGGTTGTCCTCTCTCTAAAGGCTCTTAGGGAGACTCCTCCCTTGCCTCTTCCAGCTTTGGATGACCCCAGATACTCCTTGACTTATGGCAACATACTTCCAAGCTCTGCCTGTCTTCATGTGATACTTTTCTTAAGAGAGTACCTTTTCCCTGGGTATCTCTGTGTCCTCTCCTCTTAGAAGGACACCAGTCATTGGGTTCAGGGCCTCCTCTAAATCCACCATGATTTCTTCTCAAGACACTTAGCTAATGACATCAGCAAAACCCTTTTTCCAAATGAAGTCCAATTCTGCTGTTGCACACAGACATGAATTTGGGGGGAGAGCGGGCACTAATCGGCCCAGGACAGCCAGGTACTTTTTCAAGCTTCAAAATGGACACATCCTGCCTGGAGCCCTCAGACACAGATGCCAGGGGACCTGTTGACATCTGCTCCTCAGTGGACTCAGGAAGCAGAAATTAGAGAGGGGGCTTCAGGCATGGGGAGCTGACCCAGACTTCAGCTGTGTTTAGGATGATGCGTTGGCAGGTGCTTGGTAAACAAAGAACCCAGAAGCGGGCTGTGGAGGTGGGAGAATGGAGAGCTTATATTTACACAAAGCTGGGTCTGGGTCATTGGACAGCTGTGCTCGGCCCTGCAGCCATCCAGGGACATCCCTGTGAAAGCTTCCGGCCAGCACACAGAACTGTAAGGAGAAATACCCCCAGCACCGCCCAGAAATGTGGCATAAGCATGTTCAGTCGGGAGCCCAGTTAGACCCTGAAAATTCCCTCTACCATTAACTGTCTGCCATGCACAGAGGCAGATAGACAACAGGTAGCACACCTGTAATCCTGACTCTGCTATGAGACCCTAGCCAGGCCTCAGTTTCTCCACCAACACAATGGGAGATCAAAAACAAACAGATGTGCATGAAATTGGATCACAGACTCAGTAGTGCTTTTAAAGAGTTTCAGAAATGCAAATAATTCCTACACCTGAGAAGTCAATGTATATAGTCTATGTGTGAAGCTGTTATGTAAACAGCTCTCCTTTCCTGACCTCAAGAGTAAGCTCTGTGATGACAAGAAGACAGATTCCACAAGTCACCCTTCCGCAGTATTCACTCAGTATTTCATGAGCATTTGCTGTGTGCCTGGCCTGTCTGAGACATCAGACATCAGTATCACCCTCTGTGGGCTGCCTGCTCTGGGCACTGGGACTTTGTAGAAGCTGCTAACTAAGCACTGATGTACTCCAAGTGTCGGGGGTGCGTGGGGCTGAGACTCCTCTTTATCAGGGCTCAGATCAGTGCAGAAAAAGAGACAGGGATGGGCTGTCATTCTGGCCACATTTGAGGGTTGCTATGATGCCGTCATCCAGGCTTGTCAGCCGTGCACAAAAAAGAGGGCATCAAAAAGGGTTCTGTCCCAACAAATGAACCCCGACCTCATCCTGTAGCCCTCACTCTCCCCGGCCTTTCCCCATTCTGTGTTCTCCTTCCAAGCTTGCCCTTCTCACCAGGGTTTCTAATCCACACTGTCCAGTCAACTCCCAGATCCTGGCATCTCCAACCCCATGCATGCGCACACACACATTCACATACATGCACACATACGTGCACATGCATGCATGCACGCATGCACACACACACACACACACACACACACACACCATTGATGTGGCTTATAGCCTGGTGGGCAGTATGGTATTGGTCAAAAGAAAAGGTCTTTCTTAAGAGAGTACCTTAAGGCCAAGCCACCCCTGCACACTTGGTATATTCACAGCTAGGCCCCCAGATTCAGTGATTCGTCCTGGTGGGCTTTTGATACCTAGACCTATTAAGATCTAAACAGTTGAACACTTTTAACAGCTGACAACTAGGCAGCACTGAAGACACTACAAAGAGGATGCTAGCAAGTTAGGCAATGGTTGCAAAAGACTGGGTAATGGAGCTAATAGGACAGACTACCTGACAGGTATAGCTAAATGCATACAAGTAGGATGCATAGCACCACAGATTCATTTAAGAAGATCCATGTATGTGGTGTAATAGAGGGAGTTAATAGGATGTAGGTGGTTATATCATGCTATTGTTAAGAGGCCCCTGGTGTATTGTAGAATAACTACAGCTAATGAGAACAGGTAGGACACAGAGGGAAATGTCTATAGCTAAGAAAGCAAGTGGTGTGATTTTACTTGAGGTTATTATGGCTGAGTGATTTTCTGAGCAATTACATCAATCTGAAAAGACTGGAAGGCTGAGGCTCAAGAGAGTGAAGGAAAAGACCATTATCATGCAGGGGGATATATAAAATTGGTTTTCTGGAAAGTGATGGGATAATCAGAACAAGCAGCAAGTCTAATGAAAATCTTTATTTAAAAGGTAACATTGTAAAATGATTGCAGCCACTGTGGAAAACAGCATGGAGGTTCCTCAAAAAATTAACCACCTAAAACAACAGAATACTCATTGCTCTCAAGCAATTCCTTGAGATATTCCTTGCATATTCTCAGACCACAATGCTTTGAAACTGGAACTCAATCACAAGAAAAAGTGTAGAAAGAATTCAAATACTTGGAAGCCAAAGACCATCTTGCTCAAGAAGGTTTGGATCAACTTGAAATCAAAGAAGAACTTAAACAATTCATGGAAACCAATGAGAATGAAGACACATCGGTCTAAAACCTATCGGATATGGCAAAGGTGGTCCTATGGGGGAATCACATAGCCATCCAAGCCTCACTCAAAAAAACTGAAAAATCCTGAATACACAAACTCTTTTTACACCTAAAAGAACTGGAGAACCAGCAACAAATTAAGCCAACCCCATGCACAAGAAGGGAAATAAGATTAGAGCAGAGATCATGAGTTAGAAACTAGAGATATAGTAGAACACATCAATAAAACCACAAACTGGTTCTTTGAAAGAATTAATAAGACCGATAAACCACTGGCCAAACTAATCCAAAAGAAAAGAGAAAGGACCCAAATTAATAAAATTATGAATGAAAGGGGTGAGATCACGATTAACACCAAGGAAATAGAAACAACCATCAGAAATTATTATCAACAGCTATATGCCAATAAGGTAAGCAACCTAGAAGAAATGGATGCATTCCTGGAAACCTATAAACTACCAAGACTGAAACACAAAGAAATGGACAACCTGAATAGACCAATATCTAGTAACGAGATTGAAACAGTGATTTAAAAACTCCCCAAAAAACAAGAGCCCAGGACCTGATGGATTCCCTGGGGAATTCTACCAAACATTCAAAAAAGAGATAATACCTATTCTCCTGAAGCGGTTTCAAAAATAGAAACAGAAGGAAAACTTCCAGACTCTTCCTATGAAGTCAGCATTACCTTGATCCCCAAACCAGGCAAAGAACCCATCAAAAAGGAGAATTTCAGACCAATATCCCTGATGAATGTGGATGCCAAGATTCTCAACAAGATCCTAGCTAACAGGATCCAACAGTACCTTGAAAAGATTACCCACCATGACCAGGTGGGATTTATTCCTGGGGCGCAAAGGTGGTTCAACATTTGCAAATCAGCCAATGTGACAGAACAAATCAATAAGAGAAGAGAGAAGAAACACATGGTCCTCTCAATTGATGCAGAAAAAACATCTGACAAAATACAGCCTCCTTTCCTGATTAAAACTCTTCGAAGCATAGGGATAGAGGGAACATTCCTTAAATTCATAAAATCCATCTTTGAAAAACCCACAGCAAATATCATTCTCAATGGGGAAATACTGAGAGCCTTCCCATTGAGATCAGGAACACAACGAGGATGTCCGTTCTCACCACTGTTGTTCAACATAGTACCTAGAAGTCCTAGCAACAGCAGACAACAAAGAGAAATAAAAGGTATTCAAATTGGCAAAGAAGACATTAAACTCTCTTTCTTCGCAGATGACATGACACTTTATGTGGAAAACGCAAAAGACTCCACCCGCAAATTACTAGAACTCATACAGCAATTAGGTATTGTGGGAGGATACAAAATCAATGCACAGAAATCAACTGCTTTCTTATACACTAACAATGAAACTGTAGAAAGGGCAATTAGAGAATCAATTCCATTTACAATAGCACCAAAAACCCTAAGATACCTTGGAAAAAACCTGACCAAAGAGGTAAAGGATCTATACTCAAGGAACTACAGAACACTCATGAAAGAAACTGAAGAAGACACAAAAAGGTGGAAAAACATCCATGCTCATGGATCGGAAGAATAAACATTGTTAAAATGTCTATCCTGCCCAGAGCAATCTATACATTCAGTGCCATCCCAATCAAAATACCAGTAGCATTTTTCAAAGTGCTGGAACAGACAAACCTAAAATTTGCATGGAACCAGAAAAGACGCCGAATCACTAAGGAAATGTTGAAGATGAAAAACAGTTGGGTGCATCATGTTGCCTGATTTCAAGCTTTATTACAAAGCTGTGATCACCAAGACAGCATGGTACTGGCACAAAAACAGACACATAGACCATGGAACAGAGTAGAGAGCCCAGATATGGACCCTCAACTGTATGGTCAAATAATCTTTGACAAAGCAGAAAAAATATCCAGTGGAAAAAAGACAGTCTCTTCAATAAATGGTGCTAGGAAAATTGGACAGGTATGTATAGAATGAAACTCGACCATTCTCTTACACAAAGATCAACTCAAAATCGATGGGAGACCTCAATGTGAGACAGGAATCCATCCAAATCCTAGAGGAAAACATAGGCAGTATCCACTTTGACATCAGCCACAGCAACTTCTTCCAAGACATGTCTCCAAAAACAAAGGAAACAAAAGCAAAAACGAACTTTTGGGACTTCATCAAGACCAGAAGCTTCTGCACAGCAAAGGAAACAGTCAACAAAACAAAGAGGCAACCCACAGAAGAGAGGAAGATGCTAGCAAATGACACTACAGACAAAGAGCTGATATCCAAGATCTATAAAAAAAACTTCTCAAACTCAACACCCAAAAAACAGATAATCATGTCAAGAAATGGGCAGAAGACATGAACAGACCCTTCTCCAATGAAGACATACAAATGACTAGCAGACACATGAAAAAATGTTCATCATCATGGGCCATTAGGAAAATTCAAATCAAGACCACATTGAGATACCATCTTACACCAGTCAGAATGGCAAAGATTAACAAGGCAGGAAACAACAAATGTTGGAGAGGATGTGGAGAGAGGGGACCCCTATTACACTGTTGGTGGGAAAGCACATTGGTGCAGCCACTTTGAAAAACAGTGTGGAGATTCCTCAAAAAATTAAAAATAGAGCCACCCTATGACCCTGCAATTGCACTACTGGGTATTTACCCCAAAGATACAGAAGTAGTGAAATGAAGGGCCATATGTACCCCAATGTTCATAGCAGCAATGTTCACAATAGCCAAACTGTGGAAAGAGCTGAGATGCCCTTCAGCAGATAAATGGATAAAGAAGATGTGGTCCATATATATAATGGAATATTATTACTCAGCCATCAGAAAGGAGGAATACACAACTTTTGCATCAACATGAATAGGCCTGGAGATTATGCTGACTGAAATAAGTCAAGCATAGAAAGATAATTATCATGTGGTTTCAGTTACTTGTGGAACATAAGAAATAACATGGAGGACAGGAGAAGGAAAGAAAACATGAATTGGGGCAAATTGGAGGAAGAGACAAACCATGAGAAACTGTAGACTCTGAGAAATGAACTGAAGGTTTGGCGGGGGGTGATGGGTAAGCCTGGTGGTGGGTATTGTGGAGGGCACATATTGCATGGAGCACTGGGTGTTGTACATAAATAATGATTCTTGGAACACTGCATCAAAAACTAATGATGTGGGGCACCTGAGTGGCTCAGTGGGTTAAAGTCTCTGCCTTCAGCTCAGGTCATGATCTCAGGGTCCTGGGATTGAGCCCCGCATCGGGCTCTCTGCTCAGCGGGAGCCTGCTTCCTCCTCTCTCTCTCTGCCTCTCTGCCTACTTGTGATCTCTGTCAAATAAATAAATAAAATCTTAAAAAAAAAAACTAATGATGTATTTTATAGTGACTAACATAACACAATAAAAAAATAAAAATTAAAAATTAAAAAATTAAACATAGAATTATCACATATATACCCAAAAGAATTGAAAGAACTAGAAGAGATACTTATGTACCCATATTCACAGCAGTATTATGTACAATAACCAAAAGGTGGAAATAGACCACGTGTCCACTCACAGATGAATGGATAAACAAAATGTGGTCTATACATACAATGGAATATTATTCAGCCTTGAAAAGGAGGGAAATCCTGATACAAGCTACAGCTTGGATGAACCTTGAAGACATTATGCTAAATGAAATAAGCCAGACACAAAAGGACAAATATTATATATGAGGTCCCAAAGTAGTCAAATTCGTAGAGACAGAAAGTGAATGGCAGTTACTGGGGGCTGGATGGAATTATCGTTTAATGGTATAGGTGTTTCAGTTCTGCAAGGTTAAAACCATTCTGGGGAGATGGATGGTGGTGATGGTTGCACAGCAGTGTGAACATGCTTAACACCACTGACCTGTACACTTAAAAATGGTTAAAATGGAAAGTTTTATGTTATATATAATTTACCACAAAAAAATTCTATGCTGAGTCAAAGAAGACATCAGTAAAATAATATATACCATATTATTCCATTTATATAAAATGAAATTAATTTATAGTAACCAAAAGCTTGTAGTGGTTGCCAGGGCTGGAGCAGAGGGAGGGACAAATTACAATGGGGACACCAGGAGTCTTTGGGGATGATGAAAATGTTTTGCATTTTGATTACGGGAATATTTTCAAGGGTATATACAAGTGGAGAATACCTTAAATATGTATATTTTACTGTGCATAAATTATTTCTCAATAAAGTTATAAAAAATTAAAAATTGAAAAAATGAAAAAAACAATTTTCAATTTCACAGACTTGCAGTATTCCACTACGATGTCCTAGTGTTATATATGCCCTAAGGTATTCAAACAAAAGATGCACATGCAAGAAGATACAATTTACTTTTTAAATGATGATGGGTTCTCAATCCTTCCTCTCCCTAGGGGCCGGAGGATTTGCCATGTGTAGGGCTGAACAGTGGGCTCCCCCCTAATGCTCTCTTCCACTGGGACCTCTGAGTAGGAGAACAATGCTAAGAGCTCTTTCTTAACTGTGCAAACACACTCAGCAGCTGAATCAGCACAAATCCCTATCCCAGAGAAGAAATCAATCCTTCCTAATGGGAGAGAAGTTAATTGAGTTGCTGAATTGTGTGTGAGCTATCAATTACCCCATCAAAGGCTCACTCAGCTGTCAGTCTCGGCAACCAACACTCCTGAGCTTGTGGTCGCCATCTTGGCTCTAATGGCGCTTTTTCAAAGACCACATCCTACCACTAACCATTTTTAGAAGAAAATGGCTGGTGACCACCATATGATCAACCTTTGCAGGGAAGCCTTTTTCCTGCCCTTCCTCTAGTCAGCCAGCACCATAGTCTCTGTCCACATGTAAGTAGTTTATGAAGAATAGAGAATCTACTATACAGTTTACAAAGAATACACAGTCTTAGTGAATCCTTACAGCACTTCAAGATCGAAATCATGAACAGACGCCCATATCCTTGCTTGTAGCCACACTGCCTCAAAAGGGCCCAGAGTCCACATCCCAAGCCCAGAGTGTCAGATTAAATCCTATTTGGAGGAAAGTCTCCAGTCTTTCTTTTACTTTTATCTATAATTATCTGTCTTTTACCATTAACAATGCCTTAGCTTCCTCCTTCCATCCACCCAGGCAAGTTTTCTAGCAGAGGCTCTGCTGCCCTGCTGCCCACGGAGCCTACTGCTCATCCACTGCTCAGCAGTCACCCTGCTGAGTCCCAGTTCTTCTTGAGGTTAAGGAACTCTCAGCTTGGCTCTTGGGTCCCTAGAGCTGAACAGAGGGACTCTCACCACCTGTCCCATAGAGTAGCAATGTCACTCAGTAACTCAAAACCATTCCAAGAAAGGAAGAAGAGGAGGTTCCCATTCTTCCTGAGAGCCATGAGGCTACAAAGGAAACAAGTCTCACCTCCCCAGGCAAACTGTCCTTGGTTGAACCCAAGCCTGAAAATCTGAAGGATGCATTATAATAACTAAATGCCATCAACATATCCACCCATATCCCTGGGGATGCAAGGTGCATGTGTAACAGCCCACGTTGCCATCCTGGTGAAGACAGAAGACTGATGGATTTCAGCCTCCATGGACAGCCTTTGTGAAGGGGTAGGCTCGGAGAAGGATATCCAATGGGGAAATGGAAAGAGGTGATTCCAGGAGATGCTGCAGAAAAGAGAGTCATAGGACTTTGTGACTGATGGATCTGGCAGCCAAAAAAATACGTTCCCTCTCGCTGACCCTGAGCACTGCTCACCGAGTACCCTTGGGGCTGACATTCAGCTAGTGCACATCAGAGGGACACCACCTAACGGTAACAGGCTGATCCACTACCCTACTAGGTAGTAAAAGCCATGATCCCAGCCTTTCCTCCTGACCTGTTCTCTGATTTCACATCAAAAGGGGTAAAGCCCTGGTTCTGGAGGGGCCTGCAGGATTCGCTCCAGCACATGGCTGTGCTCTCTCTGTGCCCACACCTTACATTTGTTAGATACATTGAACACCAGCTCCCCACTCTATGCACACAGTGTCCTGCTTTGGGGGTATCTTCTACTCTGAGGCCAGCAGAGTTTGAGTGTCCCTCTCCTTAGAGAACCAGCTCAGGCACTGGACTCTGGTCCTAGAGTGTTGGCGCCACTACCCGTGAGCCCGGCTCACTCTGCACCATTGCACCAGCCTCGCTCCTGTCATTTCATCAATTTTTCAGAATAACTCTATGCACTGTTGCCTTTGTTCAAAGAGCTACCTCCTGGTGGCATTTTATTTTTAACAATATTCAGGCCTGATGGGGGGAAATGATAAGGTGCCTTGGTGGTTTTATTTAAATCTTATTTACTCCAGTAGTCCCAGCCTGGAGATAATGTGGAGCCATTCATCAAACAGTCCTGAGCCTGCAGACCTTCCTTCAGAGCTAAATTTAGAGCAGTAACCTTAACAAAGCTATACGGCAGGAGGCTTTTGCCATCAGAAGGCCACCTTATTGAGGACACAGAGCAAGAGCAAAGCTGCCCAGGCTTCAAAGCCTGTAAACTGCCAGATCTGTTTTCAAACACAGGGGGATAGTGACGGAAGGTGTGAAGAACAGGCTCTGCCACTTTAGGGTTAAGTAACAGTTTCCTGCCTTCATATAGTTTACAAGCCTGGGCCTCGAGCAGCGGCTTTGAGGCCTTAGTGTTTTTTCAAAAAATGCTCACAATCTGAAGGGTTTGAAGAGGTGGGGGGGTGGGAGGTTGGGGGAACCAGGTGGTGGGTATTAGAGAGGGCACGGATTGCATGGAGCACTGGGTGTGGTACAAAAACAATGAATACTGTTATGCTGAAAATAAATTTTAAAAAATGATTAAAAAAATGCTCAGCTGACTTTTTCACATCCTTCCATGAGAAAGAAGGATTAGATGGTTCTAATCTGTCCATGAAATTAAAGCATGAATTCCCGGGGCCCTGGATTTCTAACATGAGCCTACAGCAGAATCATCTGGAGGCCATGTCAAGAAGCCGCTGGGCGACCAGACCCCCAATTTCTGATCCATTCCCAGGTGATGTGGGTGCTGCTGGTCCAAGAACCACACCTTGGGAACCACCGTTCTAGAGGAACTCCAAAGAAAATTGAAGGAAGAGCTTCCTATTGACAGAGTTGCTCACGAACTGACTGGGGTTTTTCACAGAACAGAGGAGACAGACAGTCACAGGGCTTTATGTTCCCAGGTCTGCTGCGGGGCACCTTCTACATTCTCTCAGCTACCTTACCAGGGATGTATTATTAGCCTCATTTCTTTTTTCTTTTTTTTCAAGATTTATTTGTTTGACAGAGAGACAGTGAGAAAGGGAACACAAGCAGGGGGAGTGGGAGAGGGAGAAGCAGGCCCTTGGCTAAGCAGGAAGCCCAATGCGGGGCTCGATCCCAGGACCCTGAGATCATGACCTGAGCCGAAGGCAGACACTTAATGACTGAGCCACCCAGGTGCCCCTATTAGCCCCATTTCATAAAGAAAGGAAACTAGGGCTCAGAGAAGCAAAGTAAGTTTCCCAAGGTCAAACAGCTAATTGGTCATTAGACCAAAGTGGGAATTTAGGACTGTGTGACTCATAGGAGTGGGAAGGAGCAGGTTTGTGTTTTCAGGCACCACCCACCACTAAATCACTAGGTCACACATCTCCAGAAGCCTCAGTTTCTCCATTTTTGTGAAGAAGGGTACAAAGAAAGCATTTATATCCCGTCTTGGTGAGTGCCTAACTTAGGCGGCATCCATTAAAGAGCATGCTCCCCACACCTGAGTGATCTTTCATTAACACTGTCAGAGCCAGGGGTTGAGCCTCCCTAAGGGGTCTAGCAGGGAGACACAGAGGAAGGGGTGGCTCTACCCCCACCCCTCCAACTACCACACACACACACACACACACACACACACACACACACAACTTCTTGCCATCCTGAGCAAGAGTTGTTTGCTGGGCGCTCTGGGTATGTTTCACTGTCACAAACAGCGGTCGTTAATAAATCACATTGTTCACAGTCAACTTTGCATCCTAATGCAGCTGACCTAGGCTGAATTTTTCATCCTTTCTTACCTCCCGGCACAAGCCTCGTGGGCAGAAGCTTACCGAAGCACTCACTTCCATAAAAGTAAAATCATTTCATGTGAAATTGAGGAAGTGGGGACAACAAGCCAAAGCCACTTTTTCTTACTCTGATAGCATAAATAGACGGTAGTGCTGAGAAAACACATCTTTTCTCTCTCCAGGGCCAAATAGGTAGGGACGCACTTCCCAGAAAACCGTCCCTGCAGTTGGTGCCACCGTCCCAACTCCTGCCACCGGGGCCAGAGGGTGCACAGTCATAACACGCCCCCCAGCTGTTGCTCTCCCCTCACCTGTGTTTTTAACACAGTCTCATTAAGGCTGTTGTTCACTGTTCATCATGACCACACTGCATAACACAGCAGATGCTGCCCAGCAAGTAAGCCCATGAAAGGCACTTCCCTGCTACGAAGGGTGTGCACAGTGTGGCTCAGGCTCCCCATCACACAGCCCGATGACCACTCCCCCGCACTGCTCTTCAAGAAGCACCTACAGCATCCCCGGCATTCAGACAGGCAGCCTTGACCCTTGCCCTGCAGACAGCCGCACCTGAGCCTGAGGCCCATTCGCAGGAGCCCCTGAAGGCTGACAGTGCGCTCCAGGGCCCTGGACACTCCCCCTCCCCCTTCAGATTCAGTCCCTCTGCTCCATCATCCAAATGTGCAGATCATGAAAGAGTAGGGGGAAGTGGAGATTCTGGAACCACTGCGTAGGCTGGGATGATGGGCTGACACTCGTTAGTTGAAATTTCACTATCATTAAAACAGCGGAGCTTCACAGTTTTTGTTTCCTAGTCCAATGATGCCAATACTGGATGGACGAGGTCTGGGAGCACGTCCCAGGAGGAGTGGCTGAAGGACCTGGCGATGTCTATCCGGGAGCATGGAGACTCTGGAGAAGAGAGCTGCCTGCTTGTATCTAGAAGTCTACCCTTAGAAGAGGTTTGAGGGGACATCTGTATGAGGAGGGGAGACACCCTGGGGCAAGGCACACTTCGGCAGCAGGAGCCCCCAACCCCGCAAAGGCTCGGGTTCCTCCTGCAGGGAATGCAGGGAAAGCAGCAGGGGCAGGACAGAGGCCTGAGCACAGTGGAGGAGATTCCTCACTCAGACCAGAGGCAGAACCAGGCCTGAGAGTCCACGAATCTGCTTCTCTCTTTGCAGGACACGAGGACCAGGGCACGCATGGTAAATGGACAATGAATAATGATGAGACAGAAGAAATACAGATACAGAGGTGGACTCTTGAGTCCTCATTCAGAAGACTTCCAAGTCGCTACCCCAGGCGATTAGAAATAAGACTTGTTGCATGGGGCGCCTGGGTGGCTCAGTGGGTTAAAGCCTCTGCCTTCGGCTCAGGTCATGATCCCAGGGTCCTGGGATCAAGCCCCGCATCAGGCTCTCTGTTCAGCAGGGAGCCTGCTTCCTCCTCTCTCTCTGCCTGCCTCTCTGCCTACTGTGATCTGTGTCTGTTAAATAAATAAATAAAACCTTTAAAAAAAAAAAAAAAAAAAGACTTGTTGCAAAACCCCTGAACAAGCAGCCACATGTAGGGGGAATTCTGGCCTCCATTTCCCCAGCTTGTGGGACCTGAAGCCAACTGACAAACATGACTGTGGCATGTGTGTGTCTGAGAGAAGAGGGCCACGAACACCTAGACTTTGGCCACAGGCTAGCAGAGCACAAATGCCACTCTCGGCATACCCAGCTTCCTATGACCCCGCCCCCCATGAGAGAGTCAGAAAGGGAGAGAGAGAGATGCCCATACCATGTGAATGTCTGAAAGATCATGTCAGTGACGAGTCTGACATGCTCTTTTCCTGAAGCAGTTAAGAGAACTCCACATTACTTGACTTCAAGTTCTCAGCAAAGAACAGGAGAAAGCCAGGCTCCCTGTGGTGGCTGTGGCAGCTCTCAGAAGTACTGGCACTCTCAGAAGCGACGGTGGGCTGGGAATGCCACCAGCCCCTTGGGAAGAAGAAGGAACCGGTCCCCCTGTCAGAGATGGCTTTTTTCTGACCTGCTGTTCCCACTTACTGCATCTCCAAAATCTGTTTTGCTCACCTCCATGCTGAGGAAGGGGTGGGTTTGAGCGGGAGAGGTATCACGGACCAAAGAGCTTGTCTGTGCCCAATCTGCCAGCAACTGTTGCTTGAAAAGGGGCTACAACCCCCACCCTCTGCCCTGCTCCTGTGACCTGGCCACAGGCAGGCCACCTGTGTCTGAGGTGCAGTGGGGGTCCACAGAGCAGCTTCTAAGGGTATTGAGCCCACAGGGTTGGTCTCATTCATGCTGACTTTAACCACCTGAGCTGCCCAGTGCCTTCCTGAGAAGGAACCTGACAGAAGCACAAAACAGCTCTGAGATTAGTTCAGAAAAATGTGGCTCCAGCATTTACAAATGGGATTTGGAAAAGGCATCTCATTTCCTAGGTGCTGGTGTGAGGAGGAGCGTGGAAACAGGTAAGAAGGGGCAGGCAGTGACAGTGTCCCTGTGTCACCTTCCGGCCAGCTGGCTTGAGCTTGCTCACTGACAGCAGCTGGGAACAGCTGCTCAGGGCAGCTGAGCACGCAGGTGGCCCCCGGGACCCGGAGAAGGCAGAACAAGGAGCAGCAGACCGTAGCCTCAGGGAGCCTGGGCCTTCTCTGCTAAAGAAGCATCAGTGATGTACTAGATGTTGGCTAATTGAGCATAATAATAAAAAATAAATAAGTAAAATTAAATTTTAAAAACGTTAAAGGATTAAAAAAAATAAAAAAGCATCAGTGCTTCCCTAGGAGGGGATAAGGGAGTTGTTTAGGAGAGAGACAAGGAGTGCGGAAGATCCCACAGGACCCTCGCATCAAACCCACACACGCTGAAGCCCCCGGGGCTCCACTGAGGGCACGTGGAGAGGCACAGAGCTGCCCCACATCATAGCTGCTCCTCCCTCACAGGGGCATGGGACAAGCCATATGGCCCAGGACAGCAGCCACTGTCACTGTCACATGGCAAGTGAGGGGCCAGTGAGGGAGATGGGTGTGCAGCTTGCGGGTGAGAGAAAGCACATGCACAGGTGTGTAGACTCGCATGAGGCTGGCCTGGCTTCAGTTTCACAAGAGACACTGCCACACAGAAGCCACATCAAGATGGGTCTAGAAGGGTTTCATAGTGTGGGCATGCTGATAAGTCAAAGTTTAGTCTGGAAAGAGACCACAAGGTCACATGAAAAGGGAATTAGGCTTATTCTAGGTCACTCTGGAAGACAGAATTGGGGCCAACAGATAGAGGTGACAAGAGACAGATTCTGATTTCCACTAAAAGGAGCAGCTATCAAGCAGCACTTCCCCATAAGGTGGGCATCCTGGGCTCCCATCCCTGTCAGCATCAGGCAGACTCCCAGAAGATGCGTTTTGGGGATGGCTTCCTCTGACGGGAGTGGGACCAGAGGCCCCAAGGTCCCTTCCACCTCTTAGAGATTACAGTCCTACAAAATTAAAGCCCTCAATCCGGGGCACCTGGGTGGCTCAGTGGGTTAGGCCTCTGCCTTCAGCCCAGGTCATGATCTCAGGGTCCTGGGATCGAGCCCCGCATCGGGCTCTCTGCTCAGCAGTGAGCCTGCTTCCCTCTCTCTCTGCCTGCCTCTCTGCCTACTTGTGATCTCTCTCTCTCTCTGTCAAATGAATAAAAATAAAAATAATTAAAAAAAAAAAATAAAGCCCTCAATCCATCTTGCCTTCCCCCCCACCCAGGAAAGGCACAAAGGCTGAGGTTAGACTAAAAGACCCTGTGTCAGGAGCAGGGAGAAGAGGGTCCTCCTTTCTGTCCTGGGAACAGAAGGCCATGACAGGCTGCGGAAATGTCACAAGATACAACAGATTTTTAGTGAAGTGCTTATGAAGATATTTACCTGACATAGAAAGTGACTCAGACACTTTTTTTTTTGGAGTTGGGTTATATAAAAAGACATTTTTGTGCCTTAAAGATACCATTCTGAAGGAATACCATATTCCCCCTCAGGCTCCCAACTCTGCCTGATGGCCTTGATGGGGTCTGCGTGGGATTGGAGGCCTCACTGCCAGAGGCTCTGGGCCCACACTAGGATTTGTCCCCCCGCCCCCCATCCAGGGTCCCTTCCGGCAACACTGCTCACTGGGGCAGCCCGAATGTCCCGACTCTGGCCAGCCTCTGCAGAGGCAACTTCACAGAGGATGCTCACAGGGAAGCTCTCTTCCTTGCCTGTCAACTGCTGGGACCCCAATACCTCGTACAGATTTCCTACAGGGCTAGGGAAGACAGATCTGTTGAAGTGGGGTTGAGAGGCAAATCCAAGGCAGCTTGGCTTTCTGGGGGATGTGAGGACTTAATGTTAGCTCTAGTGAGCAGGAAGTATTTTCCCCCTTCCCTGCCTCCTCTGGACTTTCTGTTCCGCCAGCAGCAGTGTCCAGGAGGCCGGGATCCCTTGTGAAACATGGCCGCTATTCACTCTCCTCCTGACAGTCTTTCCACGGGGTTAACTGTCAGCTGCCAGCCACCCCAGTTTCTCACTTGGTTTTGTTTGTGACCTCAGAGCACAATATTTACACTCTGGACTCCTTGTAGAGTTTCCAGATGCTCCCTTGGCGTGGTCAACTCGGGGCATGGAACCAGGCCATTTCTCGGATTCTTCTACAGTGACAGGGCAAGTGTCTACCAGACTGCTCCAGGTCTGGAGCCCCCACTGGGCCAGTCCTCCTGTGTCCCAGCAACGAGGCTTGAGGTGCTGGTGGAAGAAGGAACTATGACAGCCCCTCTCCCATGCCTGCTGGTGTCATCTCTGACGACATCTTGTCAGCACCATCTGAGTGTGGTGCTGACAAGGCTGCTGGCAGAGGCTCCCACCCCCCTTCTTGGGGTCACTGTGTGTTCCATTTGGGATGACTTGTCCTTGTTCTAAAGGCTGGGCAGTATCTGATCTGAAGAAACACTCATCATCCTGGTGACTCATCATTCAACACGTACTGAGCTCCTACTACATACAGGGCACTGGGCTAAGCGTTGGGGATACCAGAGAGATTGAAAGGCCAGCTTGCGGGGGGCCTGAGCAGCTCAGTCTATTAAGTGTCCAAATCTTGATTTCAATTCAGGTCATGATCTCAGGGTTCTGGGACTGAGCCCTGGGTCAGGCTCAATGCCAGTGGGTGTCTTTGAGGATTCTCTCTCTCCCTCCCACCCCTAAAATAAATAAATAAATCCTTAAGAAAAAAAAAAAGGAAAGAAAGAAAAAG
Organism: Enhydra lutris kenyoni; assembly: GCF_002288905.1. Taxonomy (NCBI): domain Eukaryota; kingdom Metazoa; phylum Chordata; class Mammalia; order Carnivora; family Mustelidae; genus Enhydra; species Enhydra lutris. The sequence goes on from NW_019154175.1 coordinate 677,886, forward strand.
AAAAGCTGGCTTCCAGTTAGAGACAGGGATTAGGTGTAAAAAGGTACATCATAACCTGTTTCCTGGTGTAGATGAATAAATGAGCCAGCATTCATTCAACATTAAGCTTGTTCTTGTGTGCTGGACATAACAATCAAGGGTTGGGGAAATGGGAAAGGAAGGATGACCTCAAAGAGCTCCATCCTGGAGAAGGACGGAGGCATCTGTGAGGCAGGACCCAGAGCACCGAGAGCCCACGTGGAGCACGCAGGCGCAGACAGGGCTAAGGGAGTGTAGTCTGCATCTGGTCACTGCCAGCCATGCCGAGCAAGTCCACTCTCTAGGCATGCACCTGATCATGGTTTCCATCCTCTGGGTAACCCCTCCTTCAATGGGAGAAGGCCTACCCTCCCATAAAACTGTCTGTCTCATATGCCCCATCTCAGGGACCAGGCTCTGACCTCCGCAGCAGCTCTCCATTTCACTGCTCCTGGACCTCTAGGAAATGAAGAAATCAAAACAAACTTCTTTTCTCCTGGCATGTTACTCTCTGTAAGGAGTTCACACAGACAGCCGGGCAGGAAATGCCACACAGCTATACTGTCACTCCTTAGACCTTCAGCTGGAGAGCCAGGGGCAGGGTTGTGTTTGCTTTGATTTCCCCTCCCTCTGCCACACCCCTGCTCCTTCCCTGCTCCCTTGCCTTCATCCCTTCCCTCTCCTCTCCCACTCACCAGCACATTTAATATTGATTGCTGGGGCAGGGAAGGCTGTGCTGCCTTACCCTTCTCTCCTGCAAAGCTCCCAGTGTGGCCGAGCTGCTGGTGTGTATCTAGTATCTGTTCTGAAGCCTTCCCTCAGCTCCTATTAGGTCCTCCTTCAACCCTGAGCCAGTCAGGACAGACGAAAGCAAGCATTGAGCTAATTCACCTCAGTCACACCCTCAGCCACCTGGGAATGGGCCTCAGGGCCAGGGTTCAGGGCTGTGAGGAGGCACCCACCTCCTGGTCCACTGCCTCCTTTGTTGAGTGTCCCTTTCTGCCAGCCAAGCCTGGGTCTAGAGGCTCCCAGGGGCAAGCCTAGGTTCCTGCTTTCTTACTTGAAGCTAGGTTTTCTATGCTTCTTTCCAGGATGGTCCAGGCCCCATTGCCAAGCTTGTTTTTCCCTTCAATTCTGAGCAGTTCCTCTAGGCACAAAGGAGGAGGGGAAGAAGGACTCCTTCCAGTCACCAGTTCTGTCAGTATCCCTTTGGCACCAGAAGGCAGCTGTGGCTTCCACTGGCACTTCCAACCTCACTGGAAATTACCTCCCTGGAGGTCTGAGAAGAGTCATGCAGCAGCCCTGGATCTGGGGTTAAAGCAGAAGCTGAAGAGCCAGGAGACAGCTCTCCAGGACTGCCCAACGGGACATCTAATCAGTGAAAGTTCATATGTTGGCTCATCTCCTCTTTCTGATTTTATAATATGAGAATATTTTTTTAAAGATTTTTTGTATTTATTTATTTGACAGAGAGAGATCACAGTAGACAGAGAGGCAGGCAGAGAGAGAGAGAGAGGGAAGCAGGCTCCCCGCCGAGCAGAGAGCCTGATGCGGGGCTCGATCCCAGGACCCTGAGACCATGACCTGAGCTGAAGGCAGCGGCCCAACCCACTGAGCCACCCAGGCGCCCCAATATGAGAATATTATAAACAAAACACTCTATTTGGCCCTCCTGGACCAGCTGGAGAAGGTGCCATGAAGCAACAAGTTAATAAAGGACAGACTTGCCCAGTGCCGCATACACCTAGCTTATCTCCCTACCTTCCCCACCACCTTGTAAAGACAGAAGGATTCAACAGCTTGAAGAGTTCCCAGGAATATCCGGCTGATATAGAAAGAGATAAAGAGATAAGAGCTTCCAAATATTCTGAGGAAGAGTCTGAGTCAGAGCTGAATCCCCTTAAACGTGTTTATAGTTGGCTAAATTCCAAAGCTGCAAATAAAAGACCCGTGTATTATGTCTGTCCTTTTATTAAAAGCATTAAATAATCAGACTATTCTTCTCCCTTTTGTTAAACCCAAGAAGGCACCTATAGTCTGTTTTAACAGAACCTTTAAAAATAAATTTTTATATGGTATCTCTCTGACTTATTTTGCTTAATACACTATCGCTCCATCCACATCAATGTGAATGCCAAGATTTCATTCCATTTATATATATCCTCCCAGAATTTCTTCATCCATTCATCAGTCAATGGACATCTGGGCTCTTTTCATAATTTGGCTATTATTGATAACGCTGCTATAATCATTGGGGTGTATGGGCCCCTTTGAATTAATATTTTTGTAGTCTTTAATAGCAGTGCAATTGCTGAAACTAACATTACACTGCATGTTAACTCACTGGAATTTAAATAAAAACTTTAGGGGCAACTTGGTGGCTCAGTTGGTTAAGTGTCTAACTCTTTCTTGATCTAAGCCAGGTCTTGATCACAGGGTCATGAGTTCAAGCCCCACACTGGGCTCCATGCTGGGCATAGAGCCTACTTAAAAATAAAAAATAATAAATAAATAAGGACAAAGAAATAAAAATAATTTTTAAAAAATCCTCTCTACTTCAGCACTCTCTCTAGGAACAAGAACCACAAAGCAGAAAGGGATAATATTGCCTGCTGGGGCCAGTTTCAGGAGCCAGAATGCTCAGCCCCAGAAAACAGTGGTGCCCTTGCACTCAGGAATCCTGAGTTCCACCACCTGCTAGCTACATATACTAGCTTCTCTAAAACTCTTCTTTTCTTTAAAACCAAGATCATCAAACCCTCTTCACAAAATCCTTATGAGGAGTGGACCTGCCTGATCCCCCATTCATTAGCAGAATGCCTGAAGAGGGCAAAACTCTAGCAAGAACGTACTCAGACACCTCACAACTCAAAGTCCAAAAAGGTTTCTTCATGCCTAAAACGTGCCATTGAACAAGCCCACCTCTGGCTTAGAGAGCTATGGAAACACAAACCCTAGATGTACTATTTTGTCATTTCTAACCCCAAACTTTCTGCCATTTAACCCCATCATCCCTCCAGCATGGTTGTCAGTAGCATGATTTCTGTACCACTAGCCTACATCCCCATGCCAACATTCCAATGTGCTGCCTTCCCATTCCCGAGAAGCTAGAAAAGCTTGTCGATACCACATATGACAGATCAAGGCCTTTCATGACTCTGTCCCCCCACAGTGGCCACTACTAGAGACAACATGGGACCAGAGACAGACACAGTGTGGATGGCTCCAAGCAGCCCATCTGCACTATCCATATCCCACTTTCTGAGGGTCATATTTGTACAGAAATGTCTACCATGGCCATGACGAGGTTTGCCTCCAGCACTACCAATCATTGCTGTATTCAGTGTGACCAGTACTGTGCTCAAACCACCTTGGTCTGACCCACTCAGGCCCTATCTAAATTACTCTTTGGGAGTGGGTCCATGTTTAGGTTCATGAACCTCTTTGAAATTATCTTATGTTTAGATTTCCTGAAAATGATTCTATGTTCCCAAACTTACTTAGACATAGGCAAAAAAAGGGCTCCCGTGTATGGTGTGTGGTCAGAAGGGACCCAGAATGTGATTTCAAACACTAGCTGAAGACAGCAAATATTTGAGGATAACCCCTAAGTATTACCTACTAGAGTTGAATATATACCCAAATATATGTTAAATATCCCTTCTACCCTCTTCAAGCATTTAACTGAAGCCAAGATTATACAGTTGGGCTGATTCTAAGGATTTGAATTACTGGAAGCTGTTTTCATATACACCAATTGGGTTATTTAACACAAAATTCAACAGTGCTGGATGTCTGAGTCTGAATAAATTATAAAATCATTATGCTGGGAATGGTCTGTTTTTAAAAAGCTCAATTCTGGTGTCACTTTAAGTGAACCACAAATTCCCTGAACATTTCTGCATGCAGGCATGTTAATTCAAACAGTCATAATACAACCAGTTTTTGCATTTTGCATAATATACATTCAGACCTCTGTGCAATTTCATAATCAATCCTGCATTTTGTATTAACACACATGCAATACACACAGCCATTATTCATTCTCTATAGAACAAATAAATCCTCACTTGTGGGGGGGGGGGGAACCACTGGAGAATGTATATGGTATTGTCCGTAATCAATCAGCATGTGGGGTTTTAACACTAAGTGTGTACAGATTTAGGTTTGGGGGATAATAACCAAATAGCACTGAATAAGCAAACTGGATACTGAGGACAAGACTGCAAACCTCTACCAATGAATAATGAACCCAGAGCAGTCCCACAGTAAAAGGAAAAACCAAATGCTTCCAAGAGTGGGGAGACCTTTTCCCCACCACCATCCCTACCAAGTGCATTGCCATGGGAGGCAGGGCTGAATAATGGATGCACAGCTTCAAGTCTTTTTCAGCCACACATTTGTTGACTCCATGTTCATAGTAGTCCTCTGAGGATCAGCAGAACACCACTCAATTTACGTGAAGACCCCCACCCCCATGCAAAAGTAGCTCAGCTGTTAAGGCTGATGATACCACACATGTGCCAAGAAGGTATGAAAGGTTTTATTATTCACATAATGAGGATTTCTGGGGAGAGCATGCATTCAAGCCATTCCAAAATGGCTTGAGCAAAGGAAGGGGCAAGTAGCTTTGGTTTGCAATGTGTTTGAGGGTAGGGTCAGGGTGAGCAGTGGCTGGGTTTGCATAATTTGAACTTTCCACCTGCACCCAGGGAAGGAACAAGTCCATTTTCTTGTTGGCTTGCCCAGAGACAGGACACAAAGGAATGAAGGAGGGTTGGGGCTGGAATGCTGTCAGCAGTCAAATATCAAAAAATGGAGGGTCTTTATTACAATTTTCCTACCTTCAATCTGCCTACTCTGAAACTGACCTACTGTGTGACTCTCTTCTCATTAGTAAATGTTGTATAACATTTAAAATAAATGCTGTCACGCATATCAAAGAAAACTGGCCCAGTGCTTATATATAACAGATGTTTAATCACTGCTTTTTAATCTCAATCTGGAAATTTAAGGAAAGAGAATGTTTCCTCCACATAGTTCTACCTTCACCCTTAGTTTGTGTTCTTATGAAAACCAGAGAAGCCACCAGCTCTAGTAAGACTCTTGAAACTATCTACCAAAGATATTAGGATAATGGTGGGACAAGAAGAATAGAAGGGACTGTAAGGCTGGTGGTGGGGGAAGGGAGACCAGGGAGGGTGGTGGTCAGGGCAGTGCAGAGGGCAACTTCCCAGGATGTGTCACAGAACACGTCTGGCTGGGGCATCTCTTCTGGTCACAGGGGACAGGTAGGTACAGAAAGCATTGCTCCAGTGGGGTGAAGCAAAGCACAGGAAATCGTTAAGTGTTATGGACTGAACTGTGTCTCCCCCAAAAGATAAGTTTAAGTCTTTTTTTTTTAAAGAATTTTATTTATTTATTTGACAGACAGAGATCACAAGTAGACAGAGAGGCAGGCAGAGAGAGAGGAGGAAGCAGGCTCCCCGCCAAGCAGAGAGCCCAATGCGGGGCTCGATCCCAGGACCCTGAAATCATGACCCAAGCCGAAAGCTGAGGCTTTAACCCACTGAGCCACCCAGCCACCCCAAGATATGTTTAAGTCTTAACCCCCACCACTACACTAATTCAGACTGTGACCTTATTTGGAAATAGTCTTTGCAGATGTAATCAAGTTAAGATAAGGTCATTGTCACCTAGAGTGGGTCCTGCATCCATTATGACTGATGTCCCTGTAAAATGAGAGAGAGAGAGAGACACACACACACACACAGACACACAGGCAGGAAGTGTGCCACGGGAGAGCAGAGACCAAGGCTACAGTGCTATGGCTGTAAACCAAGGCCACCATCAGAGGCTGGAAGAGGAAGGAAGGGCTCTCCCCAGAGTCTCAAAGGGGCAAAGCCCTGTTGATACCTTGACTGTGGACTTTTCTCCTCCTGTACTGTAAGAGAATAAATTCTGCTGTTTAAGGCACTCTTTGTGATATCCTGTTACAGCAGCTCTAGGGAACTAATATAGTACAGAAGAGATCATCCATTACTTTCATTCTTTTTCTTCACTGAAGATTTGAGTGTGTAATTTTACTCCAAATTGGACTAACTGGGGATGCTAAAGTTTTTTACTTTAGGATGATGAACAAATCGCAGATCTTTATATGCTGCCAGTTAGTCTTTAATTCCTCAAAATTATTTTAAATACACAATAAGAAGATATTTTACATAAACTATCTACAGTTTTGGCTTATGTTACAACAAATTTACAAACAGAAGGTAAAGAGGATTTTCCTCAAGATCTGCAAGCTAAAACAAGATGTTAGCAGTGATTATCTCTGAGTTAAAGGATTACAGTAATTTTTCTTTCCTTTTTATAACTTTCAAATTGTCCTCACTGTAATAATTTTTTTTCAAAAGAAACACATTTTTACTTTCCAAGAGACACTATCATTTTCATAAAAGCAAGAAACAGGATTCAATGCCTTGTCTTGTGGGCTTTGGTCTTGACTTTGAATCCTGGGGCTCAGAGACCTGTTCATAGCCTCCCGATTAGGCCTAAAAGGATTAGAACGGAGCATGCAGTGGCAGGAACATCTATTTGTTCCTTTAGAAACTGGGAAAAAAATGAACTTAATCTGCCACAGAATAAGAGGCTCAGGCCAGGGAGCTTGTGGGTAATATTTTCTGATTTGGTCTAATAAGGAGAGTTCTTTTACTCTCAGGAGTCTTCACAAATTGGCCTTAAAGTCCAGCTGCTTATAAGTCCCTTTGTAACAAAAACCAAGCATATTTAAAGGAAAATAAAGTGTTCTGATTCTGCCAAGACTGCACAAACCTAATAGAGCCTCTGTCTCCTGTGACTTACAGCTACACGCTGCAAAAATACAGAAAGCCACTACCTGAGGACTCAAGAATGCAAATGAGAGCAGAAAATTTTAGAGAAGTCAAAATCTGGTGAAGCACAAGGGTAAGATGCCCTATTTTTTTCTCTTTTGTCTCTTTGCTGTGCCCAGACACCAGGTCCCAGCTGTGGGGTTGCAGAGTGGAGCGGCAAGATGGGTGGATGGAAAACTGACAGAAACCTTGTCTTCCTGACCACAGCAACCAAGAAAAGGGCCCCTCTGGGCCGGAGAGTATAAGGAGAATGTCAGAGAAAGCAAGAATGAACTGAGAATGGAAACACAGAACTTGGCAGTTTGAAACCAACCAGGCTAATTGTTCTGTATCTTGATGTGGCAGTGACTACACAGGTGTATATCCTTGTCAAAATTCATTGATGACTATCCAGTACTTAAAAGGGTTACATTTCGGGGCACCTGAGTGGCTCAGTGGGTTAGAGCCTCTGCCTTCGGCTCAGGTCATGATCCCAGGGTCCTGGGATCGAGCCCCGCATCGGGCTCTCTGCTTAGCAGGGAACCTGCTTCCTCCTCTCCCTCCTGCCTGCCTCTCTTACTACTTGTGATCTCTGTCTATCAAATTAAAAAAAAAAAAAAAAAGGGTTACATTTTATTATATGTAAGTTATACCTAAATAAAGTTGATTTAGGGGCACCTGGGTGGCTCAGTGGGTTAAAGCCTCTGTCTTCTGCTCGGGTCATGGTCCCAGGGTCCTGGGATCGAGCCCCGTATCAGGCTCTCTGCTCAGTGAGGAGCCTGCTTCCTCCTCTCTCTGCCTGCCTCTCTGCCTACTTGTGATCTCTGTCTGTCAAATAAATAAATAAAGCCTTTTTAAAAAAGGTTGATTTAAACATTTTTTAACAAGAGAGCCCAGAAATAAACCCACAGTGAACACTCCAGGCCCAGTGGCTCCACCTTAGCACTTACCTGGCCCATCACGCATGGACTCCCTGCCATGCCCAGGCCTGACACAGCTGAGGTCCTGCAGCAGATCATGGCCATCACTGACCAGAGCCTGGAGGAGGCACAGGCTAGTAGTCTCCATGCCCAACATGGGCTCGAACTCGGGACACTGAGATCAAGAATCTCAGTTCCACTGACTGAGCCAGCCAGGAGCCCCAAGACCTTTCTACTTTTTATGTCTATTAGCATAACTCTAAACTACGTCAGTAGGATATCTGGACTACTCCAGCTGTAGTAGTCTCCAGACTGGTGTTCCTGGTTCCACCCCTTGCCTTCCATTCCAGTATCAGAGCAGCCACAGTGATCTTTTAAAACTGCAATTCACATAAAGACAGGTAAATAGATCAATGAAATAGAGTTGAAAATGCAGAAATAAACCCATACATATATGGCCAATTGGTTTTCTACAAGGGTGCCAAAGGCCTTGGGAAAAGAATAGTCTATGCAACCAATGGTCTGGGAAACCTGCTCTCAACATGCAAAAGAATGAATCTGAACCCTTACCTCACACCATATACAAAAACTAACTCAAACGGATCAAATACCTAAGTGTAAGAGCTAACCCTGTAAAACTCTTAGAAGAAAACATAGGCATAAATCTTCATAACCTTCAATTAAGCAATGGGTCCTTAGATATGATGCCTAAAGCACAGGCAATAAAAAAAATAGACACACTGGATTTCATTATGATGAAAAACTTTTGGTCTTCAAAGGACACTATCAAGAAAGAGAAAAACAACTCATGGAATGGAAGAAAAAGATTTGTGAATCATATATTTGATAGGAGTCAAGTATCCAGAATTTATAAAGAACTTTAATACCCATGGGTATTACAGAGGGCACAGACTGCATGGAGCACTGGGTGTTATACGCCAACAGTGAAGCATGGAACACTGCATGAAAAACTAATGATGTACTCTATGGTGACTAACGTAACACAATAAAAAAAATGCAGGGAAAAAAAGAACTTCTACAACTCAGTGATAAAAAAGACAATCCAATCAAAGGGAATTCTCAAAATGTGAAATCTCAAAAAATCAAAAAATCAACACTAATCAACTCTATACAATCATCAACTCTCAAAAAATCAACACTAATAAAAAATGCAATTCATGTCAAAAAAGAGAAAGAAACCCAAACATATAAAGTCAATTAATTTATGACAAGATAGCCAAGAATATACAATGGGGAAGGGCAGTCTCTTTAATAAACGGTGTTGGGAAAATTGAGCAGCCACACGCAAAAGAGTGAAACTGGACCACTGTCTTCCACCACACATAAACACCAACTTGAAATGGATTAAAGACTTGGACATAAAACTCGAAATCATACAACTTGTAGAAGACAACATAGGCAGTAAAGATGTAGATCTTCATGATGATTTTTAAAATTTGACGCCAACAGCAAAAATAAGCAAAAGAAACTACATTCAACTAAAAAGTTTCTGTACAACAAAGGAAATCATCAATAAAATGAAAAGGCATCCTACTGAATGGGAGAAAATATTTGCAAGTCCTATATTGGATAAGGGGATAATATCCAAAATATATAAAGAACTCATACAACTCATAGCAAAAAACCCCAAGCAATCAAATTTAAAAATGGGTAGAAGATCTGAGTAGATGGTTCTTCAAAGAAAACATGCAGATGGCCAAGAGGTGCATGAAAAGATGCTCTGTATCATTAATTATCAGGGAAATGCAAATCAAAGCCACAATGAGAGGGGCACCCAGGTGGCTCAGTCAGTTAAGTGTCTGACTCTTGGTTTCGGCTCAGGTCATGATCACAGGGTCGTGATCGGGGGTCACAGGGAGTCCCACTCAGCAGGGAGTCTGCTTGGGATTCTCTTCCTCTTTCTCTCTCTCTGCCCCTCTCCTGCTCTCTCTCTCTCTCTCTCTCTCTTTTGCAAGTAAATAAGTAAATAAACCTTTTGTAAAAAGCCACAATGAAAGGGTGTGGAGGAAAGGGAACTCCTGTACACTATTAGTGGGAATATAAATTGGTGCAGCCACCATGGAAAATAGTATGGAAGTTCCCCCAAAAAATTAAATACAGAGCTATCATACAATCCAGCAATTCCACTTCTGGGTATTTACCTGAAGAAAAAGAAAATGGAAAAGAGGTACACACTCCCATGTTCACTGCAGCATTACTTACTATAGGCAAGATACAGAGTTACAGAGTCAACCTACGTGTTCACTGATGGATGAATGGATATAAAAAAATCTATAGGGTGTATGTGCATGTGTGTGCAATGGAACATTAGTCACCCATGAAGAAGGAGGAACTCTTGTCATTTGCAACAACATGGGTGTATCTCAAGGGCATTATGCTAAGTGAAATAAGTTCGACAGAGAAAGGCACATACTGTATGATCACTCTCATATATGGAATCTTTAAAAAAAAAAGAAAAAAAGCTTATCTATAAAGAGAACAGACCGGTGGTTGCTGGGGGAGGGGACTGTGGTGGTGAGAGAAATGGTAGGTTTTTTTGTTTTTTGGGTTTTTTTTTTTAGTTTAGATAAATTGAATTATTCTTTATTTAAAAATATTAAAAATCTCTTTAAAAGTTAAAAGTAAGAGAGACAGAACAGTGACACCTGGTACTATCTCCACAATAATGAGGATAGAATTTGGTAGAGAGGCAGCCAGGTGTGAGGGAAAGCACATCCAGTTTGCTAAGCCAGGTGACCATGAACAAGTTATTTAACCTCTTGGATTCTTTGTTTCCTCGTCTATAAAATAGGGATTATAACACCTAAGCTTCTAAAGAATTTTGTGAGGACTAAATAGGACAGCATAAGCAAGAACCCAGGCACGTGGAATCAGTAGATGTTAGAGGACGATTATATCCAGATGATCACTCGGAGGGCATGGCAATGGGTGACAAGTGAAAGTGACAAGGAGAGGCCTTACTAGTAGCAAAGGCTGTTGGATTCATATTGCCTACTACCTTAGAACAACTTGATCTAAGCAAAAAATGTTCCAGGGTTAAATGTTTAGGAAATGCTAAATTAAATAAATATCCTTACTTTATGGAAAATTGCAAAAGAGGACGTGCCATGCAAAAGTTTCAAACTGATTTTGCCAAGGGTCCCTTTTCAGATGAAACATTTCACTCTCTCAAGAATATTATTTTAAGGTTTAAACTTTGGCAATATTGTGGGAAATGCTGACCTCTTGAAATGATCATAGGACTGAGAGTCCAGAGACCTGGCCTCTGGTTCTGGTCTGATGAAAGTAATTTATCTCTCTGAGCCTCACTGTCTTCTTCAAAATGGGAGACTTAGGCCAGGATCTCTCTCCTCTGGATCTTTTTGAATCTAACTTTCCACAATCCTATGGCTTCTGCAAAAAATACTAGATTGTCTTGCATCAGAAAGAAGGTAAACCAGAGGCCTCTGAATTCCCAAATAATTCTTCAAAAATGTCCATATATTCAGCTCCAAATCTCAAAAACAAAAACAAAAGGTAATAATTTCTCCATAGTATGAGCATTTCCAGAAGTATTAAAACTCATTCTTGGCATATGAATATATCATTTTCCACTAGCTCTAAACACCACTAGCTTGTCTGTCTAATGTTTCCAGGTGCTTCTGCAATTAGCTCTGTTGTATTTAAATTCTGTCCACTAAGTTGAATGAGATGTTCCCTCTTCTCTTCCAAAAAAGCTGTCTGGTTCAAAAAATTAATGGAGCTAACAAGGGACAACAGGAAAGCTGCACTCTGCAGGCAGGTGGCTTACACAAAGCCCTTACATGATTCATTTCCCAGGGCTAAATCATGATCAACTCCATCTCTGCATCTCCAACTTCAACTAGCATCGCTACATCTTACAAAAGATGAGGTAGTGAGTCCCCCTCCATATGAGCAGTAATTCTAGAATGTTTGGAAATAGTACTTATTTCCCATCTATACACAAAATGATTTCATTTGGGATTTATCAAAGACTAGCGCTAACTATAAGATTTATATTTTTTATTTTCTAGATAAATCAAGGGATATACCCAAATTGTAGAGATGTCAGTTCTCACCAAATTTATATACATATTCATAGTGATTCCAGTCAAAAGTCAACCAAGGTGTTTGGTTTTTTGCTCTGTTTTGTTTTTGTAGAAATTGGTAAGATGTTTCTAAACCTTTTTATGGAAAACCAAAGATCTAAGAGTACCTAAGACAATCTGAGAGAATGATAGTAGAGGAATTATATTACCAGCAACAAGAATTATAAAAATTCCTCAATTATTATAGTACAATATTGGCCCAGGAGGCAAATAAACCACCGGACATCTGATTTATGATAAAGATAGTGCTGCACATTGGTGGGGAATTGAGGGTCTTTTCAGTGAATGTTGCTAGGTCAATTACGATGTTCACACAGGTGAAAAACAGATCTTCATCCTTATCTCATATCAAACACAAAATTAATTTCAAATGGAGTAGATCTAAACAGGAAAAGTAAAAAAAAAAAAAAAAAGTAAAGCTCCCAGAAGATAATATAGAGTGATAGCTTCATGATCTTGAGGTAAACAAACATTTCTTAATGAGAACACGGAAAATACTAACAATAAAGGAATAGAAACAGGACCTAATGAAAATGTAAAAGGACTATGTATCAGAAAACATCATTAAAAGAGCAAAATATGGAAGCCATAAAGTAGGAGAGAACATATCTGTGATACCTACAACCAACGGAAGACCTACCTGGAATATAAAAAGGTTTATAAATCAAGAAGAATAAAGCAATTGACTCAATTTTTTTAATGGCCGAAAGACTTCTAAAAGTATTTCCCAAAAGAGAAAAAGAGTTGGTCAATAAACATATGCAAAGATACTTAAACTTTAGTCATCATGGACATCCAAACTGAAATAATGGTGAAATACAATACATACCTACACACATACACCCCACACACATGTACACCTGCACACACTTAAACACATGCACCCATGCACACCTATACTCACACATACATACCTGCATGCACACAACACACACACACACACTAGAAGAACTGAAGTTAAGAAGATGGACAATTCTGAGTTTTAGAGAGGATACATAGCCACTGGAATCTTCATGTACACTGGATAGAGAATAAATTGGTGAAAGCACACTAGAAAACTGAAACAGATCACACACATATCCCAAGACCTAGCAATTCCATTCCTGCATTTGTACCCAATAAAAGTGTGGGTATGTGTGCACTCAAAGACATGCACAAGATTTTTCAGAACAGCATTATTTGTAAAAACATCAGTCTAAAAGCTATCTAAAAAGTCCGTAAATAGCTGGATATATGACTTGTGGTATATTACACAACGAAATGTAATACAGCAAGAAAAATAAATAAACTATTGCTATATGTAATGATATTGATGAATCTCACAAACATTATGGTGGAAGAAGCAAGACACCAAAAAGAAATATCAGTTCTGCCAAAATGCGATGCATATGTTCCTAAAAATCACCACACTACACAAAACCATGCAATTAAAACCAAAGCACTTAGAAGATATTTGCAAATGACATATCCAAGATATTATATATATCCATATATTATATATGTATGCATATATATAGTAGAAGATATTTGCAAATGACTTATCCAATATGTTATATATACCACTTCTTTATCCATTCATCTGTCAGTGGACACTTGAGCTGCTTCCATAATTTGGTTATTATAAATAATGCTGCAATAAACATAGGGGTGCATATATCTTTTCAAATTAGTGTTTTTGCATTCTTTTGGTAAATACCCCAGTGGGATTACTGGATCATACGATAATTTAATTTTTTGAGGAACCTCCATACTGTTTTCCACAGTAGCTGCACCAGTTTGCATCTCCACCAACAGTGCACGAGGGTATACATACACACACACATATACATATATAATTATGGAAGCAGCCCAAGTGTTTACTGATAGATGAGTGGGTAAAGAATGTGTACACACACACACACGAATATTACTCAGCCATAAAAAGGAGATCTTGCCATTTGCAACAACATAGATGGATCTAGAGATAACACTAAGTGAAATGCCACTCAGAGAAAGACAAATATATGATTTCAATCATATGTGGAGTTTAAGAAAGAAACAAAGAAAAAAGAGACAAACCAAAAATAGACTCTTAACTACAGAAAACAAACACATGGTTACTAGAGGAGAGGTGGATGGGGGATGGGTGAAATAGGTGAAAGGGATCAAGAATACACTTAACCATGAGGAGCACTGAGTAATGTACAGAATTGCTGAATCACTATACTGTACACCCATAACTAATACAACACTATATGTTAAATATGCTGAAATTTAAAAAACCATAGGGCTTAAAGAAAAAAAAAACAGCTAAGGGCATAATATTTAAAACTTTGTTAGTGACTCATAAAATTAAAAAAAAATCTAATAAGTGGTAGCATGGATTTACACATGGAAAATCGTTAGGAAGCAAATCAAGTAAGATCAGGTAAAATAGTATTTATGCTTACAAAGATCTGAAGTTTGCATACGGACGTTGCCTCAGAGAGCTGCAGCTTGGAGGTACCATGAAGAGATGGGAAGGGTTACCTGAAATAGGCCAGAGTGTTAATGCTACATGTGGGTGAGTGTGGTTCACAACATGCTCCACGAACTGGGTGGCTGGTAGATGTGTGAGGTGTGTGCATGTGTACATGTTCTGTACTTCCACTGGCTCAGCTCAGCTGTGTGCCCTTTCCTGCATTCACTTTCTTGAAGATAACATTGCATTTAAGCAAATACTGAACTGCATTATGCTCAAATTGCTCCTTATGTATCAGTCAGGATGGAAATTCACACTTGCAACATAACCAAGACTGCTGGACTGATAGTACCTTATTATTCTATTTAAATAAAGTTCACAGGCAAAATTCATCTATGACATCAGGTAACAGGATGTTACCTAGAGGTAACCCTAGAGGGGGCTGTAACTAGAAAGGACCACAAAGAGAAACTTCCATTGTGCTGGGTACTAGCTAAACAGATGTGTCTACTTCATGAAAACTCATCACACCACACACATAAGATTTGTACCTGTCATGAAACATTTAAATAAAACTTCAAAAAAAAAAAAAGGAATGCTACATTAAAAACCAAAAAGATCTGCCCCTTTTAGGAAGGCTTCCCAGCCTTAAGATAAAGGAAGAGGTTTCCCTACGTGGCTGGATAGACATTAAGTTCCTCCCCAAACGAGTACACTAATCATCCATACTCATGTCACAAACATTTATATAGCTCTTTTCACCCAATGTTCAGTAGTCCGTCATCCATACCCTAAAGAATAACAAAGTAGGATCCCTAAGCTATCAACTCCAGACAGGTTCTTAGCTGGAACTCCCATGTCTTCCTAGCACTGAAAAAGGAATTGGATGACATGGCTTCAGAGCTTCAGCTCTGCCCTTTCCTGGCTAAGTGGGTTTGTCATCATTTCTTAAGTATTTCCTCTCTCCCGTTCAATTGAAACTTAGTTTGGTACGTCAATGATGTCTTGGACATCAGGATCCCTTGCGTATGGTACGTCAATGATGTCTTGGACATCAGGATCCCCAGTAACAAAGATGGCTGGCATCACCCAAATTGTTTTGTTTTGTTTTGGTGTTTTTTTAAATACAGCCCCATGAGTAATGAGGGCTTCCCACAAAGGCATTTAGATGGTGATGGTGGTGAGCAATGTGGTGCTCTGATGGATTTATTGTTTTCGTAAGGAAAACATGCATCCATACAGCATTTTGAAGTATATGGAGATCTAGAGGCATTTTAAAACTTCCTCTTTACCTTACTGGAGTCAGCACTCAGTTATCTGTGTTCAGACAAGAGTTTTCACTACAACTAACATTGCCCCTATTCCACTCTCCACTGGCCCTGGCCATTGTCTTCCTAAGATGCCTCCATCTTAGTCCCCTAAAATTCAAGTTGTTTTCCATATCAAATCAAGCAAGTTGAAGAGGGTGCAAAAATCTGATCTCTAACAATACGCATCTACACCCAGATGCTGTTTACTTGGATATGTTACAGTTTGGTTTATCTCCATCACTGGACATAGGAAGGTTACCTAGAGTGGTTGGGTGCTTGTCTCCTTCAAGAAGCTCAGAGCACTTTATAGATTCTGTAACTAAACTCAGTGGGAGAGGCTCACATACAGAATAATGTTTGCCTCTTCCTAGCCATGGTGCAACAGCTCTAGGCTTGAGACTGGCAGTAGGAGGGCACTAGAAGGGAAACCAGAAGTTTCCCATGTTGTTAAGTAATGCTGACACTGACAGATCAATTATAGGAGAGGATCTCTGGGTGATAAAAGGAGCATTTCCATCAGATTCACTAAGGGTGTTTATTCAATAAAGATTCCTGGGTACCACCCTAGACCTAACTGAATCAGAATCTCTTGGAGGTAGGGATTCAGGATTTTGCATTTTAAATAAGCTTCTCAAGTAATTCTCACGAGCATCAACTGTGGAAACTGTACTGGAATCTGGGCCAGAGAAGAGCTGACATCACACTGATTAATGATGACACAAAGGAGAGCAATCTCATTAACTGAGCTTTGTTAGACCAGGTCAACCCTGAAATCATTCAACATTGTGTTCATAATGAGAAACGCAGTTACCAGGCATCCAACCTGCACTGAGCCACGGACAGGAGGCAAGAGAGAATGTCATACATATTTAACATTGAGTTGTCATAGCAAATAAACAAAACCAGAAAATTTCCTACATACCATTCTGAGGACTCATCAGAGGTGAGATGTGGCCCAAGTGTTCCAGCTATGAGGTATTCAGCACACCCCTGGTTACCTAACAAATTTCCCACCTGTGTGCATTAATCTCTTTACTGGATGGATTGATAAAGAGCATTTCCTCTGCAGAGCTTGGAGAAGCCACCTTATGCTAGGCAGTTGCAATTCCTAAGGACACTAGAAATGACAAACTAGCATGATGAAAGGCAGGGAGTAGCCTGGTTCCTGGACTTTGACAGATGACCACTGAACGTTTTTGGATTTACAGAGTGAAGTAGGAAGGAGAAAAGGAGGGACTCCTGGGTGGTTCAGTTGGTTAAGCATCTGCCTTCAGCTCAGGTCATTATCCCAGTGTTCTGGGATTGAGTCCTCCATCAAGCTCCTTGCTCAGTAGGGAGTCTGCTTCTCCCTCTGCCTGCCACTCTTCCTACTTGTGAGCACATGTGCATTCTTCGTTCCCTCTCTGACAAATAAATAAATAAAATCTTAAAAAAAAAAAAGGAAAGATGAAATGGAATGTTATGGGAGGATGGAAGGAAGAGTAAAGTGAAAGAAGGAAGGTCAGGTAGATAACTGAATGGATGGACAGATGAATAGACAGATAGATTGAGAAGCAAATAAAATAAGTATGCCAGACCAATTATCCTTTATCCTCAAACTAATTTTAAACAAATTTACTGAGATATACTATATAATTAACCCAAGCAAAGTACATGATTCAATGGCTTTCATAATCAGAGTTGTGCAACCATCACCAATTTTAGATTATTGTATCAGCCCTACCCCAAGAAAGGAACCCCATGAACATTAGCCATGATCCTCTAAACTCCCACCCCTTCCAGCTTTAAAGCAACCACTCATATACTTCTTATCTTCATAGATTTGCCTATTCTGGATCTTTCACAGAAATGGAATCATACAATACTTGGTCCTTTGTGATTGGCTTCTTTCACTTACAATAATGTTTTCAACACTCATTTATATTATAGCACATATCAGTATTTCATTCCTTATTACTGAATAATACTCTACTGGATGATTATGCCACATCTTATTCACCTATTCATCAATTAATGGACAAATGTGCTCTTCCCACCTTTTCATTATTATGAATAATGCTGCTATGAACATTCATGTACAAGTTTTTGTGTGGATTTATATTTTCATTTTTGGGGGGTATATGTCTAGGGTATATACCCTGGGTCACAGAGTAACTCTGTTTAACTTTTTGAAAAAGTTCCAGACTATATTCCAAAATGTCCATTTTCTATGTTATAGTTCCACTGGCAGTGCATGAGTGTTCAAATTTCTCTGACCAGTGCTTATTTTTCATTTTGGGTTTGCTCAATTCTTATCACAGCAATCTTATTACAGGTTGTGAAGTGATATCTCATTATGGTTTTGATTTGCATTTTCCTAATGGCTAATGATGTTGAATATCTTTTCATGTGCCTATTGGTCATTTGTATGTGACATTTTGTTATTGAGTTGTAATAATTCTTCATGTATTCCAGATACAAATGATCAGATATATAGTTTGCAAAGTTTTTTCACATTCTAGGTACATTTTTACTTTCCTGATGATGTTCTTTGAATCACATACAAAAAGTTAATTTCAATGATGTCCACTTAATCTATTATTTTTCCTTTTGTTACTTGTGTTTTTGATGCTATATATAAGAAACTACTGGATAACCATGGTCACAAATATTTGCCCACCAAAGAATTTTGCAGCTTTAGTTTTTACACTTAGGTCTTGATGCATTTTGAGTTAATTTTGGTATAAGATGTGAGGTAGGGGTCCAACTTCATCCTTCTGCATGTTAAATATCCATGAATTATTTTTGACAGAAGAAAAGGTGCTACATGGGTGGGATAGTGTTAACAATATTACCAATAATAAACTACCATTAGTAAGGGCTGTCTAAGGTTTTATATTCATTACCTTATTTAAATCTCCACAGTCGGGGCGCCTAGGTGGCTCAGTGGGTTAAAGCCTCTGCTTTCAGCTCAGGTCATGATCCCAGGGTCCTGGGATTGAGCCCCACATCGGGCTCTCTGCTCAGCAGGGAGCCTGCTTCCCCCTCTCTCTCTGCCTGCCTCTCTGCCTACTTGTGATCTCTCTCTGTCAAATAAATAAATAAAATCTTTAAAAAAAAATAAATAAATCTCCACAGGCTCCTATGAGGTACATGTTTTTCTCAAATTACAGGTAAAAAGTGGTGTGTTAGGGTAAGTATCTAGCCCATGGTCCTGAAGATAATAAATGACTCAATTGTGTTTGACTTCAGAATCCTTTACCACCATTCTACACTACACTTAAACATAGCTTTCAGAAATTAGGGGATTCCTCAAACACATCTACCTTCTCTTAGAATCCAATGTGAATTCATTTATCAAGAATTTATATGATGCCTTCTGGTTATATTTGAAGGATATTGTCATTTCTTGGATATTTGAAATGATATTTGACTCAAAGGAAAATCAGGATTTCTACAGAATCTAAGGAAGACTTCTCTTTCTGGCAATGGCAGTTAAGTTATTTGGACCAATTCTCCCTGGAATTGGAAGGAAAAAATTCTCACCAGAAGAAAAAAAAACTGCAATCGCTAGATAAATATTTTAAATTTTTTCCAAAAGGCTGGCAATGTTCTGTACAACAGTAAGGAATTTCCTGGCCAAAATCTAAGAGAAAATGAGAACCAGGGGAGACAAGGGAAGCTCTTAAAAATGTTTTTGTCATGAGAACATTTGTCTTTCCAGACTGGGCTACAATATTTGGGGTAAGATAACAGAGAAAAGTTCTAGGGCCTGCTTAAAGTAGGGGGTCTAATAGGCAAATCACAAAAGCACATTAGGTTGGGACCTAAAAAGGCATCAAATCATCTACAGGTTAAGGGTGAACTAGATGTCAACACAGCCTCCTTCTTTCAAGGGAGGGGGAGAAGGAAGTGAATCTCTCCCTAAGAGAATATAACCATGAATGAGTCCCATCTGGTATATATCAGATACAAGCACAAATTTTGTCTGGAGGAAGGTACCTTCATGGTAGGCCTCGACCCCACATATAATTACAGAAGACAATGAGTAGCACACAGTCAAAGATAACCAAGCCTATAAGGAAAGAGGTGCTATGGGTAAGACCCAGCACAAAAAGAAGACAATAGATGTAAATACAGATTTAATATATTGAAAATATCAAGCACAGATTATAAAGCAACTATACTTACTATGTCTAAGTAATAAAAGACAAATCTGAAAAATACCCACAAAGAACAAGAAACTACAATATATGACCCTTGATCCTTCCAGGATGAACTGGCCTTGGAAAAAGTATTAATACAAGCAGTCTACTGAGCAAGCTGCTTATCTCCACAAAGACCACCTCTTTGCCTTGGCACATTCTTTGACACATTTGCATATTCCCTCAAATTCCGAGGCAAAGGTAAGGAAACAGAGAAGTCTGTAGTGGTCAATTTTTGTTCAAAATTCTGAAATTAATCTAACTGATCTATAAAAATAGCAGATAAACCTCAAGTATTTTTGTTCTTCTCAGGTACCAAAACCATTAAACTATACAAACTGTGAAGACTTAGATAATTCTGAAGATTTCTTCTCCTGTCCTTTGTCGGCATCTCTTGTCATACCTCACAAAGCCTCCTGACTGGCCTCTCTTGCTCTAAGTACCTTTCCTCTACAAATCTGCCTCCACATTACCTCGACACAGATCTTTCAAAACTCAGAAGCATGTTACTCTCTTGCAAAAATCTTTCTGTGATGCACCCCTCCCCAGCCTACTCAGAATGAAGTCCACACTCTGCAGCATGACAGTATGGTCTTCATAACTTTCTGGAGGCTTCTGCTGCAATCAGCCCATTTACCAACAGCACGTCTTGCTTCTTTCCTATCACGATCCTGTGATGCTTACAGTTTCTTCAATGTGCAATTTTATGGCTTCATGGTTTTGTGCATGTTGTACCGATCCCTCAAGTCTCATACTTACTCATCCTTTAAGCGCACCTCTGATGTCACCTTCTTACACAGAAGATAAAGTTAAGCATTCACCTTTTTGTTACCAAAGCACTTATTAAAGTGCTATGTCCCAAAACACAGTGGCACATTTTGCCACGTTTGCTTATCACTGTATCCTAAGCACTCAGTATAACAACTGGCAGGATACAGGGAGGCCCTCTCCTTCAAGGAACTTTCTCTGTAAAAAAAGAGTTTAGTCTCACCCATGCTCACCTGACCACTGTGTCTCTTTCTCCTGAAGCAGGTAAGCTGAGAAGCTTCCCAATTTCTTATTTCCTTACTCTGTACTTTTGCTTCTTTTAGTAAAATCTTCACTGATGATAGCAATTTTTTATACAATGCAAAAGGTATGACCCAACCCTCCAGCAATCTGGTTGGGGCAACCATGAAGTGAGAAAAGTAATTAAGAACCAAGCTTCAAATATGAGAAAACTAAGGGATAGGTAAATGTGGACATGAATAGAATGTTAAGACAGGACTAGAAGCAATTTTTTTTATGTTAAAAGTTACCTGGTTTCTTCTAGCTTAGTAAAAAACAATGACTTTCCTAGGAAAGGTATGGCTCCCAAGACAGGCTTATGTGACCACTGATAGGCTATTTGTCATTTTGAAAGTCAGCACACAACAGTGCCCAATATGCTATCTGATATATTTTTTATTTTGTGTGACTGGCAACCCTCAGAATGCAAATGATCCGCTCTCGTACATTACAACAAATGTACTCAAAGACCTTTTCACTTGGGAGACTCAACTTGGAACAAAGACTATGAAAATCGTTCCTTCTACCCGATATGTCAAGAGACAACTGAAGAGAGGGAAATCAAACAAATGCCAAGTTTCTCTGTCATACACTGGGTGGCTTGGCCTCCCCACAGCAGCCAGATACATCTCTCTAATGTTCTCTGGAACAGTGTTCTATCCCCTGCCTCAGCCCTCAGCTGTCTGTTTCCTTCTCTCTCCAAAAGCCACAGGTCTTAGGTAACTCCCTTTGGTACATACTCCTAGTGCCTTAAAGACTTCTAACAGCACAGCAAGTCAATCACCTTTAAAATAAAATATTAGATTTCCCCTTTTACATTACTGATAGAAGGTGAATCTTCTCAGTTTCTCATCTTCAAGGTCACCAGAAAATGCTACCAGAAGAATAAAGAAAATTCCTGAGATGTACTGCCTAGAGACATCCATGGGTCTAAAATTAGTAGCTGCCTCCTTCTCTGGGCAAGAGCTGATAGCAGCTGGAGTGTGACAATACCCAGATACCCAGGGAAGAACAGAGGGGAGCAAAAGGCTGCTGCCATCATGCTTCTCAGGCCTGCATCAGGGAGAGAGGCTTCAAGCCTTGGATAGGCTGGATGCTGGGCCACTTCCAAGTGGGGGTCAGTCCTGCTTGACTTCGCAAGCAGCCTTGGTGTGCCAGCCCAACATGAGAGACATATAATTCCAGATCAGCTATTTCTGTCTGCTACTTCCTGCATAACCAATGTCATGGGTTAGAGGAGGCCACAGGAGAAGATGAATATTAGGCATAGACTTAGCTTAAAGACAATGTTCTGACCTTCCAGTTCTAGACTCATGCTCTGAACTGCTCCGTTTCTCTAAGTGGGGAAGAAGTCACTGCCAACCCATCTCGATGCCTTATCCCGCCACCTTCCTGCACCACACAACCTGTATGAGTTTCCCAGGGTGGCCATAAGAAAGTACCATAAACGGAATGGCTTGAGCAGAAATCTGTCATCCTTCTGGAGGCCAGAAGTCTGAAGGCAAGGTGTCGGCAGGGCCATGCTTCCTCAGGGGCTTCCAGAGGAGGTCCCCTCCCTGCCGCTTGCCGCTTCTGGTGCTTCGAGGCTTCACATGTCTTCTTGCGGCCCTCCTTTCCCCATGGCTTCACAACATCTTCCCTCTGCATGTCTGTCTCTGTGCCCAAATCTCCCCACTTTACAAGGACACCAGTCATATGGATTAGGGCACACCCCAGCAGTCTCATTTTAATGTGATTCTCTCTGTAAAGACCCTATTTCCAAATAAAGTCACATTTTGAGATACTGGGTTTAGGACTTCATCATATCTTCTGGGGAGACACAACTCAAGCACAGCACCCCCTTCACCAGATCTTACTCTCTTAGGAGGTTTCCCTTGCAAAGAATAGTCAGCAAGAGGGGATGTGAACAGGATGGCTGCTGGCAGGACTGGAAGTCGGTTGAGGGAAAAATGGCCCCGGGGAGACTTAAATGCCTGCGGACACTGACCTCTGACCCTTTAACTATTCTGAGACATACTTAACAACGCACTCACAAACAGGACTCATTTTTGTTTCTGTCTTTATTTTGAGGCAATAAATAGTTTTTCTCTGCGGTTTTCATTCTCATTCACTGATATTCACTGAACTACTTGATGGCCTTAACTACACTCAAGAGAGGTGACCACAGTGCTGGACAGAATTCCTGAGGCGAGTTAGTCCCTCTGGATTCTGGATTCTGCTTTCTGATCTTTACTGCAAACAGAAGAGCCACAGGCCGCTCACGTTGCTGTCTGGGCCTTCGTTTTCAGCGGGGCGCAAGTAGTACAGGCCTTTGGCTCTCATGACCGCCATCCTGAGGGCATTTTCTCTGGTTAATTCAGACAGCTCACCCAAACAAAACGATCTTTCCCTGCTCTCCTGGCCTGAGTGAGGGTGATTAATACCAGACAGGGGCTCGTGAGCAAGCTAATGCAATACCTGAGTAAGCCTACCAGAGGGAAAGCCAGCACCTGAGTGCTGACTCAGCAGGTAGCAAGAGCCCTGCAGCAACTGAGCAAACTCGGAATAAAAACAGTTGTTTGCGGGTGCAGACCGGCTAGCGGCCAGCCCACCTATGGCCATGGGCTGGCCTATCAGCCCGAGAACCTGGAAGTCTGATTCCTGTCATCTCCCTCCGACCCCCTAGGATAAGTACCAGGAACAGAACAAAGAGTCAGGCACCACTGACTGTGTCTCCGACAGTGGCCTCCAGAGATGTTCTGTGGTGAAAGCAGTGCTCGCCTGTCTTGATGCAGGCCTCACAGGGAAAGAGGCCAGAGTAGAGTATAACATAAAGAATGTGGGACCTGGACTCAAAAGGCCTGGGACTCGCATGGTCTCTCTGCTTACTGGCTGTGTAACAATGAACAGGTTTCCTACCTCGCTGAGCCTCAGAGCTCTGGGTAACACTGTGGTAACTTCTGCTAAACTACCTCACAGGATTGCCAAGCAGGTCAACTGAGCTGGCAAAGTGAACACTGATTAACAATGAACAGTTAGGATAGTAACAGCAGATGCTACTAACGGGCTTTGTGCAATATTTAGTCGGAGACCTGAGGAAAATCTAAATGCCAAGCAGCCTAGACATCTACTTAAAGCAAAGAAATACTTGCTTGTTAGCTGGGCTCTGGCCCCGCACCCCGTGCAGAGCTCCACATGGCTAGGCTGGACCACACGGAAGCTCCTTTAGGTTAGACCAGCCTGAAACTCCCAATGTTCCAGATTTTCACAGTATGCATACCACACACACATGTACATACACACACACACACACACACACACACACACACACACACACACACACGTGTAAGCGTGTTTGTGATTACTTCACTGCAAGGTAGAGCTAGCCTAGGCCTTAGCCCCAGCCCCTCTCCTGGCCTTCACCAGCCAAAACAACAAAAATATAGGGGCTACCTCAAGGGGTGGGGGGGTTGGTGCAGAGAAAGCTTCTGAAGGGGGAAAAAAGCAGGGGAGAAATGGCTACAAGAGAAGAGGCCAAGGGAAGAGATGGCAAAATGGGACCACAGTGTTACCTCTCCAGGCTCAGGGAATCATCTCAACAGTCACCCTATTGTGCCAGCTGTCTGTCCCCTCTGAATACACAACTGAGACAGACTGCAAAAATAGTCACACTCCATGATATTCCTGTATCAGTCCTTCGCAAAACGAGAGTACAGCTCCTCCCACCAGGAGATGGAGTCTATTGCCCCTCCCATGAACTTGGACTAGCTTTATGACATGCTTTGGTCAAAAGAATGCGGAAGTGATAGCGTGCCAGTTCCGAGCCTAAGCCTGAAAGTCCTTGCACACTTTCTGCTCCCTCTTGAACTGTGAGGACTGCCATGTGAACGAGCCTGGACCAGTCTGCTGGAGGATAAGACACCAACACAGAGCAGGGGACTCCATCAGTTCATCCCAGCCAAGGCCACAGAATTGTGAAAGCCCCACTAAAGTCAACCCACGGCTGACCCAAACATGTAGGCCTGACGCTATCTGAGACCAGCCAGTCCCCAAACTGACAAACTCATGAGCTAAACAGTACTTCTTCTTTTAAACTATTACATTTTGTGGTGGTTTGTTCACAGCAGTGGCTAAATGATACATGCTAACCCTACCAACCAGGGTCCAGTACAGATCAACACTCCTTTCCTTCAAGCAGGAATAAAGACTATGAAGTGACAATGACCTTCTGTCCCCTACATGGCACTACTCATCACACTGAGTTATGCATACCACTAGGGTTACAGCACGACTTCTCCAAGTATAAGCAACATGGATAAGCTTAGAAGAATTAATTTCCAGGGCACCTGGGTAGCTCAGTTGTTGAGTGTCTGCCTTTGGCTCAGATCATGATCCCAGGGTCCTGGGAACTAGTTCCACATTGGGCCCCCTGCTCTGCAGGAAGCCTGCTTCTCCCTCTCCTACTCCCTCTACTTGTGTTCCCTCTCTTGTGGTGTCTCTCTCTCTGTCAAATAAATAAATAAAATATTAAAAAAAAGAATTTGATTTCCAGATTGATTCTGTGTATCTATGTATATAAAACAATAGTTATAATTATACAAATAGTATAACTACACACACACACACACACACACACACACACACACATTCTTCTCCAAAAATTAACCTAAGGTTAAGATTCTCCTTTTCTTTCTTCTCTCATATCTTTTATCACACCTTACAAAGGAAAGATAAGCTTTTCCCCTATCCTTATGTTACCTCAGGATATTGTTCCAGAGTGCAAAATCCTCAAGGGAATTGGTACAACATTCTGTGAAACTGTTTGGTGGTGTCTAAGAAAGCAGAACGTATATATAGTGGGTGATACAACAATCCCATTCTCAGGTGTACACCCAACAAAAATGTGTACATAGCTTCATCACAGGTCATCAATCTGCTCAGAGGAGCTAACAGCTGCTATGTTCATCAACAATGGAACAGAGAAATGAATTGTAACATGTTCACAAAGGTATATGTTACAGTACTAAGCAGGAAAAATCTATAACCACATTCAAAAATATGGATGAATCTCTCAACATGATATTGGGCAAAAGAAGTTTGACACAAAAGAATACATAGTATGTCTGGAAAACAATATAGAGGCTCCTCAAAATATTGAAAATAGAGCTATCCAGCAATCACACTACTGGATATTTAAGCTAAAGATACAAACATAGTGATCCGAAGGGACACGTGCACCCGAATGTTTATAGCACAATGTCCACAATAGCCAAACTATGGAAAGAACCTAGATGTCCATCAACAGATGAATGGATAAAGAAGATGTGGTACATGAATATACAATGGAATACTATGCAGTCATCAAAAAAATCAAAATCTTAGCATTTTTGCAACAATGGGGATGGAACTAGAGGGTATTATGCTAAGCAAAATAAGTCAATTAGAGAAAGACAATTATCATATGATCTCTCTGATATGAGGAATTTGAGAGGCAGGGCAGGGGGTAATGGGGGGTAGGGAGGGAAAAATGAAACAAGATGGTACCGGGGAGGGAGACAAACCATAAGAGACTCTTAATCTCAGGAAACAAAGTGAGGTTTGCTGGGGGACTGGGGAAGAGGGGTAGGGCGGCTGGGTGATGGACAATGGGGAGGGCATGTGCTATGGTGAGTGTTGTGAATTATGTAAGACTGATGATTCACAGACCTGTACCCCAAAGCAAATAATACATTATACGTTAATTTTTAAAAAGTTCAAAAAAAAAAGACTTCAAAAAAAAGAATACATAGTATGTGATTCTATTTATATACATATTTTAAAAAGAAACAAGCTCTTTAACAAAAGATGTACATTTAGAAGTCAGAATAGTGGTCACCTAGGGCAGGTAGTAATAGGTAGAGTCATAAGAAGGGACATTTAGGCACCAGTTACACACGTGTGTTCACTTAGAGAAAATTCTTATGATATGTACATGTTTCTGGGCTATGTTATATTTTAATCAAAAGCTTGAAAAAAGGGCACCTGGGTGGCTCAGTTGGTTGGGCAACTGCCTTCAGCTCAGGTCATGATCCTGGAGTCCCGGGATTGAGTCCCACATTGGGCCCTCTGCTCATCAGGGAGCCAGCTTTTCCCTCTGCCCCTCGCCCCTTTCATGCTCTCTCTCTCTCTCTCAAATAAATAAAATCTTTTAAAAGAAAAAAGCTTGAAAAAAGAGGGACAAAATAAAGGGATAATTACATAATTCCTTTACTCAAATAACCACAAATTCTTACATTATCCACCTCAATAAAAATGCATTTCTAATAAATTTTACATTTTAGGTTTAATAATTACTTATCATTGTTATCATTTTTGTACTTTGTGTTATGCACTAATCATAATTGTAATAATGACTCAATCTAGGAGAAATGTTTACATTTCTAGCCTTATAGTAATCAAAAAGCAAACAACACAACAATGCTACAGAGAAGTAAGATAGCTGAAAAAGGAAGAACTTTTAAACAAGACATAATTCTGTGGGACAAATGAAATACAAATAGATCAAGGAACTATCACTGTGAAAGAAAAACTTGCCCATATATGTTTTTAAATATAGGTGGTGAATAGCAAAACACTAGATTACTTATAATCTATATTATTTAAGGGTATCGGTTTTATTTTTAAATATTGATATTCATATTACATCAAAAATGAGATCTTTTATATTTATTTAAACTTCTAATAGAAGAATTTAGATGCCCACATTAAGAAGCATAACAGGGCATACAAAATTTTCAAAGTTTCTTTATTAGGAAGAACAGGAGCCAAAAATGGTTCTGTGGAAAAATGATTCAATATATAAAATCTCCCCAAGTATCCTTCCCTTAAGAACTTGTCAGACTGGTATGTTCTACCTACATTTTTTTTAGGTTAATCTACATTAATCAGGCTGCTTTGGTTAAAAGTAACAGAAACCCAACCAAACTGGATTGGCAGACTGTGAAGGGTCGGAGATTTTACCCTACTCGTAAAATAACAAATCAGCTTGTCACAATTTCAGGATGCTGGCAGAAGACACAAGACTCTTGGGTCACAGATGAAGGACTTTATTACTCACAGCAATAACATTAGCCAGAGCATTTGTACCATTTCCCTGAGCCCCTCATCCCACAATGCAATGCAAAGAGGTCCAGGTGATGCCTGCACAGGCAGTGAGGTATGTCATTATAGGAGATAAACCCAGGCTTAGGAAATCCAAATATTTTATAAAGAGCAGTAAGCCGGTCTGACTTTTGTCCCAGAGAAGTACATTATCTTTATTATACTGAATTGTTATATTATCTTTATTATACTGAATGGTAAACAAATACCCTTTACTTTAGAGAAAGATACAGTTTCCATCTTCTAGAGATATTTGTTATACAAATATTCTTGGAAATATGATCTGAAAGAGAGTCAAAGGATATGCACAAACACAAAAGAACCCTAGAGAGCTGTCTCCCAACATAAGTTGAGTAAAAAAAAAAAACAAAAGCAAAAATAAGTTCCTATAACTGGAAAGTACCTAGATATGTTAGCTTCAAGAACTCCTAGATTCAGGGCCTTAAAAATATGTGGCAGTGGGTTGTCTCAAAACCATATCATCCAACATGCAGCTCTGCTTTCCTTGGAGTTGGCTTTCCTTGCTACTTGGCTCTCACTGGTGGTGGCAAGAGGGCTGCCAGGAGCTCTGCCCAATGTTCTGACACTTCCACAACAGCAAAGGAAAGAATGTTTTTCCACCTTGTACCAGTTAGAATGGCAAAAATTGACAAGGCAAGAAACAACAAACATTGGAGAAGTTGTGGAGAAAGGGGAACCCTCTTACACTGTTGGTGGGAATGCAAGTTGGTACAACCACTTTGGAAAACAGTATGGAGGTCCCTCAAAAAATTAAAAACAGACTACCCTATGACCCAGGAATTGCACTACTGAGTATACAGATGTAGTGAAAAGAAGGACCATATGTACCCCAGTGTTCTTAGCAGCAATGTCCACAATAACCAAACTGTGGAGAGAGCCAAGACATCCTTCAACAGACGAATGGGTAAAGAAGATGTGGTCCACGTTATACAATGGAATATTACACAGACATCAGAAAGGATGAATATCCAACTTTTGTATCAACATGGATGGGACTGGAGGAGATTATGCTCAGTGAAATAAGTCAAGCAGAGAAAGTCAGTTATCATATGGTTTCACTTATTTGTGGAACATAAGGAATAGCATGGAGAACATTGGGAGAAGGAAGGAGAAAATGAAGGGGAAGAAATTGGAGGGGGAGATGAGCCATGAGAGACTATAGACTCTGGGAAACAAACTGAGGGTTTTAGAAGGGAGGTGGATGGGGTGATGGGTGAGCCTGGTGATGGGTATCAAGAAGGGCACGTATTGCATGGAGCACTGGGTGTTATACACAAACAATAAATCATGGAACACTACATCAAAAACCAATGATGAACTGTATGGTGACTAACATAACATAAAATTTTTAAAAAAAGAAATGTTTTTCCTTCCTCACAGTTCCAACAGAAACTCTGGAATTTCTCTGCATGGGGAGATGGACCATACTGACTGGCCAGTCCTGGTCACATGCTGACCCAAGATCTCAGATGTAGTGTGAGCCCCACAAGATGGCACAGATTTAGAGTGGCATGGGAGAGCTTTGTTCCCAAAGAAATGGGGAACTGGGCTGAGCAGGCAAAGCTGTTGCTTTCCCCTATATGACTTTCTAAATACCTTCAAGATGACAAACCTTACATGTATACTTCTAGAAATTCAAGTACCATTTCTTTTTACAGGCTGATACTCATTTTAATGGTGCTAGTGGCATATCCAACTTGCCATTTTATTTTATTTTTTTTAAAGATTTTATTTATTTATTTGACAGACAGAGATCACAAGTAGGCAGAGAGGCAGGCAGAGAGAGAGAGGGAAGCAAGCTCCCTGCTGAGCAGAGAGCCCGATGCGGGACTCGATCCCAGGACCCTGAGATCATGACCTGAGCCGAAGGCAGCGGCTTAACCCACTGAGCCACCCAGGTGCCCCCAATTTGCCATTTTAAAATCAAAACTCTTTAGGAAGAATCTATCACAGTGGTGCCACAGGAAGGCTGTTCTGTTTGATCACGGCTGTTACCTTATTGTGCTATTCCAGAATAAATAATGGCTCCTCTAGAGATGACTATGCCCTCATCTCTGAAACTCATGAAGGTTACCTTACTTGGTAAAAAGGACTTTGCAGATGTGATCAAGTTAAGGATCTGGATATGGGAAGATTATCCTGGCTTATCCAGGTGGGTCAGATGTAACCATAGATTCCTTATAAGAGAGACACGAGGAATCAGACAGAAGGCACGGTGAGGACGGAAATAGTGGAACAGAGAGAGAAGTTCGAAGAGGAGGAAGGTCAACCATGAACCAAGGGATGTAGGCAGCCTCTGGAAGTTGGAAAAGGCAAAGAAAGAGGTTCTACCCTAGAGCCTCCAGAAGAAACCAGTCTTGCCAACACTTTGACTTTGGTCCAGCCAGACTGAATTCAGATTTCTGGCCTCTAGAATAGTGACAGATAGATTTATATTGCTTTAGGGCATCCAATTTGTAATGATTTGTTACAGCAACCACAGCAAACAAATGCAGGCAGTGGCAGAAAACAGTTGGTCAGTGCCCAGGGCAATGGTAAAGGGAAACAAACCCAGCAATGGGCAAAGGGTCCTGCTGCACGAAAGAATTTGTCCCAGAGCTGAGACACCTGGTGATGGTAGTTCTTGCAGAACTTTGTTACAAAATGTTATTAAATTCCACATTACATACACTAAATTTTTTAATACCTTTAACAAATGCTCAGTAGTGACTGGTGGAGACAGTGTGGTAAACAGGGTCTCTTGGCTACTGGTACATGTGATAAAGACTAGAATAGTTACCATTTCAGATTTTATCTTTGCATAAGGCACTGGTTCCTGAAGCAGTGGGTAAAAGAGCTTTTATCCACATCCGGCATGTGCTTGGCCCAGCTGCTGAACTGTTCCTACCCCCGTAACAGAAGGTGTCACAGTAATTGCAATAAGCCATCAAATAAATTAATAACATAAATCCTAGGATGTGTGGTTCGTTTTGGAAACCACGTATGCACTGAAATCCCAAGAGATTTCCTGGTGTGGGCCTTAGAGTACAGGGCTGGGAATCCTGCTGCAGACACCCTCGTATATAGTAAATATAGATATGTGGTGAGCAGCTAGATGCACGGTTAGAGAATGAAGAGGACTTACTTAAATTTTTAAAATTATTTTGGTTTGATTTTAATTTCTACTAACATATTTGTAATAAACCTTTTTCCCTCCCCCCCTGTTTTATTGAGATATGATTGGCATATAAAATTGTATTATTTTAAGGTATATAACATAATGATTTGATTGTAATATACTTTAGAATATCACCCTGCACATGTATGATTGGGGGCAGGTGGATTGGAGCCAGTGAGAAGTAGAGACTTCAAATATTACATGCTAATAGAATAGTAAAAGTCAAAATTATTTTTATTTGATTAACAGTGTCTAAATTCTACTAGTCTTTACGTGATATTCTATTTAAAGACTAATTTATAATGTTCCCATATTCCATAAAACTCTTCCCAAATGAATTCACAGAAACTCCTAGTTAACAGAAAAAAGTTTCCTACAACCTCACAGAAAGTTAAATGTACTATGATTGAAATTCCTTCCTAGATATTTTAGAAATTCCCTCCGCTTTAACTAACCCCAGGAGGACTGCTGGATAAGAACGCCCACTCACTATTTCTTGTGTCCTACACCTAGTGACTTGGCCTGAAGTACCCCTGCCCAAGCCATCTGGGTGACCACATGGCACAGAGTAAAGAAGAAACCAAGACCTGGTTTGCTCAGACCTGGTGGCTCAGTCAGTTAAGCACCTGCCTTTTGCTCAGGTCATGATCCCAGAGTCCTGGGATCGAGTCCCACATCGGGCTCTCTGCTCAGCGGGGAGCCTGCTTCTCCCGCTGCCTGGCACTCCCCCTGCTTGTGCTCTCTCTCTCTCTGAAAAATAAATAAATAAAACCAAGAAAGAAAGAGAGAGAGAGGAAGGAAAGAAAGAAAGGAAGGAAGGAAGGAAGGAAGAAAGAAAGAAAAATAAAACCAAGAAAGAAAGAGAGAGAGAGGAAGAAAGGAAGGAAGGAAGGAAGAAAGAAAGAAAGAACGAACCAAGAAAGAAAGAGAGAGAGAGGAAGGAAGGAAGAAAGGAAGAAAGAAAGAAAGATAAATAAAACCAAGAAAGAAAGAGAGAGAGAGGAAGGAAAGAAAGAACCGATGCGGGACTCGATCCCAGGACCCTGAGATCATGACCTGAGCCGAAGGCAGCGGCTTAACCCACTGAGCCACCCAGGTGCCCCCAATTTGCCATTTTAAAATCAAAACTCTTTAGGAAGAATCTATCACAGTGGTGCCACAGGAAGGCTGTTCTGTTTGATCACGGCTGTTACCTTATTGTGCTATTCCAGAATAAATAATGGCTCCTCTAGAGATGACTATGCCCTCATCTCTGAAACTCATGAAGGTTACCTTACTTGGTAAAAAGGACTTTGCAGATGTGATCAAGTTAAGGATCTGGATATGGGAAGATTATCCTGGCTTATCCAGGTGGGTCAGATGTAACCATAGATTCCTTATAAGAGAGACACGAGGAATCAGACAGAAGGCACGGTGAGGACGGAAATAGTGGAACAGAGAGAGAAGTTCGAAGAGGAGGAAGGTCAACCATGAACCAAGGGATGTAGGCAGCCTCTGGAAGTTGGAAAAGGCAAAGAAAGAGGTTCTACCCTAGAGCCTCCAGAAGAAACCAGTCTTGCCAACACTTTGACTTTGGTCCAGCCAGACTGAATTCAGATTTCTGGCCTCTAGAATAGTGACAGATAGATTTATATTGCTTTAGGGCATCCAATTTGTAATGATTTGTTACAGCAACCACAGCAAACAAATGCAGGCAGTGGCAGAAAACAGTTGGTCAGTGCCCAGGGCAATGGTAAAGGGAAACAAACCCAGCAATGGGCAAAGGGTCCTGCTGCACGAAAGAATTTGTCCCAGAGCTGAGACACCTGGTGATGGTAGTTCTTGCAGAACTTTGTTACAAAATGTTATTAAATTCCACATTACATACACTAAATTTTTTAATACCTTTAACAAATGCTCAGTAGTGACTGGTGGAGACAGTGTGGTAAACAGGGTCTCTTGGCTACTGGTACATGTGATAAAGACTAGAATAGTTACCATTTCAGATTTTATCTTTGCATAAGGCACTGGTTCCTGAAGCAGTGGGTAAAAGAGCTTTTATCCACATCCGGCATGTGCTTGGCCCAGCTGCTGAACTGTTCCTACCCCCGTAACAGAAGGTGTCACAGTAATTGCAATAAGCCATCAAATAAATTAATAACATAAATCCTAGGATGTGTGGTTCGTTTTGGAAACCACGTATGCACTGAAATCCCAAGAGATTTCCTGGTGTGGGCCTTAGAGTACAGGGCTGGGAATCCTGCTGCAGACACCCTCGTATATAGTAAATATAGATATGTGGTGAGCAGCTAGATGCACGGTTAGAGAATGAAGAGGACTTACTTAAATTTTTAAAATTATTTTGGTTTGATTTTAATTTCTACTAACATATTTGTAATAAACCTTTTTCCCTCCCCCCCTGTTTTATTGAGATATGATTGGCATATAAAATTGTATTATTTTAAGGTATATAACATAATGATTTGATTGTAATATACTTTAGAATATCACCCTGCACATGTATGATTGGGGGCAGGTGGATTGGAGCCAGTGAGAAGTAGAGACTTCAAATATTACATGCTAATAGAATAGTAAAAGTCAAAATTATTTTTATTTGATTAACAGTGTCTAAATTCTACTAGTCTTTACGTGATATTCTATTTAAAGACTAATTTATAATGTTCCCATATTCCATAAAACTCTTCCCAAATGAATTCACAGAAACTCCTAGTTAACAGAAAAAAGTTTCCTACAACCTCACAGAAAGTTAAATGTACTATGATTGAAATTCCTTCCTAGATATTTTAGAAATTCCCTCCGCTTTAACTAACCCCAGGAGGACTGCTGGATAAGAACGCCCACTCACTATTTCTTGTGTCCTACACCTAGTGACTTGGCCTGAAGTACCCCTGCCCAAGCCATCTGGGTGACCACATGGCACAGAGTAAAGAAGAAACCAAGACCTGGTTTGCTCAGACCTGGTGGCTCAGTCAGTTAAGCACCTGCCTTTTGCTCAGGTCATGATCCCAGAGTCCTGGGATCGAGTCCCACATCGGGCTCTCTGCTCAGCGGGGAGCCTGCTTCTCCCGCTGCCTGGCACTCCCCCTGCTTGTGCTCTCTCTCTCTCTGAAAAATAAATAAATAAAACCAAGAAAGAAAGAGAGAGAGAGGAAGGAAAGAAAGAAAGGAAGGAAGGAAGGAAGGAAGAAAGAAAGAAAAATAAAACCAA
This sequence comes from Enhydra lutris kenyoni, assembly GCF_002288905.1. Classification (NCBI taxonomy): domain Eukaryota; kingdom Metazoa; phylum Chordata; class Mammalia; order Carnivora; family Mustelidae; genus Enhydra; species Enhydra lutris. Next base: position 712,309 of record NW_019154175.1, read on the forward strand.
GAAAGAAAGAGAGAGAGAGGAAGAAAGGAAGGAAGGAAGGAAGAAAGAAAGAAAGAACGAACCAAGAAAGAAAGAGAGAGAGAGGAAGGAAGGAAGAAAGGAAGAAAGAAAGAAAGATAAATAAAACCAAGAAAGAAAGAGAGAGAGAGGAAGGAAAGAAAGAAGGGAGAGAGAGAGAGAGGAAGGGAGGGGAAGAAAGAAACCAAGACCTCTGAAAGTCTTGAAATTCAGATTCCAAGAATGGCCATAAATGGACCACTGTGCAACCAAGGATAAACCATACAACCTGTATCTATGTATCAAGTGTACCACTAGTACAGTGGGCGGGAAGCTCCTGCTCCTCTAACTCTTCTGGAACTTGCAGGGGATCCAGTGAGGCAAAAGCAGAATCCACTGGAGCAAAAGAAACTCCCTGTGAAGGTAAAGGCTACTAAAGATAGTGAGACAACATAATCACAGGGGAAGGCCCCGAGACGCTGATGACTGCCCCGTCTTCTCTCATCAAAAATTAAATTTTAGTCCCAAGAACTTAAGATGTGAGGGGAATGAGTGTCTATTTAACCACAGCATTCCTGAATTTCCAGTGCGAAACCCCAGTTCAGCTTTAAATACAATGCCTGTCCAGAGTCATCTGAGTCAGGAGACAAATAAACTGCTTGGACAAGCTAGTAATCAGGAAGAAAATATACTTTCTCCTCTCTCAGCTAGAAACAGTAAGCGAATATGGGGAGTGTAAAGGTTCTGACCTGAATTAAATAATTACTAGTTCCTCTCTCATTGCAATCTGGAGAGGAAAGAACCAAATTCTCCTTGCCTTGGCACAGGGCCACTCTGGGAACTAAGTGCTGAGATAGAGTTTGCCTAACTAGATCAGGCAACAAAAGGAGGGAGTGTGCAAGTGTAAATGTGTGTGTGTGTGTGTGTGTGTGTGTGTGTGTGTAATGAGGAGTCAGGCAGGAGAATGTTTGGAGGATGCCATGCCTCTACCAAACTCCTAGCACTGCAAAACCCACTTCCTGGGAAATGATTAAGTCCCTTTTTTATAGAGCCCGTGTCTACTGCTAAGGAAAGTGGATGGTCCTTCCAGAAGAACACTATCCTGCACCCAAACAACACTGATAAAGCCCATGGCCTCCTCAAAGCCAGATATATTCCCAATATCTACCGATCCCTGCTGAACATCTTTTTTCCCCTGCTGTGACAGGACTACAGGGCACAGTGAGGATGCTTGAGACACAACCGGTTTATAGAACTTGATCTTACAGACTTGGGAGTTATAACTCACTGATATTTCTGAGTTATAAAGCAGTCATCATCTGCTTGTTCAAAAGATAAACTTATATTTCAATATCAAGGATTTCAGGCTGACACAAGAGCACTCTTTTCCATCGACAGATGCTTTTGAAAGAAGCAATCTGAGTTTGCCTCCACAAAGCATCACATAGTGGGGTCCCTCCAAGAGCAGGCCTGGGGACCAAATTCCCAGACCACATCCTTCTCAGATCCCTTGAGCCAACTAAGCTCTTTAAATATCTGAGGCCCAAACATTCACATTCCTCAAGCTGCCAGAAGTAAATTTCAATAACACAAGTTTTGGGACTTTTTTATTTAAAGGCAAACATATAGATTCTTATCTTCCACAATTAATTGAACATTACTTCTCCAACCTCTGCAGCAAGAGAAAACACTTGATAATGATTTGTGTGTGATACATCCCAGAGCCTTCAAAAGGCCGCTCAGCATTCCCAACCCTTGGCTGGCACGGTCCACTGTTCTGGGCAGTGGGGCACTGTGCACAGCAGAAAGGAAAGGGTCTGGTTTTACAGCCTGCTCTCACCAACCCCATAGAGAACAGGCTAGACATGTTTACATACACTACTAAGACAAGCTTTGTACCTTCCAGCAAACAGAGCTGCACCAAGGTAGGGAGAGAGTGAACTGAAGACAACTCCTTCAGGCTACTCATGAGATGCTTCCAGGGATATCAGTGATACAGTAAGAGGCTCCCTGAGAACTAGCCCCCTCAGCATCCCTGAGAACTAGCCCTTTGGTATCTTCTCAGCCCCTCCACTATATGGGAGGGGGTGGAATTTGCAATCTCTTCTATAAGCCCTAGCCTCAGACACCTGGCTGTCCCCCTCTCAGTTCTTCCAGGACTTACCAAGGCAAGAGCTGTTAGAAGGACACCTGCTACCAGCTCCTGTCATTGCAGCAGGTCCCAGTCCATCAAGGATCAAGGTGCACAGGGACCGGGCTGACTACGGCCAGGGAAGGGCCACCTTCCCATTAAACCTGGGAATTTCATATGAGCTTGAACTCTCCCCTCACTCACTGCACTGCATGTTCCTCAGCAAGCAGACATGGGTCGTGGACTAGAAGGTTCCACGTGGCTGAAGGAAGAGGCCACAGACAACCAGGCTGTTAAAGACCTGAGTCATTCATCAGCAGCTACATGTACAGTACAGTAATCCCATATCCAAAACCGCTGGGTCCAAAGATGTTTCAAAATTCAGATTTTTTTTTAAATTTTAGAAAGCTAGTGTAATACCCCCAGCAGAGTATGAGCAAGCATCCTATAAGCTCATTAGAATTTTTTGTGCCCAAACATGAATATTCATACTAACCTTCTATCAAGTCAATCAAATTGGTTATGAAGAGAAACCTAGAGTCCTCAAGGATCGGGGATTTGGCATCATCTGGTTTACTTTCCTCCAGGAGATACTGAAATTTACTCAGAGACAAAGACCCACAGTGGGGAACAGACAAATGAGGCAACTGTCAAATCCCCAGGAGACATTCCCTGACTCAGGGGGCCCAGGGGACAGACTGATGAAGATGGGACCAGGCTGACTAAAAGAATCTCTGACACACTAAATGCCTCCTAAGCTGAGCTTCCCTGGCCCAAGAACCCAGAGAAAAATGCTTCCCTAGAGCTCTCCATATTTGGAAATTTGGTCTCCAGGACTCAGGCACCTGGCGCTAAGGATAGATCCAGTCATGGGCCACAGCAGGACCCCCTTGGCAGAAGCATACGGGTTTTCTCAGAACCCTGAACCCTGTGTGCCAGCTGTTAGCTCCACAGGGCGCAGGGCAAATGATGCTTCAATCTTGATGCCTTTGAGAAACAGAAAAAACATCTTCCAGCTGCCATCTCTCCTCTGCCCCTATAAAGGCCAGCATGCCCAGGAGCCATCTTCCACCCTGCTCCCTTCTCACTCTGTGCCTGCTCCCTGCCTAACTGTATCCACTCCCATGACCTCACCTGCCGTTATGCCTGTGACTCCCACAACTCTTAGTTCCATCCTCTCCAACTGCAACTCACATTTAAAAAAAGGTATTATTGAATTGTAGTTGACATGCAATGTTCTATTAGTTTCAGATGCACAACACAGTCACTCAACAATTCTGTACACTACACTGTGTTCACCACAATAAGTATAGTTACCGTCTGCCTCCATATGACGCTATTATAATATATATTAACTGTGTTTCCTACGCTATGCTTTTCATCTCTGTGACTTATTTCATAACTGAAAGTTTGGATTTCTTAATTCCCATCACCTATTTCGCCCATCCCCCAAACTCCTTTCCCCTGTGGCAACCACCAGTTTGTTCTCTGCATTTACAAGTCTATTTCTGGTTTGTTTGTTTTGTTTTTTTCAGATTCTACATATAAGTGAAATCTCATGGTATTTGCCCTTCTTTGTCTGAGTATTTCACCTCACATGATACCCTAAGTCCATCCATGTCGTAAATAACAAGATGACTTTTTATGGCTAATATTCCATTGTGTATATGTACTGTATCTTTTTATCCAACCATCTGTTGATGGACACTTAGGTCACTTCCATATCTTGGCGATTGTAAATAATGCTGCCATGAACACAGGGGTACACCTACTTCTCCAACTAGTGTTTTCGTTTTCTTTGGGTAAATTTCCAGTAGTGGATCATACGGTTTCTCTATTTTAATTTTTTGATGAAACTCTATGCTATTTTTCATAGTCTAACTCACATTTTTAACTGCCTCTTGGGCACCTCCAAGTTGCCCCAGGTCCCCTCTCCTCCTGGGCCATACATAACCTACTAATATCTGTGTACTTCCCCACATCTTGTGACCTTGTACTTTTTTGGTCACATGACCCTTTCTGGCCAGTGGAACATGAGCAGAAATCTTGTGTGGCACTTGTGCACCTCCCCGTGTTCTCATCCCCCCCCTTTAGGCCAGGTCAAGACAGCAAAAAATCAAATAGAAACATACTAGGTCCTGGAGTCACTGCCTAGAAAAAGCCACTGGACCTGCACTGAACAGTGAGAAGAACAAACTTCTGTGGGGAAAAAAACCCTGAGAGTTTAGAACGACCCGACAGAGCAGCTAATTACCCCCATATACCTGCCTTCTCCACCTGGAAAGTTCCTACTTAATGCTCAAAACTCCAATTCCAGGGGCACCTGCGTGGCTCAGTCATGATCCCAGGGTCCTAGGATCAAGCCCCGCATCAGGCTCCCAGCTCAGTAGAGAGCCTACTTCTCCCTCTCCCTCTGCCTGCTGCTCTCCCTGCTTGTGCTCTCTCTGTCAAATAAATAAATAAAACCTTAAAAACAAAAAACAAACCTCCAATTCCAATGCCACCTCTTCTGTGAGAGCCAACCTTTGTGGGAGGGCAGCCACTTTGTCTTGTGACCTCTAGCAATGCACTCACACATGCAGCACAACAGCTACCTCAGTCTGTGGACATGTTTCTGTTTGCACGTTGGCTCCTACATGTGTGTGCTTCACTTTTAATTCTCTAGTCTCAGTGCCTTGGAAGTAGCAAACACCTGATGTTTGATTTCCTGAAGCAAAGACTGGAGCCTTCTTGCTCATGTGACCAGCAAACCCCAAGTCAACATTTTCCCCCAAGTCACAGTGTTCTTGGCATCATGCTACATTGGGGGAGGCAAGAAAAGTAAGACATCATCGCCCATGATGAGGAGTGTTTTTTAATCTCCAGCTCTTCTGCACCCATTAGCTTCCATCTTTATTAAAGGACGGCTTCCACTTAAAAAGCACATTGTCGGGGCACCTGGGTAGCTCAATGGGTTAAAACCTCTGTCTTCGGCTCAGGTCATGATCTCACGGTCCTGGGATCGAGCCCCGAACTGGCCTCTCTGCTCAGTGGGGAGCCTGCTTCCCCCTCTCTCTCTACCTGCCTCTCCACTTGTGATCTCTGCCTGTCAAATAAATAAAATCTTAAAAAAAAAAAAAAAAAGCACATTGTCTCTTCAGGAACCACTGGCTAAGACAATTCTCAGAAGGCAAGATCAAAGAGAGGTTTGTGATGACGAGGAAAGCAGATGGGGGCTCTCCCGTGACCTCCATGAGCCTGGCTCCCCCAAGCTGCCACGCTTCAGACTTGTGATGTGTTATTCTGGGATCATGCAGCTATACCAGGGTTACATCCGGAATGAGAAAAGATGCAGTGAAAGCACCGCCAACCCCTCAGGGACCCAGATGTAGAGACGATAACCCGGCCATGTAGTCACGTCACCACTGCTTAGCAAAACTTCACAAACCAGAGGCACAAAACCCCACCACTGGGCAGGGAAACAGAACAGGGAACCTTTGCTTTTCACCACCAGTGAACTGCCAACATGCATACCAGCAGCTCCCACTCTCCCGATTCTTCTAAGGCTGTGATAGAACTCCTAGCTCCAGCCCAAAGGAAGTGGGGCCCATCAATCAATGATGCTTGATTCTGAATGCAGTTTTCATAGCAATTCCCAGAGACTAGCATTTGACCTGCTGCAGGTGTGGCTTTGCTGTAGACACTGGAACATGCCACCTAATGCACAGTAAACATGAGGCTGACCACTACTGCTGGCATCCCAGTGCTCAGTCAGAAATGTCCACAACAAAGAGCCATGGCAAACCCAGGTGCCGTGGCCACAGCTGCAAGGGAGCACAGTGGGACTTCTAGGACCTTCCCTGGCAAGACGCTCAGAGTGGAAATGAAGCAAGGTTAGACTCCGCAGTATACTGAAGGCTGGGATGATGAGGAAGGAAGATTAGGAGACATTTTAAAAACCAGAGGAGTGGGGCGCCTGGGTGGCTCAGTGGGTTAAGCCTCTGCCTTCGGCTCAGGTCATGATCTCAGGGTCCTGGGATCGAGTCCCACATCGGGCTCTCTGCTCAGCAGAGAGCCTGCTTCCCTTCCTCTCTCTCTCCCTGCCTCTCTGCCTACTTGTGATCTCTCTCTCTCTGTGTCAAATAAATAAATAAAGTCTTTAAAAACAAAACAAAACAAAACAAAACCAGAGGAGTAACTTAGCAGAAGGCAAAGGTAGAGTTTGGGAGAGTTGGGACAGTACCTTTTCAAGATCACTGTCACATGTGCTAGATAAGAGGTACAGCAAAGGAGGGGACCCTGAAAGACACAGCTCAACACAGGGTATTGTTTCTGGTTTGTATTTCAAGGGTCACATACCATGAACAGAACAAATAACACTTCCCCCTTAACTCATTCAAGGTACCAACAGCATACGCAGGAAACAAGAAATGGACGAAAACAGCGCCATTGGGCAACTTACCTTGTACGAAGATCCTGTTCCAGTAGATTTTTCCCACTTGGCTGCCCCCAAGAAACACCAGGTTGGACAGGATGAGCATGGAGGTGGAACAAGACGCAAGGGCGGCGTGAAACCGACGGCGGGCTTGTGGGGAGAGGAACTGGACCTGCGGGAAAAGACAGGAAGTGTCTCATCGCGGGGGCAGGAAAGCAGTGCTGAAGTGCCTCCTGGCCCTCGGCAGGCACCTGCCCAAGATACCCAACCCAGAGCCCAAGCAAGGCCGTGACTTCAGCTGTTCTTAAAACCTCTATTCCTGTGACAGGCACACTCTGGTCTAAGGAAAGTGGCGATACACACCCCCAATTTGTTCTTCCTCCTGCCCCACGGGCTCCCCCATGATGTGTGTGACATGAGCACTGAAGCTAGCTCAGATGTGGCTGCAATGCCTCCACATGTTCTCTGTGTGCAGACCTGCAGGGCTGGGAGCGCTCCCTGACAACCTGCACAACTCCCTGTCATGAGGTCAAGATCAGGGTGATCTTCTGGGAAGCCACCCTGTCAATCCGACCCACCATTACGAGGGTGCAGGAGAATCAGCACAAGCCACTGTCCTTCTGGGAATCAGAGCTCAGGGGACACGGCCCATGGGAGAGAACCTGCCACAGCATCCGAATATGCAGGAAATGGAGAGGAGGCCTCCAACACCGACAGTAAAGAACTCTTCTCATCCATCTGAGGTCTTCACTGTATTTTTTCCTCCCCTTTTAATGTCTTCTTGGGGATTGCATAAAGCAAGACAAGCGTTAATTTCTCGGCACTGACGGTTCTGCTGGCCCTAGCACAGGAGATCACTGTGCTGCACCCAGAGCGTGCTAGCATCGCCGGTATACCCCAGGCACTGTCCTCTGGGCCTGCACAAGCAGCCTAAGAACCAGGTACAGCGCAACCACCAGGCTGAAGGGCGCCAGGGTTTCTGACAAATGCCTCAGTCTAATCCAAAGACGGGAAAAAGAGGGAGCAAACGGTCCAGAGATCATTCCTGAGTATCTTCCTGAAACTTACACATCTCTGGGGTCACTTGCATCCTGATTTCAGCTGTGCTCCAACTACAAATAAGAATCTGGGAGCACCTGGATGGCTCAGTCAGTTGAAACCAAAACTGAAACTCTTGGCTTCAGGTCAGGTCACGATCTCAGTGTTATAAGATCCAGCTCTGCCATACTCAGAGGGGCGTCTGCTGGATTCTCTCTCTCTCTCTCTCTCTCTCCCTCTGCCCCTCCTCTCCCAGCATCTACATGTTGTCTCTCAAATAAATAAATACACCTTTAAAAACAAACAGAAAGGTGAATTACCCAAATTCCTAATGGGCAAAAAGGATTAAGCTGAGGGTGTCTCCAGGAGGGGGCTTACTTAGTTCCGGCAACCCCACCGTCTGGGGCCACTTGTGTAAGTCTTGGTCAGTGTCCTACTGGAAACCTGAAGAAACGAATTTCTGACCCCCCTCCTTTTCTCTCTCCCACCAGTCGCAGCTTCTGTTCTCTGTGCAGAGACACCACTGCTACCACACACGTCCCCACCCATGACATTCTCTTCCAGCATCCCCTCAGAGCGTTTTACTGCCACCATATGTGACAGGGTGGCCTTCTCATGGAGGAGCTGTGTCATGGGCACTGACTGAGTCATCTGCTTGGACATGATTATTCTGGAAAACTCTCAGGTGATGCTGACATGCTCCTGGGTAGAGGCTACCAGATAAGACAACCTCTAGTCTCTCCCTTGTCCTAAGAGGCCACCAGCATGTACAGGAGATGCTGTCAAGCCAGACCAGATAAAAGATAGCTACACGGTATAAAAACTGGTAATGAAAGAGAAATGGGGATGCAGGCTTATAACTCAGCACTCTTCCCCTCTGAGAATAAGGAGACATTAATCTACTGGCTTCTGCATCTTAGAGCAGGAGAAGACATTTTCTGGGTATTACTGACTCAATTAGCAGTAACTGGGGAGGCAGGGTGAGAGGAAGCAGGGAGATGGGGGGACGTCCAGAATAATAAATCATGAAAATATAAATTGCTATAATTGGAATAACTGCATCCAAATAATTATCTCCATGTACAGGACCACTGATAACACGTTTGATTTCTAAGGTACCCGTTGAATCAGATGTTCTACCACCTCTATTCTAACCCCATCCATGTCCTCCAACCTTATATCCTGTTAGGGGAATTCAGAGGCCCCACACAATCTTTTCCATATTAATGTCAATGACAGAGAATGCACACAGCTTGGTTAAACTCAGAGTGGTTCTCCTTCTACAGGAAATGATTACAATAATTATTAAATAATCAACTGAGACATACCAAGAGAGGAAAACACTCTTCGCACTGGACTTCTAAGCAGGATTGTGGTGCCAGGTGACCTGGTGTGGGGCAAGAGCCAGGCTAGTTGGAGGAAGAGCTGAGAGGCAAGGGGCAGAGCAAGGGAGGAGGCAAAGGGGAGAATGAGTGCATGAGACACAGAGCTCCTCTTTCCATCACCAGGGGCCCTAGTTGCAATGGGACTTTCTTTGCTTCTGTGATTACTTGGCTACATGATTCAATAAATTGCGATTTCTGCTTAGGAAAAGAAGTCAAAATAATAGCAAATATGAAGGAGCCTCTGATCTCACAGACAAGGGAGGACATCTAAATCAGAAACAAAGGACTACAATTCAACTTTTATAAAGAGTTAATTTTGTAAAAACTAAGCAAGAACATTAAAGGCATAGGCTGTTGGAATCAATGAACTAGAAAGATATAAAGGAGAAATCAAGACGCTCACAGTCAGTTCTTGATCACCCCTAGGGTGAGCAGGTGGGAGACAAAGTAGGTGATGATAAAGAAAATTCAAAATCCTGATTTAACTAATATAATAGCCCCATCCTCTGAACTGACCAAATCAGCCTTGCCAACAAGCAGCAAACTTGACTGAGTATGACTTCTCTTCATTGTGAATCAGTGGCAAAGCATAATGATAGGCCACTAGGAGCAAAAAAAAGGGGGGGGCCTGTGTGGATAACCCATGATTAATATTAATAGCAAAGGGGACATGAATCTCAGCTGTAATTCATATCTCCTCTTCGAATTCCCTGGATGCACCATGGAAAGTGGCAGTTTTGACACTGATGCTCTCCTTCTATGTTGGGAACCATCTGGCTTGGTTTATACTCTAGATTTAGGTTCCATACATAGGGGTGCTAGGAGGGAAAAAGTCACATGGGCAAGACAAAATCCATCAATAAATACAACTTTCTGAATGTCTAAGGACATAGGGTCAAGGATCCCACTTTAAAGTCTTGATTTCTTGTACACACTCTCCTCTGCCATCCTGTGGCAATTGTTGTCACTCCTGCGGTCCTTCACATCTAGGATACAGGCTGTCTGTCCTATGTGCAGCGACCATGTTAGTCATGGTTGGGGTGCTTAAAGTCCCCCTTGGTAGGAAAACTTAAGTGAGGGACTGTGAACCAAATGGAGAAATAAGTCAGTGTACAACGAAGAGTCATCAGGCATAGAAAGAATTGCCAATTGACCAGATAAGGCAATAGTCAGTAAACAGATGTTGATTTTAACACAAATATAATAGAATAAAAAAGAACTCTGGTCTGGTCATGGTCCCCTTCCCAGAAGACAGATAAAGCCATGGCAATCTGATACCCCAGCAGCAAAAACCTGGGAAGGGCATGGTCCCAGGAGATATTTAGAACTTGCTGAGAACTTTTAGTCATCCCAAGGACATCAAAATTATAGCATGCCATGTGTGAGACAGAACTGTCCAGCCTAGAATGTCAATAGTGCCTCTTGAGTGTGGGTGAAGTGTTTGCTTCTACATTCATTATAAAGCCAACTTCCCTCTTGTTCTATGGGGGCACAGCACCTCACTTCCTCATTAGCAGCAATGCTAAAAATGTGCTCCCTTTCCTCTGGGGCCCAGAAAAAGCCATTCCAGGGCAGGGAAAGTGCTCTTTACAGTGCCCCAGTGTGAACCAACCCCCCACCCGAGCCCACCCACTATCCCCAGCATCAAACTTGAGGAGGAGCTACTGTGCTTCTGACCACAGATGGGCAAGGTGTAGCCCCAGTTCCAAAGCTCGTCTCCCTCACACCACTCACACCCAGAGGAAAGAGGAAAAATGGGAGGTGGAGCAGGTCAGAAAGTATGGCCTCCCATGCTGGGGTGACAAGTTCTCCCTCAGGGACTTTGACTTCAATGAAAGGTGGGGTGGGGGGTTACTCCATGTTAATGTTGCTATAACCCATTCTTCAGTCCCAAGAGAAGGTACTGGATTTTGGGCCTGGATACAGCAAGCCCTTTAGAACACCAGGAAGTACAGGAGCAGAGTGGACCTCTAATTCCTGTCTGAGTTTGGGGTCTCTGATGGAAGAAACAAGAGGTGGGATGTGGGAATGCTGTATAAGGACAGTCTAGCAGCGCTTTAAACTTCTCTCTGAGACACTGGCTACCAAAGGCAAGGAACTGACCCAAACAAAGTAAACCTTAGGGCAGAACTAAATTGTCAAACTAGTTTGTATTTCCTGCTGTGAGGTGTGAGCTCCTGTGTTTATTCTTATCTCTATGGCAACTCGTCTCTCTTCTCCAGTCAGCATCCTGTCCCTGGAAATCAGAGGACTTAGGCTGGGGCAAACAAGCTGGGTGCTGGGGTGGTGCGGTCCATGGAATCTGGGTCAGAAGTTACTCTCAGAAGGTGTGCAAGGGTGGGAGACGGAGGGCGCGGTGGGACTGCAGGCTGTTGTGCGAGGCGGGTCCCACACTCGTCCACAGAGGGACTGCATGTGGGGCCGAACTGGGAGGAGGGGACAGGCTGAGCATCTGGGGGAGCAGATGGGCTGGAGGAATGGCTGCTGGAGACTGACAAAGGCTTGGCAAGTGGGACCTGATACTGTTTATTTTTAAATGGGGAAAAGCTAAAAAAAAAAAGCAATTGGGTGGGTTTGAGCAGCTGGACACAGTTCTTCCATATAACCACTGAAGACTTTCATTTTCTAATAAAAATGGTAACCAGAGGATAAGAAAAGATGAACAAGGAAATGGCAAGGGGGATACTGGTGAAGACCAGGAGGAGCAAATGAGGGTAGACACCCCATAGGCTGTAAAGATGAAACCAAAGACAACCAAAGAAACAATTACAGCTCTTATGAAAGAGAAGGGTGGCCAGAGCAACAACACTCAGAAGGAAGACTTGAACTCCTGTCCCATCCTGTACCAACCCACCAGGACACTGCCCCCTTGCTCCCTTTGCCAAGGCACTTGGTCATTTCCATTTAGAAGTCATGTTTCATAAATAACCCCTCTCTCTCATGCTGCCCCCAGCATGGTGAGCTCTGTCCTTCAGTCTGTATCACCTAAGACCCATGCATAGTCTCTGTGCTCAGCAATTACTTAACACCTGTTTCTCTCTTTACCCAGTTAAGTTACAGAATCTCCTTTCTTTTTTTTTTTTAAATATTTTGTTTATTTATTTGTCAGAGAGAGAGGTGGGGGGTGGACGGAGAACACAAGCAGGCAAGCTGCAGGCAGAGGCAGAGAGAGAAACAGGCTCTGAGCAAGGAGCCCAATGCGGGACTCGATCCCAGGACCCTGGGATCATGACCTGAGCCAAAGGCAGAGGCTTAACCAACTGAGCCACCCAGGCGTCCCTCTCCTGACTTTCTTAATGTTCCATTGCATCCTATTATCCAAGCCAAATGAATACATGAAGGCACTCAAAAGCAACACCTCCTTCCTTCTTATAAGTGTATAGAGCTTCAAAATATACCAGTGAAGTTAAATTTTCCAATCTCTACTCCTGAATCTAAGCAATGCATGTTCCTGAGATAGAATCAAATACTGCAGTGATAAAGACAAAGCCAGTTTTGCTCACATGGACAAGTCACCTGCTCCATAGTTTAGATACCCAGCCTGGTTAAAAACAGCAGAGGTTATAATCTGGCATCTATGTCCACACGGCATATGAAGGGATTTCAGAGGACTTTAATAACTAAGCAAATTGCCTCTTGGTATAATCAGAGAACTTAAGCCATATTTGAGGAGACAGGGTCCTGCTAAAAGTTCTGGAATGGCCAATAGTACTGTCTTACTCTGTGTTCTTGCTCTTCTAACGATATACCCTTGCTTCTAGTCCTCATGTCTCTGCTCTGGATTTTGCAGAAGCCTCTTTCTTAGCTGCCATGTTATACCCTGGCCTTTCCTCCTCTGGTTCATCAAGCACACTGAGTATGTCCCCCCATTGCACAAAATATTTTGGTGGTTCTTCACTGCTTACAGACTAAAATCCAAAGAAGACCTTTTACAAATGAGCTCATTTTACTTTCCAACCTTAACTCCTACTACTTTACTAATGACACACTCTATTCAGCTCTAGTCACAGCTCTTCCAACATGGCATACACTTTTACATCTCTGTAGAATTACTTCACACATTACTTCTTTTGCTGAAACTGTTTTCTCTACTGAGAATGTGTCCTCCTAATTCTTTCTTCAAGCTCCAGCTCCATGTCAGTTCAGGAAACCAATAGCTTTGGATCATCCCAAATGATGCTCAGGTTCTGGCCCCACTTTTGAACTGTGCCACCCAGAGCAAGCTCAAACTCCTCATATACATAGTTCACAATTGGTATTTGATCAATGGTGGCTACTCTAACTCTGACAGAGTCAGTCACCCATTTTCTGTGTTTCTGTAACCCATGGGATAGACAGCATCAACATACATGTTTTAGATATAGGAGCTTAACCTATATTGCTATCTAAGTAGGAAAAAGTATTCCCATTTTACAAAGGAGGAACTAAAGAGCAGAGACATTAAGCAAGTGGTCCTAGGCAGACACTGGTAAAGTACAGTAGTAAATATAGTACAGTCATTCACACATTCTGCTAACTCAATGTCTTCATGCTCCCTGCTGTATTTTGCATAGCAATGTGTGTCCCCTCCTCTAGAATGAAATCTTCAAGATACTGGTCTCTTCAGTGCCAGATGCAAAGGAAAGCTTCAAGAAATGTTTTTATTTCTTGAAATACTTCAAATACTTCAAAAACGAGAACTTCGTGCATGTGTTCCTTTAGTAATGGTTGATAGATATTCACCAAGTGTCCATTTCAGGATCTCAATATTTTCAAGAACAGTATGGCTTAAAATGACACTGGAACTTGAAGAAAATAATTAGAATTCACTATTAGAGTAGGAGATTTAACATGTCCCCCCAGAAAATGACACCTAAAAGATCAAAAGAATATAAAACAGCTGAATAAAAACTGATAGGCCTAGCATCCAAATTGCAAAGGAAGAAGCAAAACTTATCTCTGATTCCAAATGAAATGATCTTTATACATAGAAAGCACTAAAGAGTCTACACACAAACAAACAAACAAAAACAAAAATGACCACCACCTCAAAACACTGCTACAACTAATGAAAAAGTTTGGCAAACTTTCAAGATAAAAAATCAACATGCAAAAATCAGTTGCACTTCTACACACTAATAATGAACAATGTGAAAAGTAGATTAGGAAAACAATTCCATTCACAATAGCATCAAAACCAATAAATACTGAAGGAGGAGTCAAGATGGCGGAGAAGTAGCAGGCTGAGACTACTTCAGGTAGTGGGAGATCAGCTAGATAGCTTATCTAAAGATTGCAAACACCTACAAATCCAACGGGAGATCGAAGAGAAGAAGAACAGCAACTCTAGAAACAGAAAATCAACCACTTTCTGAAAGGTAGGACGGGCGGAGAAGTGAATCCAAAGCGACGGGAAGATAGACCACGAGGGGAGGGGCCGGCTCCCGGCAAGCGGCGGAGCAACGGAGCACAAAATCGGGACTTTTAAAAGTCTGTTCCGCTGAGGGACATCGCTCCAGAGGCTTAACCGGGGTGAAGCCCACGCAGGGTCAGCGTGGCCTCAGGTCCTGCAGGGTCACAGAAGGATCAGGGGTGTCTGAGTGTCGCAGAGCTTACAGGTATTAGAACAGGGAAGCCGGCTACAGAGACAGAGCCGAGGAGTAAGCTCTAAGCTCGGGGTTACCTTGAACCGGTTGCAGGCTCGGACAGCTCGGAGCGCGGCCGGAGGCAGGGTGACGGGAGTAAATCGGCGCTGTTCTCTGAGGGCGCACTGAGGAGTGGGGCCCCGGGCTCTCAGCTCCTCCGGGCCGGAGACCGGGAGGCCGCCATCTTCATTCCCGCCCTCCGGAACTCTACGGAAAGCGCTCAGGGAACAAAAGCTCCCGAAAGCAAACCCGAGCGGATTACTCAGCCCTGCTCCTCGTAAGGGCGGTGCAACTCCGCCCGGGGCAAAGACACTTGAGAATCACTAGAACAGGCCCCTCCCCCAGAAGATCAACAAGAAGCCCAGCCAGGACCAAGTTCACCTACCAAGGAGTACAGTTTCAATACCAAGGAGAGCAGCGTAATTCCAAAGGAGGAGAAAGCAAAGCACAGAACTCATGGCTTTCTCCCCATGATTCTTTAGTCTTGCAATTAATTTAATTTTTTTTCTTTTCTTTTTTTTTTCATTCTATTTTTCTTTTTATCCTCTTTCTCCTTCTCACGATTTGGGATCTCTTCTGATTTGGCTAAAGCATATTTTCCTGGGGTTGTTGCCACCCTTTTAGTATTTTACTTGCTCCTTCATCTGCTCTTATCTGGACAAAATGACAAGGCGGAAAAATTCACCACAAAAAAAAAGAACAAGAGGCAGTACCAAAGGCTAGGGACCTAATCAATACAGACATTGGTAATATGTCAGATCTAGAGTTCAGAATGACGATTCTCAAGGTTCTAGCCGGGCTCGAAAAAGGCATGGAAGATATTAGAGAAACCCTCTCCGGAGAGATAAAAGCCCTTTCTGGAGAAATAAAAGAACTAAAATCTAACCAAGTTGAAATCAAAAAAGCTATTAATGAGGTGCAATCAAAAATGGAGGCTCTCACTGCTAGGATAAATGAGGCAGAAGAAAGAATTAGTGATATAGAAGACTAAATGACAGAGAATAAAGAAGCTGAGCAAAAGAGGGACAAACAGCTACTGGACCACGAGGGGAGAATTCGAGAGATAAGTGACACCGTAAGACGAAACAACATTAGAATAATTGGGATTCCAGAAGAAGAGGAAACAGAGAGGGGAGCAGAAGGTATATTGGAGAGAATTATTGGAGAGAATTTCCCCAATATGGCAAAGGGAACAAGCATCAAAATCCAGGAGGTTCAGAGAACCCCCCTCAAGATCAATAAGAATAGGTCCACACCCCGTCACCTAATAGTAAAATTTACAAGTCTTAGTGACAAAGAGAAGATCCTGAAAGCAGCCCAGGAAAAGAAGTCTGTAACATACAATGGTGAAAATATTAGATTGGCAGCAGACTTATCCACAGAGACCTGGCAGGCAAGAAAGAGCTGGCATGATATATTCAGAGTACTAAACGAGAAAAACATGCAGCCAAGAATACTATATCCAGCTAGGCTATCATTGAAAATAGAAGGAGAGATTAAAAGCTTCCAGGACAAACAAAAACTGAAAGAATTTGCAAATACCAAACCAGCTCTACAGGAAATATTGAAAGGGGTCCTCTAAGCAAAGAGAGACCCTAAAAGTAGTAGATCAGAAAGAAACAGACACAATATACAATAACAGTCACCTTACAGGAAATACAATGGCACTAAATTCATATCTCTCAATACTTACCCTGAATGTTAATGGGCTAAATGCCCCAATCAAAAGACACAGGGTATCAGAATGGATAAAAAAACAAAACCCATCTATATGTTGCCTACAAGAAACTCATCTTAAACCTGAAGACACCTCCAGATTTAAAGTGAGGGGGTGGAAAAGAATTTACCATGCTAATGGACATCAGAAGAAAGCAGGAGTGGCAATCCTTATATCAGATCAATTAGATTTTAAGCCAAAGACTATAATAAGAGATGAGGAAGGACACTATATCATACTCAAAGGAACTGTCCAACAAGAAGATCTAACAATTTTAAATATCTATGCCCCTAACATGGGAGCAGCCAACTATATAAACCAATTAATAACAAAATCAAAGAAACACATCGACAATAATACAATAATAGTAGGGGACTTTAACACTCCCCTCACTGAAATGGACAGATCATCCAAGCAAAAGATCAACAAGGAAATAAAGGCCTTGAATGACACACTGGACCAGATGGACATCACAGATATATTCAGAACATTTCATCCCAAAGCAACAGAATACACATTCTTCTCTAGTGCACATGGAACATTCTCCAGAATAGATCATATTCTCGGTCCTAAATCAGGTCTCAACCGTTATCAAAAGATTGGAATCATTCCCTGCATATTTTCAGACCACAATGCTCTGAAGCTAGAACTCAATCACAAGAGGAAATTTGGAAAGAACCCAAATACATGGAGACTAAACAGCATCCTTCTAAAGAATGAATGGGTCAACCAGGAAATTAAAGAAGAGTTGAAAAAATTCATGAAAACAAATGATAATGAAAACACAACGGTTCAAAATCTGTGGGACACAACAAAGGCAGTCCTGAGAGGAAAATATATAGCGGTACAAGCCTTTCTCAAGAAACAAGAAAGGTCTCAGGTACACAACCTAACCCTACACCTAAAAGAGCTGGAGAAATAACAAGAAAGAAACCCTAAACCCAGCAGAAGAAGAGAAATCATAAACATCAGAGCAGAAATCAATGAAATAGAAACCAAAAAAACAATAGAACAAATCAACGAAACTAGGAGATGGTTCTTTGAAAGAATGAATAAGATCGATAAACCCCTGGCCAGACTTATCAAAAAGAAAAGAGAAAGGACCCAAATAAATAAAATCATGAATGAAAGAGGAGAGATCACAACGAACACCAAAGAAATACAGACAATTATAAGAACATACTATGAGCAACTCTACGCCAACAAATTTGACAATCTGGAAGAAATGGATGCATTCCTAGAGACATATAAACTACCACAACTGAACCAGGAAGAAATAGAAAGCCTGAACAGACCCATAACCAGTAAGGAGATTGAAACAGTCATCAAAAATCTCCAAACAAACAAAAGCCCAGGGCCAGATGGCTTCCCGGGGGAATTCTACCAAACATTTAAAGAAGAACTAATTCCTATTCTCCTGAAACTGTTCCAAAAAATAGAAATGGAAGGAAAACTTCCAAACTCATTTTATGAAGCCAGCATCACCTTGATCCCAAAACCAGACAAGGATCCCATCAAAAAAGAGAACTACAGACCAATATCCTTGATGAACACAGATGCAAAAATTCTCGCCAAAATACTAGCCAATAGGATTCAACAGTACATTAAAAGGATTATTCACCACGACCAAGTGGGATTTATTCCAGGGCTGCAAGGTTTGTTCAACATCCGCAAATCAATCAATGTGATACAACACATTAATAAAAGAAAGAACCATATGATACTCTCCATAGATGCTGAAAAAGCATTTGACAAAGTACAGCATCCCTTCCTGATCAAAACTCTTCAAAGTGTAGGGATAGAGGGCACATACCTCAATATTATCAAAGCCATCTATGAAAAACCCACCGCAAATATCATTCTCAATGGAGAAAAACTGAAAGCTTTTCCGCTAAGGTCAGGAACACGGCAGGGATGTCCATTATCACCACTGCTATTCAACATAGTACTAGAAGTCCTAGCCTCAGAGATCAGACAACAAAAGGAAATTAAAGGCATCCAAATTGGCAAAGAAGAAGTCAAACTCTCACTCTTCGCAGATGATATGATACTCTATGTGGAAAACCCAAAAGACTCCACTCCAAAACTGCTAGAACTTGTACAGGAATTCAGTAAAGTGTCAGGATATAAAATCAATGCCCAGAAATCAGTTGCATTTCTCTACACCAACAACAAGACAGAAGAAAGAGAAATTAAGGAGTCCATCCCATTTACAATTGCACCCAAAACTATAAGATACCTAGGAATAAATCTAACCAAAGAGACTAAGAATCTATACACAGAAAACTATAAAGTACTCATGAAAGAAATTGAGGAAGACACAAAGAAATGGAAAAATGTTCCATGCTCCTGGATTGGAAGAATAAATATTGTGAAAATGTCTATGCTACCTAAAGCAATCTACACATTTAATGCAATTCCTATCAAAGTACCATCCATTTTTTTCAAAGAAATGGAACAAATAATCCTAAAATTTATATGGAACCAGAAAAGACCTTGAATAGCCAAAGCAATATTGAAAAAGAAAGCCAAAGTTGGTGGCATCACAATTCCGGACTTCAAGCTCTATTACAAAGCTGTCATCATCAAGACAGCATGGTACTGGCACAAAAACAGACACATAGATCAATGGAACAGAATAGAGAGCCCAGAAATAGACCCTCAACTCTATGGTCAACTAATCTTCGAAAAAGCAGGAAAGAATATCCAATGGAAAAAAGACAGCCTCTTCAACAAATGGTGTTGGGAAAATTGGACAGCCACATGCAGAAAAATGAAATTGGATCATTTCCTTACACCACACACGAAAATAGACTCAAAATGGATGAAGGATCTCAATGTGAGAAAGGAATCCATCAAAATCCTTGAGGAGAACACAGGCAGCAACCTCTTCGACCTCAGCCGCAGCAACATCTTCCTAGGAACATCGCCAAAGGCAAGGGAAGCAAGGGCAAAAATGAACCATTGGGATTTCATCAAGATCAAAAGCTTTTGCACAGCAAAGGAAACAGTTCACAAAACCAAAAGACAACTGACAGAATGGGAGAAGATATTTGCAAATGACATATCGGATAAAGGGCTAGTGTCCAAAATCTATAAAGAACTTAGCAAACTCAACACCCAAAGAACAAATAATCCAATCAAGAAATGGGCAGAGGACATGAACAGACATTTCTGCAAAGAAGACATCCAGATGGCGAACAGACACATGAAAAAGTGCTCCACATCACTCGGCATCAGGGAAATACAAAGCAAAACCACAATGAGATACCACCTCACACCAGTCAGAATGGCTAAAATTAACAAGTCAGGAAATGACAGATGCTGGCGAGGATGCGGAGAAAGGGGAACCCTCCTACACTGTTGGTGGGAATGCAAGCTGGTGCAACCACTCTGGAAAACAGCATGGAGGTTCCTCAAAATGTTGAAAATAGAACTACCCTATGACCCAGCAATTGCACTGCTGGGTATTTACCCTAAAGATACAAACGTAGTGATCCGAAGGGGCACGTGCACCCGAATGTTTATAGCAGCAATGTCTACAATAGCCAAACTATGGAAAGAACCTAGATGTCCATCAACAGACAAATGGATAAAGAAGATGTGGTATATATACACAATGGAATACTATGCAGCCATCAAAAGAAATGAAATCTTGCCATTTGCGACGACATGGATGGAACTAGAGGGTATCATGCTTAGCGAAATAAGTCAATCGGAGAAAGACAACTATCATATGATCTCCCTGATATGAGGGAGAGGAGATGCAACATGGGGGGTTAAGGGGGTAGGAGAAGAGTAAATGAAACAAGATGGGATTGGGAGGGAGACAAACCATAAGTGACTCTTAATCTCACAAAACAAACTGAGGGTTAATGGGGGGAGGGGGGTTGGGGGGGTGGGATTATGGACATTGGGGAGGGTATGTGCTATGGTGAGTGCTGTGAAGTGTGTAAACCTGGCGATTCACAGACCTGTACCCCTGGGGATAAAAAGATATTATATGTTTATGAAAAATAAAATTAAAAAAAAACAATAAAATACTTAGGAATAAATTTAACTAAGGAGGGAAAGACATACTGAAAACTACAACATATTGCTTAAAGAAGAAATAGAAAGACATCTCTATTCATAGAATGGAATACTTAATATTATTAAGATGACAATACCACCCAAAGCTGTCTATAGATTCAATGCAATACCTGTCAAAATCCTAATGATTTTTTTCAAAAATAGAAAAACTCATCTTAAAATTAATATGGAAACTCATCTTAAAATTAAATTACCTAAATGGCAAAACAATCTTAGAACAGGAGAGACTACCAAGATGGCAACATGAAAGGCTCCTACACCCCTCTTCCTCCCATGGATGCACTGAATGTACAGTTTTACATGGAGCAGTTTACACTGCAAGAACTCCAGAAACCAACACAGCAACTCCTACACATCAGGAAAATGAGAAAACACCCACATCTCAACAGGTAGGCAAAGCTGAGACACACTCTTGCTATAAACCCCAGCCCCAGCACAAGCATCATACAACTGGGAGAAAACCCTAAATTGAAGCTTCTTCCTGAGGAACAAAAATTTTGAACTCCCATCTAGCACCCCAAATTTTAGAACTCCCACCACAGGAACAGGCAATAAACTAAAGGTGCTTGTGTTCATAAGACCTGCAAGACTAGCAAACAAAGCAGCAGTTCTTCAGGGTCACACGAGGACTAGTTGTAGCTCTGCCCCCTAGAGCTCACCACTGAGGGAGCAAGCAAACTCTCAGTCTTTCTCTGAAAGAGGTCTATTTGCTGCCTGAGGGGTGCCTGGGCGGCTCTGTCAGTTGAGCATCAGATTCTTGATTTCGCTTAGGTCATAATCTCAGGGTTGTGAGATCAGCCCAGTATCGGGCTTCGTGTTCAGCAGGGAGTCTGCTTAAGATTGTCTCTCCCTCTTCCTCTGTCCCTGCCCCCATTCTTACATGCTCTCTCTTGCTCTATCTTAAATAAATAAATCTTTTTTTTTTTTAAATTGCTGCCTGAGAGTTAGGCTTCTAATTTAGCACACAGCTAAAGGAGGACTGTGATACTCCCAGGACACTAGGAAGTTAATAGAACCTCCCTCACCTTTTCCCTCCAGCTCACTCTGAGTTGTCAGTATCTCCCTGGAAGGAGCTTGTAATCATACCGGCACGCCAGCTTTTGCAGCTGCTGTCCAAGAAACAGGTCCCCCAGTGGCCTGGCTCTGAGAGCCAATGGGGCTTTCATTCACAAGTCCCACAGGACTGTGGTAAACAAACAAGCAGCTCCTAAGAGGCACAGGAGCACTTTCCTGAGACCATACTATAAGTCCTGGCACAGGGTGAGCGGGAAAAAATTCCCATCTCCCAGTTCTTCCCTGAAAAGGGGTTTAAATACATACCCTCCCAGCTGCTGTTTGAGGATCTGGATTCTAATCATACTGCATCAAGTTGCTGACTGTGATCCTTCCCTATGGGACACTAATAGGTCTTAGCACATCTTAAATTAAGGGGGCCACTAAGAACAAAGAAGGTGACTTGAACTTGGACAATCACAAAGGTTTGAGATAAAAATTAGAAGCTCAGACCAGGCTTACTGATGTGGTTCATCTGCTACACAACACTACTCTGTCAAGACTGGGAGAGATGGCATTTTTATATAAAGCCACCCAGGCACCCCACCAGAAATAGATCTTAACAACAAAAGGAAAAGTGATTTTTACCTGATTGGGAGTTTAAAATAATAGTCATTAAGATGCTCACCAAAGGGGCACCTGGGTGGCTCAGTGGGTTAAAGCCTCTGCCTTCGGCTCAGGTCATGATCCCAGGATCTTGGGATTGAGACCCACATCAGGCTCTCTACTCCGCAGAGATCCTGCTTCCTCCTCTCTCTCTCTCTCTCTGACTACTTGTGATCTCTGTCTGTCAAATAAATAAATAAAATCTTAAAAAAAAAAAAAAAGATGCTCACCAAAGACAGGAGAACAATGTATCAACAAAGTGGGAATTTCAAAAAAGAGACAGAAAGTACCAAACAGAAATCACAGAACTTAATAATACAATAACTTAATTGAAAATTTAACAGAGGGATTCAAAAACAGACTAGGTCAAGTGGAATAAATAACCAGCAAACTCAAAGACAGGTCAGTGGAATTTATCCAATCAGAATAGAAAACGAAAAAAGAATGAAAAGAGTTAAGATAGTTTAAGGTACTTATGGATACTATCAAGCAGCCAATATACATATTGCAGGGGTCTCAGAAGACAAAGGGAAAGACTGAAAGGGGAAGAAAGCTTAGTCGAAAAAATATAATGACTGAAAGCTTCCCTAATCTGGAGAAAGAAACAGACATCTAGATCTAGGAAGCCTAAAATGTACCAAATAAGAAACCAAAAGAGACCCACACAGAGACAGATGATAATTAAATTGTCAAAAGTCAAAGACAAGGAGAGACTCTTAAATGTAGCATAAGAAAAACAATTTGTTACATACAAGGGAACCCTCATAAGACTATCAGCAAATTTTTCAGCAGAAACTTTACAGGCCAGAAGGTAGTGGCACAATGTATTTAAAATGCTTAAAGAAAAACATAGCCAACCAAGAATACGCTACCTGGCAGGGTTGTCTTTCAGAATGAAGGAGAGATAATGAGTTTTCCAAACAAAAGCTGAAGGAGTTCGTCACCACTAAACCAGCCTCATAATAAATGTTAAAGGGATTTTTTAAGCTAAAACAAAAGGATGCTAATTAGTAATAGGAAAATATATAAAAGTACTGGAAAAAGGTAAATATATAAATTCAGAACACTCTAATGTTGTAATGGTGGTAGTAAATAATTTATAAATCTAATATAAAGGTTAAAAGAAAAGGTACTAAAGATATTACTAAAGATAGTAATAACTACAAAAATGAGTCAATGAATAATGTAAAAGATGTAAACTGTAACATCAAAAACAGAAAGGGAGGGTGTAAAAATGTTGGGCTTTTGCATGCAATGGAAGTTATCGGCTTAAAACAGACTGTTATAAGATGTTTTATGTAAGCATCATAGTAACCACAAAGCAAAAATCTAAAGCAGATACACAAAAGATAAAGGAATCAAAGCATAGCACTAGAGAAAATTATCATATCACAGAGAGAGTAAGAGAGAAACAGAGGAATAAAAACCAGAAACAATTAACAAAATAGAAATAGTCCATATCTAGCAATAATTAGTTTAAATGTTTTATGGAAGTGTGGAATGACTATATCGTACACCTGAAAATAATATTACACTGGATGTTAACTGGAGTTTTTTTTATTTAATTTTGTGTGTGTGTGTTCCAAAATTCATTGTTTATGCACCACATCCAGTGCTCCATGCAATATGTGCCCTCCTTAATACCCACCACCAGGGTTAACTGGAACTTAAATAAAAACTTTTTTAAGAATGTAAATGGACTAAACTCTCCAATCAAAAGACAGAGATATTTGTATACCAGTGTTCACTGCAGTAGTATTCACAATAGACAAAAGGCGGAAACAACCTAAATGTCTGTAAGTGGATGAATGGAAAAACAAAATGCGGTATACATAAGATGGAACAGTATTCAGCCTTTAAAAGACAAAAAATTCTGATGCACACCACAACATGGATAAATCATAAAGACATTATGCTAAGTGAGATAAGTCAGAAATAAAAAAAAAAACTACATGCTTCCACTTATATGTGGTACCTAGAATCATCAAATCCATAGAGAAAGAAAGTAAAATAGTGGTTCCTGGGGGCCAGGGGAAGGAGATAATATGAAGTTATTGCTTAATAGGTTTAGAGTTTCTGTTTGGGATGAGTAAAATGTTCCAGAGATTGATGGTGGTAATGGCTACACAACATTGTGAGTAAATTTAATGTCTTTGAATTGTACATTTAAAAATAGTTAAAACAGTAAATTTTATGTCATGTATAATTTATCACAGTAAAAGAATTATTAGGCCTGTCTCACAGACAGATATACAGAATAATGAATACATGTAATTTTCATACCAAGTAGATCATAATCAAACTGAATACAAACTAAGACAGTAAAGGAAGACAAATATATTCTAAAAAGTTATCATGAAGGCCATGCTCACCAACAATGGAATAAAAAAAGCAGCAATAAAAAATCTGTAAAACTTAACACACCAGTAAATTTTTTAAAATATCATTAATGTAAACCAAAAACTTTTATTGAATGAACAATAAAATGAATAAATGCTAGCAAATATGATCAATTAAGAAAGCAAGGCCAGGGCGCCTGGGTGGCTCAGTGGGTTAAGCCCCTGCCTTCGGCTCAGGTCATGATCTCAGGGTCCTGGGATCGAGTCCCGCATCGGGCTCTCTGCTCAGCAGGGAGCCTGCTTCCCCCTCTCTCTCTCTCTCTCTCTCTGCCTGCCTCTCTACTTGTGATCTCTCTCTGTCAAATAAATAAATAAATAAAATCTTAAAAAAAAAAAAAAAAGAAAGCAAGGCCAAATAAACAACAGGAGATAATAATACACAGGAGATTTAAAACTCTTTGGAGATTATATGGCAATATATTTAATAACGTAGCTGAGAAACATAAAGTATATAGAAAATATAAATTACCTAAAATTCTCATAGAAAAAGTAGATGGCCTGAAAAAACATAACCACAGAAGAACTGAAACAATGGTCAAAGCTCTATGCTCAAAGAAAAATTGCCCAGATGATCTTAATGAGCAAGTTCTACCAGGTGGTGAAGGAACAAGACAATTTCCATGGAAACTGTTTCAGAGGGTTAAAAAAAACCATGGGAAGCTTTCACTGATTTCATGATGCTAGTATGACCCCGATACTAAAATGATAAAAAGCCAACATAGGGAACGAAAACCGTAAGTTAACCTTTCTTCTACACATTGCCTTAAAAATTCTATATTAAATACCTGTAAATTGAATATAAGATTAAAAGAATTGTCTCAATCAAGTAAGATTCATCTCAGGAATGGGAGGGGGATTCAATATTAAAAATATTAGAGATTCATGTAATTCATGAGATTAAATAGTTAAAGGAGAATAATCTTGTGATCACTCAATAGATGCCAAAGAAATATTTGGTGAAATTGCATGCTCATTCATGATTTAAAAAAAAATAGTAAAAGAAAAAAGTAAGCTTCTTTTTTAAAAATTTTATTTATTTGACAGAGAGAGAGAGAGAGAAAGAGAGAGAGCGCAAGCAGGAGGAGCAGCAGGCAGAGGGAGAAGCAGGCTCCCCGCTGAGCAAGGAACCTGATGCAGGACTTAATCTCAGGACCCTGGAATTACGACCTGAACTGAAAGCAGGTACTTAAAGGACTGAGCCACCTGGTGTCCCAAGAGTAGGCTTCTTTAGGTTGATAAAGATAATATGTCAAAACCCAGATTAAGTATTTCCACTAGCTTCAAGAAAAAGACATTTTCTCCTCTATCACTCAAAATCGTACTGAAAGACCCAGTAAATACAACAAGACAATTAAATGCAGCAAGGGTTAAATCTGTTGGCAAGGACAAAACTGTCATTATTTGTAGATGATATGACTATCAATCTAGAAAATTTACAAGAAACAATTGACAAATTACTAGAGCTAATGGAAGATTTAAACAGGACAGATGCAAAGTGACCAATTCAAAACAAAAATCCTCATTTTTTCTATATAAAAGCAATAATCCACAAAGAAGTATCCAAGACTTCTAAGGAGAAATGATAAATCATTATGTAGTAACATAAGGGAAGACTTGAATACATAACTAATCCATGACTGGAAAGACAGCATCATAGACATATTAACTCTACCCAATTTAAGCTACAAGTTAATGCCAACCTAACAAATTCCAATATAAATACCAGGAGTTTTAAGGAACCTCCCTAATTCTAAGACTCATATGGAAGAGTCACTATACAAAAACAGGCAATGTGATTTGGAAAAAGAACCAAAAGGGGCATGAGATTTTCCAAATCAGGAATCAAGACATGTTACAGAACTCTAGCACTTAAAATAGGAAGAATCAAGTAGATCAATACAACAGAATTGAACCTAAAAATTAACTTATGTATATTTGGATATTTACTATATGTTAAAGATGATCTTTCAAATCAGTTGGGGAAGTTGAGTTGGGCCACTGAATTTCACAGTGTGAAGATATAAAAACCATTCTCACTTAGTTGCAGGCCATACAGAAATAGGCAATAGACCAGATCTGGCCCATGGGCCATAGTTTGCCAACTCCCACTCTATTCTATTCTTGGTAACTGCCCTAAAGAAACACTTACACATATGTAATGTATAAGGAGGCATATCTAGACATCTCCACAGCAGCTGCATTTGCAAAAAAAAAAAAAAAAATGAGAGGCAACCTAAAATTTCAACAATAGAAGAATGGTCAAATACATTATATATCCACACCATGTCCAATTTTGCAGATTTACATATATTAATATAGAAACATCTTCAAAACATGCCATGAAGAGGAAAAAATGCATAAATTTCAGAATATTTATGTATTTATTATAACACACACACACACAGTAGTAAAGGTACGTATGGAAGGCTATATTCAAATCTGACAACAATGGTTACCTCTCATGGAAGAAGAAAGAGAGCAAGGTGTGTTTGTTAGAGTGAGGGGGGGTGGCTGTCTTAGAGGACTCCAGTCTTATCTGTGTTTTGTTTTTTTTCAAGAGCATATAGTCATGATTGACTTCATAAATTAAAAAAGAATAAAAGAATAAAAAAAGGAAATCTAGGACTCTTTCCACTTAATGACCTTAGACCCTGGCTATCTCCCTCAAGTATGGGGTCAAGGCATAGGGGTGGAAAGAGAGAAGCTAGAGGACTATCACACTCAAGTTATGACTGTTCATGGCACTGGGGACCTCCCTCTCCAGGTAGTACTGAGGTTCCTTGAGACTATTAAATAACCCTAAAATATGACAGATGTGGCCTCAGCTATAATCTGTTCAAACACAAAACAACAGCTTAGGGCAAGGCCTGCTTCTAAGCAAACTTAATATTTAAAAATCTAAAACTGACAAACAGGTAAAGCATTCCAAAACGACTCAGCCAACAGCACAGAAAACTGTTCTATGACAACCAGTTAAACACAGTGCTCCCTTCAAAACCCCGTTAAAAAGCAAGTAAACATTTGGAAAGGTATAAAACCACAGGCAAGGAATGGAATAGAAGTGAAAAGCAAGAGAGAAAAATCAACCCATTTTTATAAGATAGAGAGAAGATGGAGGAATTAGCAGGACTGAGACACCTGGATAATAGATATCAAAGAGAGGAGTCATTCATACACCAGATAGATTCCCAGAAGGCCTAGCCATTAGAGACACCATATACCACAGATGGCAACAGTAAACCATGGAGAAAGAAAACAGGAAGGTTGGTTAAAAATATGGGTAATGGGGGCACCTGGGTGGCTCAGTGGGTTAGAGCCTCTGCCTTCAGCTCAGGTCATAATCCCAGGGTCCTGGGATTGAGCCCCATATCAGGCTCTCTGCTCGGCAGGGAGCCTGCTTCCTCCTCCCTCTCTGCCTGCTTCTCTGGGGTGCCTGGATGGTTCAGTGGGTTAAAGCCTCTGCCTTCGGCTCAGGTCATGATCCCGGGGTCCTGGGATTGAGCCCTGCATCAGGTTCTCTGCTCAGCAGGGAAACTCCTACCCTCTCTCTCTGCCTGCCTCTCTGCCTACTTGTGATCTCTGCCTGTCAAATAAATAAATAAAATCTTTAAAAAAAAAATCTGGGTAATGGGCATACAGACCCTGGGGTTTCCCCCTTTCCCCACTGCCGCCCCACGATGAATGAAGGTGATAACAGGGGTTTTTTTAAATCAATAAACTGCATTAGAGTGACTCTAAACTCAGGGCCAACATGCACAGTAGCATTTCAGAATACCAAAGATAATTTCATTTAGGTTCTGGAGAGAAATTACAACAAAGAATCAAAAATCAAAATGGCATTTCTCAACAGTAAAACTAAAAATGAGAAGACAAATTACAACTTCAAAATTTTCAGGAGAAACTACCTTTCAACTTTAAAATTTAGTGCTCAGATAATCGATCAAAGGGGAAGGTAGAATAAAGAGAGTTTGGGAACTAGAAGGTCTCAAAAAAAAATATATCGCCCACAGTCCCTTTCTAAGGCAGCTACTAAAGGATGTTCTCCACCAAATCGAAGGGAGGGGAGAAAACAAGGAGTTCTGGGGCCCACGACACAGGGATTCAGCCCAGGAGAGAGGAGGAGGGAAATGTCAGGATGCCAGCTGTACCGCCTATCTGAAGGGAAACGATCCAGATGGGACAGGAGGATGGAAGGGCTTCAGGAGAGGTTCTCCAGGAAAAGAAGAAAGCTGACAGATTTCCAAATACATCTGACTACATGGAAAATACTATTCTGAGGGATTTTCAGTTTTATTGGGGAGTTTGGAACAAAGTGGTAATAGTAAACTCCCAATCAAAAAAAAAAAAAAAAAAAAAGAGGCAAGGTGATTTTCTTAGTCTGAGATGGGGAAACAGGTGACTAAAAAGGAAGTTCAATGATAGTCTATCAACTGGTTTGGCAGTGAGCCACACTTACCATCATGGTAATAATGTAAACAGCAAGTGTTGGTTTAGCCAAAAATAGAGAAGCTATTCTATTAGAAGTTGAGAGTACATCTCAGATGCAAAAACCTCAGGTAGAAAGCAGTTAATATTTATAATTCATAAGTGAAGAAATAAGAGAAAAGACTTTAGAAACGCAGAGGTAGATGTCAGAAACAACTGAATTAGAGAATTAGAAGGTGTTGCTGTTGAGGACAAGGACATATGCACAAGAGGAATGGAGACCAAAGACTTATTTATCTCGAGAAATCCTTGCAGCATGATTTGACTTCTGACCCAGAAACACATATTTCTTAAGCTTTCTGGAATTCCATTCGTTACCACTGCGAAACAGGGATAAAGATAGTACTTACCTATAAAGCTACTATTGAAACCACATGACATAATTGGGTAAAAAATGGTTTTGTGAGCAGTCCCACTTCACTTGGACCAATTTTTCCATAGACAGGTTGAGTGAAGCCACAACTAAAACATAAGTTGTCCAAGAACTGAGGACCGGAATGTCAATTAATTTAATACCAAATGGTTTGGCTATAGCTTGCTTGTCTTGAATTGCAATTCTTTGTTATTCCCGAGAAAACCCATTTTTGATGGTTAAAAAGAAGATCTAATGCCAAATGTACATGAGTAGCAAGGAGAAATTAAATGAAAGAATATAAGTGTGTAAGGTCTATTGAAGCAGATGTCTCTTATCTGATATCAAGGATGCTTAGAATAAATTGTGTATAACTGAATGTGACTCCCCTTCTAATTGAACTAATCATGTGTTTCTACACAAATCACACACGTTCCCAGCCCATAGGTTCCTCATCTATAAAAATGAAGAGAAGGAACACCTGCCCTGCATGGTTGTTGTGATGCTTAAATAAAACAATAAATGGCAAAGATCCTCGTGCAGGATCTGGTACAGTTTCTTCCCTGACAAAGGGTGGCAGCTACAACAACCCCATGTGAGTCTGGTCCTTCCATTCCTACTGTCAGCTAGGCAAAGGCTCCTGAGGGTGGACCCATCCTGTACCCTTCTCTCAATAACCTTTAATTAGATAACAGTACCTTTGCACTGTAGAAAGGCTGAATACATAAATGAGTAAAACCAAGAAAATATGTATCACAAATAATCCTGTCAGTAAAAAGCTAACCACCATTAATGATGGAGGGTGTAACCTTCTATGGTCTTCTCTGCATTCGCAGGTACCTTTAAATAAAAATAAATTTTTGTTATACCTGTTATTCTTTATTTCTTTCCATCTTTCTTCAAAGTGAAATTATTTGAAAATCACTACTTTCAATGGTGGCTTAGTCAACTGGATAGATGTCTCATACCTCTTCTAGGACATTTTTCCTGCCACCCCTCAGGGGATGGACGGTGGCCATTCCAGCTCTTATTCCAGCCTACTGGGTGGACTACAGGGCTCAGACCAGAGGAAAAAGCAAAAGCCCCCTTAAATTGTGTTTCAATATGTTCTGGCAATCACAGTACATTGATACCAGCTCAGCTCATCTCAAATGAGGCCAGCAGCTGCTCCATAGGCTTTTTAAAGCAGTGTTTATTTCTAGGTCTTGGGAGGAATGTGAGATATTTTGGAAGTCCTGAACATCTCTGACTCCTCAGAGCTTTATAAAATGCACACATATACACAAACATATATACATATACATATATACAAACACACATATAAACATACATATATGTATATGCGCACATACATACACACATATACATGTACTACATATATGTGTGATACAGTTATAGCACACATACATAATATTCATTGCACATAAAGCATAAGTATACATTTTAAATGAATACATATTATAGAAATATACTGCACAATGTATATGTGCATTATTTTTGGGAAAGGGGGGCTAATTTCATCCTTCTATTGATAATAGGAACACTGGAACTCAAGCTCTGCTACCTTCCATGAGTAATGGGTTTTCTGGGAGGAAAAGAGCTAGATTTGGAAAGACACATCCAGAGCTTCAGCACATACACAGTAAGATTTTGCTTTTTCCTAAGCTGATCTACTGAGAGCTGCTGGGCACGAGGCTATGACTCGAGTAACCACACTTATCTGTGCTGTAGAAGCAGGAATTGGGGACTCTCAAGTAATGAGTCTAATCCCACAAGCCACCAATAAAGCCCATTTCAACCACTGACATTCAAGTGATAGATCTCATCTTTGGCTTAGTATTCTTTCCCGAGGTTACCATTCCCAAGGCCGGGAGACTGTGTGTGCACTTGACAGGAAGAAAGGACAGAAGCACCATGGCAGCAGTGATGATGAAAGGGTGACCCTGCCTTGCTTGTGCCTAACCTGACAGGGACGGGGAAGGCTGCAGAAGTCCGAGAGCAGGCCAGACCTGCTCTCGACTCTCGACTCTCGCAGGCCACGAATGAATGGAAGTTGGCTCTAGTTCCAAGCCTTCTCTCTGCAGATAGCAGACTCAGTAATGGAAAGTTAAAAAAGAACCTGTGAAAAGACTTTTGCTGTGCTAAACGTATTCAACTAAAAGGTGGAATTATTTGCCACATTCCACCTCTCAGACCAGAGGGGTTAAAGCTTAGGTTCAGATTCTCACAGAGAAGAAAATGTGTAAGCAGTGAATTGCGCAGTGTGCTTCCTGCTTCATAAACGATCCTTCGGAGTGGGAGACAATGGAGGGGGCACCAATAGGTCTTCATCCACCAAGGAACACACTGTTCATAACAACATGCATTGCTTTTTCCAGACGGAGAGGCCTGGGTGAGTGCTAACAAGCTGGCACAACAGGCTATTTTGACGTGTGGGATTAATACGTTAATTTAATGCTCTCCTGTTTGGTTAAGTGGTTTGCATTTCTATATTTCTAAGTTTGGCATTCAAATCCCTTTATATAGGAAACCATTTGGCTTCTCTAGCTTCCTTTCCTCTTTCCTCTTGAGTGATAACCCCTAATCGGCCATGTCTGCCTCCTCACCTCCATGGCAACACTATTCCTGACTTTAGGCTCTATGGGTGCTAGGCTCCTGAACCTGGAATGCCTATCTTCTCTCTACAGACCTATCCAAGCCCCACTCTGAATTCTTCAGAGTCCTACTCATGCCCCAGCTCTTTAAATGAACCATTCTTAAAAGCTTAGCTCTCACTGACCATCGCACCTCGTAAACATCAGCTGCCCCATCACTCATCCTGCTCTCTGCCCATCATGCCTTACTCTGGTCTTCAACTGATGGGCACACATCTTGCATCTCCAGCTGGACCATGACCTCCTTTGGCACCGGGAAAATGCCTCACAGTTCCTTCCTACCACTATCAGTACCCTGGCCTGGAGACATAACCACTCTTTAACTTCACATTACTTTAACCCTTAATGGTGTCACCATCATTGATGACCCCTTCTAGGAAATACCCTCTTTCTCTTCATTTCTGTGAAATTACCCTCTAGATTTTCCTCCACCTTCTGGCCCCTTCTCCTCCACCCAAGTTTCAAATCTTGATGTTCCTCAGGTTCAGTCCTGGGCCTCCACTTCTTGCTCTTTTTCTGCACTCTCTCTGAATGTCTCAAACATTTTCCAGGCTCCAAAATACCAACTATATGCTCCCAATGTCTATCTCTAGCCCAGACCTTTCTTCTGAGCAATGCCAGGGAAGGCTAGGCCAATCGGTGTTTACGATGTTTATGAAGACCAGACTGTTTTTTAATATAGATCACTTAGCTCTTCCTAGAGAAAACCTCTCATATCACAGTTTTTTGTTCTTGGGATTTTGTTTGTTTGTTTGTTTGTTTTGGTTTTTGCCTCTTTATTCCAAAGCAGATACCACAAAGATGACTATCCTGATAGGCACACAAAATAACTTGTTCTTGGAGGGAACTAATAATAGACTCCACCATTACAAAATGACAGACTAGTACACTAAAGGCATTGAAGGACTGAAAGAGATGGAAAATTTTTTAAAAAGAAGAAAAGAAATTTGGAGGAAGGGAACAGGTCTTTCAGAGCTCCCTAGGGTTCTGCAGTGTGTCTCCCACACAGGGTATAGAAAACGGTTTTTTTTTCCTAAATGAGCAAATTAAGAAACAAAGAACCAGACTGATTTTGAGTAAATGGCCAAGTCTAGGAAGCCTTCTAGTCTTGAGAAAATGGCTTATCTACAATAAGTACTTGATCTCTATTTGTTGAATCAAGCCAGGCATTAGAGAAATAGAAGATCATGGGTCATTATCAAACAGAACTACTCTTCTTAGACTAAGTTTGCTTTGTAATCCTTCAGTGAGTTAGTCAGGGCTGGTGTCACTGACCTCAAGTGAAAATTTTTCTTATGAGGCCAACTGATAATGTATATCCTGCTAATTGGTGGGCTGGTATTCCAGAGAACTAAGTAAGCATTAGTTGGATCATAACAATAACTCTTACAACTGACTGATCAATTTAAATTGACTGATCTAAAAAAATAATAATTAAATAAATAAATATATAAATAAATTGACTGATCTCTCAAACGCATGGGATTTCTGAACCTACATCTTCAAAGTCAAACTGACCAATACAGCAGATAAACTGAAT
Organism: Enhydra lutris kenyoni; assembly: GCF_002288905.1. Taxonomy (NCBI): domain Eukaryota; kingdom Metazoa; phylum Chordata; class Mammalia; order Carnivora; family Mustelidae; genus Enhydra; species Enhydra lutris. Next base: position 745,796 of record NW_019154175.1, read on the forward strand.
GAATATCATCACAGATCTGTGGTCTTTGGGCTCCTTCTGACACACCAGCTCCCTCCCAGAACCATTAGACTGACCCTCCCTGATTATCACTGGAGGCGCCTTTCCTCAATTAAGTCTATAAATAGAAATTTTACTGCTTCAGAGAGGATATAAATCAGCTCAGCAGGATACTATTGGGGCAAAGAAGAGAAGACAAGGGCTGCGGGGAGGAGGATTTACTGAAATTACTCAATGAAATGAGCATAAAGGGTGGCGGGGGCGGTGAGCTGCTTGAGCTGTTGATTCTCCTTTTGTAGGAAAAACTGACAAGCAGCCTGAAGGTATCTTCCTTCAAAGAAGAGGGCACACTGAGAATTGGCAAGAAGTAATGTCACTCTATTGATGTTTCAAAATGTTTCCACTTATTAAAAGATTTCAATGCTGAACACAAATTCTAGCTCCCTCCTTGAGAGAGTGCTTGTATAGAGAAAAAGCATGTTGCTTCAGCAGTAACTCCTCTTCGTCCACCCAGTTCAGGTGCTTTGTGAAAGTACCTTTTGTCAGCTTCTTACAGCTCTGTGTCTCAGTGAATCACAAGCAATAATCCCCCCTCTCATAAAGCAGCAGGGTATCAGATAGGCTAATTCCTCCCCAACCCTTTCTTTCCTATATATATCTTCTGTTTACTGAGCATTAAAAGAGCATTTTGCCATCACTAGTTCAATTACTATCTATGCTGCTAAGACAAAAAATAATCTCCCTGTATAATACTCCTAATCCTCAGCCTTAGGAAGTTCTTTCAGTATTCAATCTATATTCTTCATGCTGCTGTATGGGCCTACTTCCTCATATACTGCCCTCCATGAAGTCAAAAACATTCATTCATTCATTTAACAAGTATTTACTACACACATACTCTGTGTTAGGCATTTTGATACATGGATACAGGTCTCTGACTTCATGAGGCTTACAGTTCAGTGAAGGAGATAAGGATTAAACAAGTTATTGTACAAAAATATTTCATTGCACCTATGATAAGTACAACAGAAGAGATCACCTACAAGGTGCCCAAAATGACACTACAGATAAAGGGCTGGTATCCAAGATCTATAAAGAAACTTCTCAAACTCAAAACCCAAAACACAAGTCAAAAAATGGGCAAAAGACATGAATAGACCACTTCTCCAAAGAAGACATACAAATGGCCAATAGACACATAGACACATGAAAAAATGTTCAACATCATTAGCCATTAGGGAAATTCAAATCAAAGCCATACTGACATACCACCTTACACCAGTTAGAATGGCAAAAATTGACAAAACAAGAAATAACAAATGTTGGAGAGGATGTGGAGAAAGGGGAACCCTCTAACACTGTTGGTGGGAATGCACGTTGGTATAACCACTTTGGAAAACAGTGTGGAGGTTCCTCAAAATTTAAAAATGGAACTACCCAATGTCCCAGCAATTGCACTACTGGGTATTTACCCCAAAGATGCAAACGTAGTGAAAAAGAAGGGCCACATGCACCCAGGTATTTATAGCAGCAATGTCCACAATAGCCAAACTGTGGAAGAAGCCAAAATGCCCTTCAACAGACTAATGGATAAAGAAGATATGGTCCATATATACAATGGAATATTACTCAGCCATCAAAAGGATGAATACCCAACATTTGCACCAACATGGATGGGACTGGAAGAGATTATGCTAAGTGAAATAAATCAAGCAGAGAAAGACAATTATCACATGGTTTCACTTATTTGTGGAACATAAGGAATAGCATGGAGGACAATAGGAGAAGGAAGGGGAAAATGAAGGTGGCGGGTGGGGGGGAAGAACCATGAGAGACTATGGACTCTGGGAAACAAACTGAGGGTTTTAGAGGGAAGGGGGATGGGGAGATGGGTTAGCCCGGTGGTGGGTATTAAGGAGGGCACGTATTTTGTGGAGCACTCAGTGTTATACACAAACAATGAATCATGGAACACTACATCAAAAACTAATGATGTACTGTATGATGACCAACATAACATAATAAAAAAATTAAACAAACAAAACAAGGTGCCCAAAATGATTTGTTAATCAGGACCTGATTGACTCAGGAGGGTCAGAGGAGGACAAAGATATCACTCGAACTGCAATCTGAAGGATAAAGAGGTAGAGGGAGAGGAGAGACAGCATCTTAGAAGATAGATGAGTCCATGTGGGGGTTCTGAGGCTGGAGGGGTAAGATGTGCAAATGAAGAAAAGGAAGAACACAGTGTGAAGTGGGGGGGTGGGAGCAGAGAGGATGGGGAGAGCAAATACATACCAAGTTCAAGATCAGGCAGGGCCTCATAGGTCATCTTAAATATTGGCAGACTTAGTCCTAAAATAATGGGATACCGCTAAGGATTTTTAAGAAGGATAACAACATGGTTAGGTTTTCAATGAGCAACATCACTCAGCACTGTGAGGATAATGAATTTAAAAAGACAAAAATGGAATCAGGGAAACTAGTTAGAAACTATCTGGTAGACTGGGCAAGAAATAAGAATAGTAAGATTAGGATGACTTAGCAGAAATGGAAATAATGTTTAAAAATAAGATCTACCTAGGAGATAGAATATACAGTATTCTATCAGGTAGAACTGAGGGACAGAGAGTATAAAGGGTAACTTGCTGGTTTTGGTCTTGAGTAACTAAATTAAGGATGACTTTTCTAGAAATAGAGAATGCTAGAGGGAATGGAGCTACTTGGAATTATAGGGGGATGGGCTATGCGAGTTCAGTATTACACATGCTAAGTCTGAGATATCTGTGAGATACACAAGAATGCAACATCTCAGTAGCCATTGGATATACGAGTACCTCGTCATTAATGAACACCATTTAAAATTATAGTCACAATCTACATTCTTTTAAATTTTTTTCTGGCTGGGGGTATGTTCTAGAATTGCACTAGTCAAAATGGAAGCCCCCAGCCATATGGGGGCTACTTACATATAATTAAAATTACATACATTTAAAAATTCATTTCTTGGTGATGCTAGCCACATTTCAAGTGCTCAGTGTGGCTTGTGACTCCTACACTGGACATATCCATTACCGCAGAAAGTTCAATTGGACAGCCCTGCCTAGAACACCAGAACGCTTCCCACAACACCCAGCTCTGATTAGCCTTCTGGTGAATGTTCAACTGCCATTCCATCAACACTGAGAAATCCTACTTTATTTTGTGCTGAAAAAAATACGGGACAAGAAGATATGATCATCCTTGTTACTCAAGGATCTTCCTACTTATCTTTAAAAAAACAGAAGAAGGATTAATGCCATGGAGAGAGTATATGAGCAGCCTGTGGGAGAGGTGAACTCACATTGTAAAAATACTATCAGATCAATCATGGACAACTAATGTCAGAGGAAATTAGGTGCTAAGGAGATATTAAGTCTTCATTTGGATTAAGACAAAAGAATGGGGAATGGATTCATGAAAAGAGAGGGAAAGAGAGTGACCCAAATGGGGAAACAGTTTATTCAAAAGGTTACACAATATTTGGAATGCCAGCCCTGTGTTTTTGAAGGAAAACAGAATCTATGCTGGACTCTATAAGAAAAAGAATAATGGAAGAAAAGTCTTTGGGTGGACAAGTGGAAGAACAACTAAAGAATCAACCCAATTGTATTATGCTGAGCAAAATAAGTCAATCAAAGAAAGACAATTATCATATGGTTTCACTCACATGTAGGATAGAAGAAATAGCATAGAGAATCATGGGGAAGGGAGGAAAAACTGAATGGGAAGAAATCAGAAATGGAGACAAACAATGAGAGACTCTTAACTCTAGGAAACAAACTGAGGGTTGCTGGAGGGGAGGGGGGTGGGGGGGATAACTGGGTGATGGGCATTAAGGAGGGTACATGATGCAATGAGCACTGGGTGTTACGTGGAACTGATGAATTACTGAACTCTACCTCTGAAATTAATGATGTGCTATATGTTGGCTAACTGAATTAAAAAAAGAATCAACCCAATTGTTTGCAGACTTAACACTGTGGCTAACTCTGACACTGAGCTAACCACTGGGGATATAAACAGTAATGGAATCCTGATCTCATACTCAAGAAGCTCCTCAACTGCATAGCCACAACCAACTACCAGGCTGCCCAGATAGAAGATGATAAAATAGGTTTCACAGGGTGCCTGGGTGGCTCAGTGGGTTAAAGCCTCTGTCTTCAGCTCGGGTCATGATCCTAGGGTCCTGGTATCGAGCCCCACATTGGGCTCTCTGCTCAGCGGGGAGCCTGCTTCCTCCTCTCTCTGCCTCTTTCTCTGCCTACTTGTGATCTCTGTCAAATAAATAAACAAAATCTAAAAAAAAAAATAGGTTTTGCAAAATATGTTCTCGCTCAACAAATATGTACCCTAAATACCATATTCACAATACACAAGATATACATCTCAAAACGCACACTCAAAAATTACTATACACTTAGGTGTGTGACTTGTGGATGGAAGCTCAAATGAGTCAAACACATGAGGGTCCTGGACCCAGTGTGATGAGGCAGAGCAGTCACGTGCTTCCTGTCAGTAGGGTTTCCACTCTCTTAATTTTTAACCAAAATTAACAAGCCATAGGCCAGATAGCACAATTTGGGTTATTCCTTTAACATTTTAGATTTTTAATATTTGTCAATAACATAAGCCACGGCTCAAAGTCTACAGAGCAGTGCTTAACATTAAGTTCAAGGTTAATTTTAGACCCTTCATGAAGGAATGTGGAGATGTGTTACAGGGCTTCAGCTTAGGCTGAAAAGAATTCTCTGACTTTCACAGATGATAATTGGGTTTCAGGCTTTGGAAGATGGAGATTGAAACCTTGATGAGACCACCTTTTGTGGTTTTTCTTTGTGTTACATAGCTATGACTATCATTGAAATTCCATTTTCTATTGAGATTCACTGACATTTCTTTCCTGCTGATTGCTGGGTACTACTACTGAATAAAATATTTATCTTTAAACATACATGAGCATATTTAAATTCCTTCAGATGTATTATTTTGCTATGTGCTTTGTATCAGTTTTTATTGAAATAACTGTCTACTTTTACTATGGCTATTTTTATAGGAAAAAAAATGATTAGTCTTCTATGTATTCTATTTGGTGGTGTTGGGCTTCTGAAATATATTTGCTTTAGTTGCATATACTGGGGGAGTTTAGGCACATTAATCACTGCTCAGTAAATTTCTTGTGTTTTATTGCCTGCCGTGAACACTGATGACAGCATATTCTTCTTAGCCATGTTTTTCAGGAGTATCAGAATACTGCTGCATATTAAGAACTGACAATTTCCTACAAGATTCTAATACACTGTATACCAATTTTATATGATAAAACATTGGTGTACCCTATGTGTATAAAATGCCTAATTTTCCAAATCATTTTCCTGTGGAATCAGAATGTGTCTTAAGCACTTAGCTGTGTGTGGAAGGGGGGGGGGTTTATGCTACAGTAACTGTACCTATCAAATTAGCCAAGATTAAAAATGCCACCACTACTCAGTACTGGCAAGGGCATCCTTGTACACTGTTGGTAGGAAAGTCAATTGGTACACTTTGACTGTAGAGCAGTTAAGGAAGAGTGAAGCTGTGTGCAAGCCAGAAAGGGGTGAGGAAAACCTTTACTTAGCAATTTTACATATAAGAATTCGTCCTGGTTATGATACTCATCTCCATTTTGACTGACAACTGCAAAGAAAATTGGAATGACACAATTGCCAAGAGCAAGAGACGAAATCAATGATGGCATAGCCACATAATGGAGTTCTATGTGGCCATTAAAAGGGGTTGTTAGAAATGGATTTGGTGTCATAGAAAGGTGGTCCTCATACATCCATGTCTCTAGAATAACAGCATTTGTCTTAAACGTTATACATGTGTGCATATATATATAAAGAAAAAGTTAGAATAGTTGTAACAGTTTTTGTTAAAGAGGTATTTTTCTTTTCCTCTTATGTGAATTTTCTTATTTTTGTGCAATAGGCATGCATTACTTTGAAACATTTATGTAAAACAGAAAACAATAAACAAACAAAACCCATGCTACCTCTGGGCACATACTCTTTGAACCCATCTGGCAAGAATGACCCATGTTGGGGTGAATCTGATGACCGCCTTCCCCCCATGGCCAGTCCACCTGGCTCAGCTGTCCCCAACCACCTGCTCACCACGCTGTCCTGGACACATGGGGTCTGTACAAGCCTCTGGACTGCATTCTCCACGGTGACTCCCAGCCAGTTGAGGGCCGCCCAGCACCAGAGATAGTCATAGCCACCATGCCAGAAGCTCACAAAGGCAAACGTCACTGCGGTGGAAAACAGTGTCCCCAGGAGGCCGTGCTGGGACCCGCCTACTGGAATGTACACATACCTAGAGAAAGAAGAGGCAATTAGGAGCCATGCAGTGGGCTGTCTCTTCACTACCACCTGCTTCTGCCCTTGATTCTCCTGTCACACATTGCTAGCGACCATGTGGAAATCCCTCCCTGGTTCGGGGAAGCCGCAGAGTACTCCCTGCATTCTCCAACACACCAGCAACGGCAAAAACACAAGCCTCAGTTCTGAGGGGCTTGAGGTTAAATGAACGCACAGGCTCAAGAGCTCTCATTACCAGAGCAAAATAGCACTTACGAGAGACCGGGTGAGGCATGGTGAATTTAGTTTCTAAAAGGGGTGTGCCCTTCCCTGGAAGCCTAATCACAGAAGGGCAATTAAGCTTCCAATTACATGGGGACACCAACCTTCAAGACAGGTATAGATTTTATAGCTCAAACTATTATGTTTATGGTAAGCCCAATATTTAAGCACAATTGTTGCAATCAAGCTCCTAAGTAGGGGCACCTGGGTGGCTCAGTGGGTTAAAGCCTCTGCCTTCGACTCGGGTCATGATCCCAGGATCTTGGGATTAAGACCCACATCAGGCTCTCTACTCCGCAGAGATCCTGCTTCCTCCTCTCCCTGCTCAGCAGGGAGCCTGCTTCTCTTCCTCTCTCTCTGCCTACTTGTGATCTCTGTCTGTCAAATAAATAAATAAAATCTTTAAAAAAAAAAAAAAAAAGCTCCTAACTAGCAGGAGCTGGATGCAGAACAGGGGTGCCAAGACCCGTTGCTCAGGCTTCCCAGGTAAGTTGCCCAGAAGGAGTAGTGACTTTGCAAGTGAAGGGAAGAGCTCTGTGCTCACAGGTCAGCCAAATTACCCAGAATGCACAGCATCCCCGGGGTCTGCTCTCTACCACTGAGGCGGCTCTATGACTGCACAGAAGCAGTACTTTAACTGGTATTTTCCAGCTAGGGTTGGGCAAAACTCACACCTTGGGTTGGTAGAATCTAGAGAGCTAGGAGAAAAGCCTCCTGGAAGCAGCTTTTTAAAAAAAACCCAGAGGTCTTTGATCTGTGGTGAGTGCATCTTTGTTCAACCTTCTTCCAGGAAGGAAAATTAAATCTCCTTTTCCTGAATATACAGTGTGTCCCAGGCACAGCACTACACACTTCACACACATTATGTGCTTTGATTCTTTGAAGCACCACATGGTTTACACCTGCTGTTCCAATATGCCAGTCAGTTTACAATATACAATTTGTGTATTATTTTAATATTTTGTAGGAAATCTTATTTTGAAAACCAGTTTTGAATAGAACAATTTTACAGAGAAGTTAAAAAAAAATAAAAATGAAAACCACTTCTCAGTCAATAAATATTTCAAAAAACTATAGGATGGGTATTTTTAAATATACTCCTTCACTCTCAAATGTGCTCCAGTTTAGATAAAATTATACGATCAGCTTAAAAAGGCCCATTTTTGAGGGCTAGAAAACGGAGGCTAGGAAGTTAACTTGAGCAAGTCACGCAACCAGGAAGGAGAGGAGCCATCCTGCAACTACGGCCCCAAAATTCATGCTCTCCACCACACCCACATCGTATCCTCCAATCTAAAACCAGAGCGCACGTGAGAAAGTAGCCATTTCAGAAATAAGTGAAGCAAATAAAATGCCTTCTCTTGTGCAAAAACAAGACCATCCAGGCAATTATATTCACAAACACGTATCAAGTGCTCACTACAGATTACAGGATCCTCCAGCTGCTGTCAAGCATTTATGCAGGCCTCCAGGGCAGTTCTGGCACTCTGGGAAACCTAGAGTCCTGAAACACTGACCCACCAAAAAGGACAAGGTGCAAACATGGCCTAGCATTAAGCTAGATGATACACTATAAAGTAGACCAGGAGAGTTTGAGTGTGGGGCAGGGACTGAATGGAGGCAAGTGGACCATAGCCTGGCAAGGCCAAGAGGATGAATTTTGCTGGGGCAAGGGGAGAAGGTGGGTGCTGTATCATGGACCTAGAAGGGCTAGACAATGAGCCAGAAAAGCCTGACAACCCCGGGCGCAGTAGTTTTAGTTGGTGCTCTGCTGCCCCCTAGAGGCGTCTTGGTTAGTGGTGCGAACACTCCTCAGCAGGAGCAAAAAATGAGCCACAATTCGCTCTAGCCTCCTACCTGCACGGAGGGAGCTGCTGCCCCATCATGATACTCCATGAGTCTGCACTTCACTTCCTACAATGCTGTGTGTAAGAAGCTTGCAGGCATATACATGAGCATATATTGCACGCATATATATATGCATGCCTGATAGGTATGTATGTATACATATATGTGTATGTGTGTATGTATAGAGGCAGCAGGAGAGGGGAAACAGGTGTTCAAACCAATTTCAAAAGAATGAGGAATGGCTGCTATTGACAGAAACTACCAATAATTTTGTAAAAAGAGGTAATACTAATACCAACACTCTGCTCTCCCAAGATAACTATTTCATGTTGACCTCTTACTTACTGTATCTCACTATGTTAAGGTGAGCGGTCATCTATACATCAGGAAACCCAGTGTAGAATAAAAGCCTCTCATCATCCATCCACACCAACAGTCCTTCATGTTGGATTCAACTCCAAGAAAGACATGTTCTCATGCTTGTGACGAGGAAGTGTCTAGCCCCATAATTACACGCACAGCTATTTTAGGGACTCTTGGCACTATGGCTTTGTAACTTTGCCTTCCAAATGACAGCCGACAAAAATCTACGAATTTCTTTTATTCCTAAAATTCATATACGGCAGGTCTCCAAGGACATGAGGCTGCTTATTTTAAACCTGAAGAGGGTCTGGCTTCCAGACTGGAAGATAAAAATCCCTTCTTCACTCTTAACCTCTGGAAGGCAAAAGGTGCGTCAAAAAGGAGACTAAACAAGTTATTTTCTTTTACAAATTCTACCAATCTCATGTCAGTTCCATGATTAATAAAAGCAGAAATGTCTCTCTTGCAGAAAAGCAGTAGTGTGACCCCACTCACTGAGATCCTCTGCACAGTGAAATTGATTTCCCAAAGGAAGAAAGCTTTCAGCACCGCCTTCCCTGCAAAGCAAAAAATAAAAAGATTTTTCCTGTCAGTGACTGTGAGCTTCAGTCTGCACAGGGCCTGCCCCTGCCAGGTGGCCTCATGTGATCACTGCTTGCAGAGAATGCTGCTTGAAGGAGTTAGCATCCATCCACAGCCGCCGCCTTAATTTAAAACCACCTCATGGAACCAGCACAATATAGCAAACCCCCAACTCAGGAGGAGGAACTTCTATAAAATGGAGATGTTATTAATAACGTCTACCCTTTACGGAGTGTAAAGCGCATGAGCCAGGTGCTTTATGTATACTATTTCTAACCATTACAACAACCTAGCAAGGAACTAGTAACTAGGCCTGTTTTATATAGAAGAGGTGAAATTTGAACCTAGAATGTTCTGGTTTCAGAACTCCCAGGCCTAGGTTCTATTTTGCCTTTTTTGTTGTTGTTAATAGAAATATTTCTTGGTGGTATGTTCCTCTTATTTAACCAAATCTTCAAAGCAGTCTCCACAAAAACATTCACTTGGCATTTGGGCCAAGGAACACTGGGCCAGAAGTCCAGGGGTATAAATTCAAGTTTTAAACAGACTAACTAGTTTCCTTCTGTCCCACAAGTGGATACGTGCTATCCTGACCAGGCTGGCATCCTGCAGATGTCTTACTACAAAGAAGTGGGGGGTGTAAGGGCGTCTGGGTGGCTCAGTGGGTTAAGCCTCTGCCTTCAGCTCAGGTCATGATCCCAGGGTCCTGGGATCGAGGCCCACATCAGGCTCTCTGCTCAGCATGGAGCCTGCTTCCCCCTCTCTCTCTGCCTGCTGCTCTGCCTACTCTCTCTCTCTGTGTCAAATAAATAAATAAAATCTTAAAAAAAAAAAAAGTGGGGGGGGGAAAAAGTCAATGGTCGGGTGCAGGTTTGGGGGGGGTTGCTAAGTAGGTATACATGAAGGGAGAAGAAAATATGTGGCTCTTTCGCAGATCCACTATGAGAAACAATTCAGGAAAATGTCCTACAGCTGGGGAGAGGGGTGGTGAAAATCCATGTGGCAAAAGCACTAATCTTAAAACTGTAACACTCCCTTTTCTCAAGACTACACAACAGCTTCCCAGCTTGACATATTATCTTCAAACTCTTTGCTGAGGCCTAATCCCTAACCCGCCTTGAGGTAAGAGGATGAGGGACAGAGGATACTGAATGACTTCATTTCTACTCTCTGGTAGAATGAGGTGAGGTGGGCTTGCAGGGTCCCAATCTTCAATTACCTTGTGCTTGGCAGGGCTGGTCCATCCTACTCCAGCTCTGCCATCTCTTTCTTTCTTTTTTTTTTTTTTTTAAAGATTTTTATTTATTTATTTGACAGACAGAGATCACAGGCAGGCAGAGAGAGGAAGGGAAGCAGGCTGAGCAGAGAGCCTGATGTGGGGCTCGATCCCAGGACCCTGGGATCATGACCTGAGCCGAAGGCAGAGGCTTTAACCCGCTGAGCCACCCAGGCGCCCCTCTGCCATCTCTTTCTATCCTTATTTCCCACTAGTTCTCTTGGTAAATCATGAAATCCTGAACAAATAGGGATTTCACACCTCCACGCCTTTGGTCATACCATGTTCACATCCTCCAACCTCTCTGGTTTTCCAACTTCTGTTCAGCCTACAAAATTTTGTCCCTTTTCTATCTCCTCCCAGAAGTCTCTTTTGAATATGCCCACTCTTCTGTTTAACCCAGAGCACCTACTCTCTGTACCACTGACTGAACAGTTATTCACCAAAAAATGTCTCCTCTATTATACTGTCATTTCAATTAAGTCGTAAACTTCTTTACGGAAGGACTAGATGTGTGATGTGTGAACATGCGTGCATGTGTTATTATATAGTTCCTAGTCAACGGTATTTATGTACCTAGCAACATAATTTTCACAGTCTCCAATAGCTTTTAAACTTGTGATAAATTATCACCATGGCCACAGACCTATTATAAGCAATCAGGAACCAAGGGAAGACTGTAAGGTCCTGCCCCAGTTACTGGGAGAAACTTCAGAGGACACTTGTTCCTAAAGAATACAGACACTTGAAGGACGTAGAAGTCTCTCCACACTTTGTAATCCTACCTCTCCTATTAGGGTCAAAAGCATGTGGCTCCAAACCACTAAACCTATCCTAACCTCAGGAGAATTCACAGATGACAAGTACTAGGCTTGTAAAGATAAGAGCCATTAGTAGCGGGAAGGGCAAGACATTGTTGGTGAGGTGACCTCATCTTGGCTTCACCTGGGCTCTAAGAGGAGCTCCTAGGAGGAGTTCTTCGCAGAGCTGGCCAGGCTCTCCTAAACCCAGCTGTCACAGGCAATAGCTCCCTGAACTGACCCTGGCTCTAACCTTGGCCCACATTTGCGTTCTCTCTCCCACAACCCAGGCCAACCGCCATCCTTTGGGTAGTAGACAAACAGCTGTTTAGACCTCACAAAGGAAGCTACAGATCTGCTTATAAAAAGCTTTCAAAAGAACATGCACACAGTAAAGAAATCACTCTGTCTAGTACAGATCATAATGGAATTTTAATAAGTAAAAATCAGCAGTTGGTTAATGGACAACTCTAGACTTTATCATCTACAGAAGGCTAAAAGAGGTCTACGTTCAAAGCAGAGAGCACATTTTGAGCTGGGCTAATTCTTGGCTCTTTTACTGAGAGATGCTGGCTGTATGTTTTGAATGCAACTCTGAAAAATTGCTTATTAAAAATGATATGTCCTATTTGGCAACAGAACATTGTGGAATTTATAAAATAGAGATTAAGCTCAGGCTATATTTAGTCTGCATTTAAACTTCCAGGTTCATGTAATTAATGCCAACATTTTTTTTTAAATTAATCTTTTCATTCCACAAAGTCTGTAGCTGAGTGAGTTGAGGTGCTGTCCTGATAAACTCAAACCTGTAAACATCTATCCTGGAGAAAGATTCCGTTCTAACTTCACAGACTGAAACTCAGACTCAAGCTCCCTGAAACCTCTATCTTCCTCACCACAGAAGAGGATGACAGAGGATGAATGGCTCAGCCCAGCCTTCCTCAAGTAGCAACATCAGCAAAGCCTAGGGCAAGCAGGAGGGCAGTGCTTAAGACCTGGAGATATGACCTTGGTTTTGCTCTGCCACTTACCAATCTCTGTAACCTTGAGCTCATCAATTAAGCCTACTCAGCTTAAGTGTGTACACTGATCCTATGCTAGGAGCACTGAAACCCTCTTTGGGTATGAGCTGCTATGAAGATCAGAGGAGACAATATATGTGTAAGGAGTCTGGAGATGTCAACACTCCATACGAACAGGAGGAGGCATGTTACTAATAATGAGCCAGCAGCACCACACTTGCATTCAAGAAAAAACAAAATGCCATTATCATAATATCAGATTATCATAATGATCAGATACCATTCCTGTATCTTCCATAAGCATTTGAAGGCACCAAAGCTCTGAACTGCTTGCTCAGAGATGTTCTCTACTTAAAACCATTAGCCTTATGTAAGCCACCGTCAGAACCAAGCTGCTTAGCGCTCAGGGGTCTAAGCTATGGATTCAACACCCACCCATGCGGACTTGTTGATTAGGCTTAGCCCAGATGGAGGCCAGCTGTTCTCCAAACATCTGATCCTGGCTGCGGAGGGGCCTGTAGAGGGTACATGGATGGGTCAGTGTACAGTAGCCCCAACCACAACTTGGTCCATCACCAACATCTCACTTACAATCACTGTTGGCCTTCCACTCAGGTTCATACCTAGAGAATACAAGAGCCATCTGACCAAATCCTGTCCTTATAATGGGTGACTACTGGGTGGGCAGGGCCTCAAGAATGTGCTTTTACAGGTTTACTCATTTGACCAGTTTAAAGCAGCCTGATAACGCTCCAGAAGGTTCCATACTCAGTGATACATGAGTCTCTGCGGCACTACAATTCTCACACTACAGACTGGAACTAAAAAACAAACAAACAAACAACTCTTTAACACGCAATACTTCCAAAGTAACTTCTGGTCACACGTGGGGGAAGGAAAGACCCAGGCAGAGGTGACCACAGACAGGGGTACACAACTGCTTCCCTTCACGGGGTTTCAACCTTCTTCGGCTTAGGAGCACACTGAAGCCTTGGCTCTGGGGCCCGTGTCTATTTTGGATTATAAATAAACACAATATGAAACAGATTCTTTAGAGATTTGAGCAGAGGAGACAGAGCGGGAGTTTATACTCTTTAGTGCCACGGAGCTGAGTCTAATCGCTAATAAAAAGGTCCTTGAGCCTCAGTTTAATAACCACCAAGATTTCCTGGCTGCCTGCCTGTCTCCCCACCTTCCTCCCAAGAGGATGCTAAAAGCATCTATAAGCTTCCCTAGACCAGATGAAAAGGAGAGGTGTATGGAATGTCAGACGAGAAGGGGCAAACCCAGCTGTCTGCATGATGTAGGTCTGTATGATTCCCCATCTCACAGTCAGAGGGAAAGGGTTAAGGGGAAAGACACCATCCTCTGCTGCTCCTAACACATTTCCCAGCCCTTGTTTCATCGGCAGCTCCCAAGCCCGGGGTCAAAATTACAGCACTCCCAGGCACACAACTCCTCTCCTAAGCAACTGTACTGTTTTTTCATATGCTCCCTTTCGATCTCTGCCTCTCACCCACATCCTATTCAGTGCCATCCTGCTGGTCTAACCTTCTAATTTATTTATCATGACTGTTAGGGAAATGTTCACTTCAAAATGAACTTGTACAACTCAACTCAAAAGTTGCTGCGCTGGTATAATGCCTCAAGGGTCTCTAGAACAAAGTGCTCCGAAGACAAGTGCACTAAAGAAATGCTTAACCGAGAGCTGAGGCATTTCATTCCCCATCTGGGTTTATGGTGTAATGATTGTGAGACATCCGTGTTAGGGCCCCACAGAGACAGGGCCCACGGCCCTGATGAATATATTGTCTGTGTTCCCACAATAACACAGTATCTCACACATAAAGTCCAGTTGATTGGTCATGCAGACCAAAATAAAAATTAACAGCTAAGGAAGGGACAAGGCAACTTCTGTGTCCTCAGGAAGCATCTAGTCTGACAATGGTAGCCAAGTCCTTATCCTCAGGGGGTCCTACCTACAATGAATTCCCATGGCAGTATATCCTAAATTAAAACCTATCTACCTGGCTTTTCAAAGTCATTCTCCAACTGGCTCCCTCCTATGCCACCAACTCCATCTTCTGAGTCTGCAAAAGAGGTTTTCCACTCTAGTCGGTGAACTGCATTTTTACACAAGTTTGGGCCCTATAATCACGTCAGCCATCGCCCCCAACCAAGGACAACCCCTGGCCATCACTGCCACCATCTGATTTTTCCAAATGAGTTCAACATTCAAGGAAAATTTCCCCTGCCAGTCTCACAGAACGCTGGTGGCCCTTTGATTCTTCCTCTCTTCAGAATACATGTATTCACTGGGCCTAATTTCCTCAGACTTGTCCCTGTGCTGCTTTCTAGCATTTCTGAGTGACTTCGTCAGGTCCGCGGGCAGGTACAATTCCCCACCTCACAACCAAGACATGTAACAGGGAAATGTCACATTTCCCTTATTTCCCCCCAGAGTCTACCTTAGCCTCTGAATTCAGGGGATGTTCAGTAAATCCTGACCAATTTCCTTATTTCCCTCATCCTCCTCAATTCCCTGATTCCTTCCTCTTCTTTTTTTCTTTGACTGTCACTCTCTCTAAACAAAAGATGATTCTCCAGTTAGAATGTATGGCTTCATTAATAAATGTCATCATTCACATCTGCCACTACATTGTCCTCTAAGGTGCTGTGGGTTTTACAGAGTTACATTTACAAAGTCAGACTAAATCACAGATACCAACAGGAGATGTCCTGAGCCAGGGGATAGCTGGCAGGACTGAGAGGTGGAACATGTGCCAACTCCAACTTCCCCAGGAAACTGCCAGAGCTACCCAAAAGAAAAGGGAGAGTTAACCAAAAAGCAAAACTTCAGTGCTAAATGTTTTTTTAAAGATTTATTTATTTAGAGTGCAGAGCAGAGGGAGAGGGAGAAAGAAACTCAAGCAGACTCCATGCCCACCGTGGAGCTCAATGCCAGCCTCGATCTCACAACCCTGAGCCAGAACCAAGAGCTGGACACATAACCAACTGAGCCACCTAGGTGCCCCAATGTGTTAAATGTTTTTAAAATTAAAATACCTAAGTTGGGAGGTTTAAAATTTTAAATGTTAACTTTAAAAGCTTCAAATAAAATCATGGACATGACCATCAGTGTTAGGTACCTGTGAGTGGAGGGTGTTCTTGAGGTCAACAGGAGTGTGGCTTTAACCCTTCAACTTTTGGACAATCTCTCTTCCTCTGCCATGAATGTCACTTCCAAGTCCAGTGTGTGTTTTGGCTGTAAGAGTAGAACTGAGCTGAAGGGTCAAGACCATTGTTGGACCTGGATTAATGAATGAACACACACACACACCACCTTAGAGCATAGAGAAGGGTAGGAGTCTGGATGGGTAAGTCACAGTCATGGACTTCAGAATGCTGGTTCCTTCTCTGGGCCTTGGTTTACAACTAAGAAGAGATCAAGGGCTAAGGGAGAACTAGAGGGTGACATCTCTGGCTCGGAACATAAATGTTCTAGAATGATCATTCACAATGGCATGCTGTTTAGCCACTGATTTCTGCTAAAATAGAGACGATCTGTCTTTTCTAATGGATTTTTAAGACATGGAGTACCTGAATTATGAGCTTATGCTTCTGAGTTCCCCATTTCTCCACCTCCCTGTTGCCATAAAGCTAACTCATGAATTAGTATGAAATGCATGAGGAAAGGGTTATCTGAAGGAAGCCTACAGGGAATCCTGACTCAAGGTGATCAATCTTTTCCTGGTAGCAAATTTCCATCCACCAATTTATCTGCTTTGCCAATTCAGACATTTATATTCTGGACCTCCTTAAAGAGTAATAACCAATTGGTAATAAAAATGCTCATTTGGGGTGGCCATAGATGGGGCTCAATGCCCAGAAAGGGCAAAAAGTGGGAGAAAAATTGCCAATAGATATCATACAGGCACCATTTTATTTTATTTTTTTAAAGATTTTATTTATTTGACAGACAGAGATCACAAGTAGGCAGAGAGGCAGGCAGAGAGAGAGAAGGAAGCAAGCTCCCTGCTGAGCAGAGAGCCCGATGCGGGACTCGATCCTAGGACCCTGAGATCATGACCTGAGCCGAAGGCAGAAGGCTTAACCCACTAAGCCACCCAGGCGCCCCTACAGGCACCATTTTAAACACAAGGCCATTCAAGACTGTTTTCAGGAAGAAGAAAAATAAAATTCTCAGGCGCCGAATGATTTTCAGAAAATAATCAAAGCAAAATGGCTGCTGGTAGTAATAATGAGGCTACTCCCCTCCGGACTGAAGTCAGCACTCTGACAAATCAGCTCTGACAGCACTGTTTTGACTGCCTCTCATTTGTCATAATTATGATCCATAATCCCTATCAGGCATGATACCTTTTAAGGCCTGGCTCTGGAAGGAAAAATTGACAATGCTTGGGTCTGGGCGAGAATGGCAATAAATCTGCAATGCCATCCAACACAACCATGCTAGCGCAACATTTACGGAAATAAAATAAAAACATCATCTCATGCCTGGAAAACAATGCCCCAATAAGTATTTTCCCCTTAACGCAGTGAGAGGCTGCCCAGATGACACTGCTTATTCGAAAGATCCCACGGTAATTGGATGAACCCTTGAGTGCACATTAGAGATTAATATTTTAAGAGCTGGCATTTTACAGAGATAGTCTAAGAATGACATTCAATGTGTATCACAAAAGGCAGAGTCTTCTGTAGATTAAAAATGCCACCATTCATGCAGTAAAATCATAAGAAATCCACAGACGTCAGACGTGGAACTGGATATTAACATGGTAATCCGTGTTGGAAAGCATCCCTTCCCCAAGGCTGGGGAAAGAAGTGGGCCATAAGAATGGCATTTTACTTTCTTCCTGGGCTCCTTCTCAAGTGCGGTTGAGATGAGGAAGGAAGTTTTATGAGCTGGAGGGTACTGTGCTTGACTTTTACCTTACTCCTGAGAAAGGTGGGCAGAGAGAATGGGGAGTAACATAGTGGTCCCCAGCTACGAGTGCCTAATGGGGATGCAATGACAAATGAGGTCTTGCATCTAGATAAGCAGAGAGGCAGCTGGGGTTCAAATAAAAGAAGTGTTATTCTTCCCTCTCACATCACGGTCCTGACATCCAAGACTATGGCCAGTGAAACCGCAGACAAGGGCAGCTCCCAAGAGGAGCCATTTCATGGGGGCCAAAGAGCAACAGCATCTCCTCAGAGCTCCTACCTGCTTGTGGCATCTCATCTGCCTGGGGTACATCCACTAATACAAATCTAAGGCCCAGTAACCAGTGCAGCAGGCCTGGGCTTCCAACACCATCACTCTTTCTAATGAGAAAGGAAAAGGCGTGGAACAAATGCGATCAATCTGGGTCATGTGTTCAAATACAAGGTGTAGGGCAGAAAGTAGCTGACTGAGTTTACTATCTCCACCTAGGTAGCACTGATGAAGTTTATTTTTTTTTAATTTTTTTTAAAGATTTTATTTATTTATTTGACACAGAGAGAGAGATTACAAGTAGGCAGAGAGGTAAGCGGAGAGAGAGAGGGAAGCAGGCTCCCTGCCGGACAGAGAGCCCGATGTGGGACTCGATCCCAGGACCCTGAGATCATGACCTGAGCCAAAGGCAGAGGCCTAACCCTCTGAGCCACCCAGGCGCCCCTGATGAAGTTTATTTTGAGAGCTCAACTGACACACCCTTTTTCCATTCCATGATCATGGATAGGAGACAGGGAACCTACTTCCAGAACATTCCCCCTTCTTCTAGAAGGAGTTTCTGGAACGCGCAGGAGAGAGGCATGGCTGCCTATACTGTTGAGCATGGAGGTGCTAAGATGCAGCTGTGAGCTTTAAACATCAACTCTTCTCAGGGAGCCAGAAGCCAAGAACCATGCAAGAGACACTAGAGTGGGTGAGAGGTAGGGGGCAACCAATCTATTCTTGAGTTCAACTGCGGGATCAGTATTCTGAGCCCGTCTGGTTGTCATCAAGTCTGCCACACTTTCCTGCTGCATCCCAGTCATGACAAGACCTCTGAGACTTTAGGCTGAACTGGAGGGCTCTGCTTAGTGACCTCCACTGGGAGTCTCAGTACTGCGATTCTCAGTCCCATCAGCTCTCCATGTTCCAGCTCTTTAGTGAGGAGTTTGCTAGAGGGATGGAAATCTCAACACCACACTGGATGTCAAGGGGACTCCCAACTGACATTGGCTAAATGGTCTCCCCAGCCTGAGGACCCTTCTGCTCCTCCCACCAACACCCAGCCCTGGCTGAGACTGTCTGTGGCTGCTTCTTGTCCTCAGCACCAGCAGCTGCACATGTGGCTGCCTCTGGCACAGGTGCAGAACCTTTGGTGTTCTCCCCAGCATCTCCCGAGCTCTCTAGGAACCTCTCGGTCGCAGGGACCACACTGCAGTGTCATGTGCTGAACACCGCTCTTGGGGGAGAGCTTGCATCAGGGTCTCTGCTGAGCCCCAGGGGGCCATGTAGCTCTCTGGAGGACCCTCATCCCAAGTCCCCTCAGGAGTGAGATACCTCACAGCACAGACCCCACAAAGGACTAAGCCGCCCCCGCCCCGACAGCTCTGGTGAGCTCAAATACTTCCCAGTGCAGCACGCAGGGCTCAAGGTAAAATGTCACCAAAGCCAGTGTCTTTGAGGAAAAATACTCTTAGGAGTTGATGATTTTTTAAATGTAATCAAAATGTTAGGCTACAAGGGGACATGTGGACACATGAGACACAAAATGAAATGACATTTTCTTAACGAGTTCCCTGGGAGCCAAGGGCATCTAGACATCGCACTTCGCTGGATGTTGCTGCTGCTGCTCCAGGAATGTGCCTGGCTCAACAGGCAGGGCCCTGGGTGTGCGCCGGGCTCTGCCTCCACCTCCATCACCCTGAACATCTGTGACCCAGGCAGGACCAGAGAGCCTCCCTCTTGGAGATACGTTTATAATCTATGTCCAGCTCAACTCATAGGATTGCATATGATGATCAAATAAAAGGAATGAAAAGGAACTGAAAATTCACGTAAAAAAAATGATGATTCTACGAACAGTATATGGAACATAGTATATTAGGGATACTATTATCTATAATAATCAGGGAAATAATTTCCATTGAGTTCAATATTTTGCTTAATAAAGAGGAGAGAGAAAAATCAGACTGCTCACTTAAGCCAGGCACTGTGCTAAACTTTTTATAGGTGTTAATTCAATTTTCAAAACTACCTTGGGAACTACCCCACCCCCCACTCCAAATTACTTTCCCAGTCAAAGAGCAGACAGACTTCTTCCACACTGCACCAGAGAGCAGAGCCTGGACCAACGGATGACCATTACAAGGAAGCTTTTTTTCTTCAGTCTGAGCTGTCTAAAGGCAGAAAAGGCTACGAACAAAGCTAATGGTGGAGGGGAGATGGAGATTGAGGTCTGATTCCAAAATGCATGCTTTTTCACTAAATCAAGTAGATTCTCCAAGATAACTATGGATGTTAGGCATAGATAACTTATATGCTTAACATTAAAAAGACAGTTAATATTTAATCCAGTATTTTTTAGCTTTCAAAAATGTCTACTGAGTCCCTAGTAGGTGTCACTCACCATGCTCAGTGCTTTAGACACTATTTCACTTCATTTAGATGGAACTTCAGCATTTTTAGTGCCTCAGAGTCATTTTTGTGAACCTAAATTATCCTTATAGCAGTAAAGCATAACAGTTCTAGATTAGAGAGTGCTCAAATTCACCACAAGATGACAAAATAATCCAGTGCTTTTCCACTCAAGTAAACCCAGTGGAAACTTATTATATCATCTCAAAGTTCAGAAGGAAGAAGAAAGGATCTTGGAGGCCATCTTGTGTATAAATCCCCTATACTAGACCCACAACCAAAAGTCATCCAGCCAAACCATCAATGCTTGCAGTAGCTAAGAGTTCTCCATTTCTTAAAAAAGTCTTTTTCACCTTTTTTCTTTTTTCTTTTTTTAAAGACAACTTAGATTGAAGAGACAATGCTTCTCTGTACTTTTACCAATTAGTCCTGGTTCTCCTTTCTGAAGAAACATGGAACAAATGTAGCAGGTCTTCAACCAGCAAACAGCCTGTCAAATATCTGCTGAAAGTCCTCCTCTAGCTCCAAAAGCTTAAATGTGCAGGTGACATACCCTCCGTTTCTTTATACATTCTTGTATATCTGGTTTCAAATCTCCTGTCATAGTGCCCCCCTTTCTACATAGTTCCTCATCTGTCTGGGTTCCTCTGGGATTATGGTACCTAAAGTAGACTGAACCACTTAAGGAATGACATGAATAGGGCACCTATGTGGTTCAGTCAGTTAAGCATCTGTCTTTGGGTCAGGTCCCCATCCCAGGGTCCTAGGTTTGAGCCCCATGTCAGGCTCCCTGCTCAGCAGGGAGTCTGCTTCTCCCTCTGCCTCTGTTCATGTGCACACACTCTCTCTCAAATAAATACATAAATATCTTTAAAAAAAAAAAAAACTGGGGCGCATGGGTGGCTCAGTGGGCTAAAGCCTCTGCCTTCGGCTCAGGTCATGATCTTAGAGTCCTGGGATCGAGTCCCGCATCAGGCTTTCTGCTCAGCGGGGAGCCTGCTTTCCCCTCCCTCTCTGCCTGCCTCTCTGACTACTTGTGATCTCTGTCTGTCAAATAAATAAATAAATAATCTTTAAGAATAAAAAAAATTAAAATAAAATTTTTTAAAAAGCTAAAAAAAAAGGAATGCATGAATAATGAAGAACAGACTGGAAATACCAATTCTTTTTCCAATCATAGAGTCGTATAAATGACAAGTATTTTCTAAGCCTCCACTATGTGCCAGGTATTATGCTAAGTACTGAAGACACATGGGAATGTCCCATGTAAGGTTGCCCTCACAGAGCTTACATCCAACTTATTACACTGACAAAACCCGTTGGGACATTTATTTTGGGGGCAGCTTTATATGAGACCAAAGCTTGTACCTGCTGATTCTCTGAGAAAGTCAAGACCATTCTATAAGAGTGTCTTCATCTTCTTTCCTAACCATATACATCTTTATCTCCACTGGCACCTACCCATTCATTCATCTGTGTTCCCATAGTGTAAGGGACAACCTTCCCATGACAAAACTAACTCTGTGCTTTGATTCTCTCCCCTTCAGTCTCCTAAAGGACCATCCTCCATCAGTTATCTCCCTCTCGTCCTGCACCCTCATCCAGCTTATCTTAACTGGTTCTCTCCTTAGCGTAAAGACATATTCCAGCCCCTCCCACTTCATGAGCTGGAATCAGCTTCGATCCTAACTTTATCCTTTACATCATCAGCTTCGATCCTAACTTCTTTTCTTCATGGCCAAGTCCTTCCAGACCCTTGAAAGAACAGTCAATGCCCAGCCTCTAAGTCCTCCCCTCCCACCCACTCCCTACCCTGTTGCAGTCTGACTCCTGTTCCTCCCTGTTCCATTTAAAGAACTTTTGTCAAGGTCATTAACATCCTCTAGATTGTCAAAGTCGAGGGATATACTTACATCATTCTCTTACATGAAGACGTCTGTCACATTCGGTACGGACTGCACCTTCCATGTCTTACCATTATAGTACAACTTAAATTCATTATACAAATTTTAGGAATAGATACATTAAAAAAAATCCAAAAATAACAACTACCAATGACCTTTTTTAAAATATCCTCTGTGACATTTTTCTATAAATACACATAGATACATACTTCTCATAAGAATAGGATCACATATGGACCACTTTAGGAAACTGCTCTGTTCACCTGTTCATGAGCATACTTCCATATCTCCACCGTCTGTTTCCACAGTTTTTCCTCCGTTGGCTCTAGTGAAACCACTCTCTTCATTTTCCTTTTACCTCTAGAGCCATCATTTCTCAGTCTCCACCCTCTTCTCATCCTCTGGCTAGTTCTAAACACATCAGCAACTTCTCAGGCCTCTCTCCCCAGACCTCTCTGTGTTCACACCAGGAGTCTGTATCAGCTCATTAACAAAGCAATTACTGGAGTGTGGTTCACCTACCACATTAGCTGGCAAGTCAGCCACACACAGAACAAGTAAACAGTGATGCTAGTATACAAAAAGGTGCTCAAGGCATGTCTGCTACACTAATCAGAAGGCAAGAGGAAGGGGAGGAAGAGCTCCAGCAAGGAGTACTGTTGGGGAAATGACTGCACATGTGAAGATCGGTATGAAGGCAAGGAAAAGAAGGAAAAAAAGGATGAAGGAAAAATGATAGAGAAGAACCGAAACAAAACTCCCTCCTTCACACCTCTGCTGAGAGCTGGATGTGTCATGCAATCACTGAAATGTGGCACTGAATGGGTGGGAGGAGCTCCTCACTACCCCCTCCTCGAAATCAGCCTCCAATAATCACTGCGCATGGGAACCCTTGTGAGGTGACCCTGCAGCAGCTCTCCCTGGCTTTCACCCCGCTGCAGAGTTGAAGAACCCTCCCCACCACACTTCCCACCCACCACTTCATACACTGACTTCCACTATCCCCACCCCAATATCGCCTTTCAACCCCTTCCCAGATTAATTAATCTGCCAAACCCAAATGATCGCCCTGACCTCTAACACCATCTTTTCTGCTATTCTTAAACTCTTACAGTTTTTATAATTGTTCAAGTTTTCAGTTGTTTCACTGACTCTATGGGAATGCCACAGGGCTGAGACCTAGTATGTTACTTGAATCCATAACCCCACATGCCCAGTACACTTCTGTATTCCTCTGGGTGCTTGTCACAAACAGAACCACCTGATCCAGGGCACTAAGATAAGGAGAGGCATTAGAGCCTCGTGGTTATAACAGAGCCTGGGCTCCCTCAAGGGCTCTGATCCCACTTTCACTTACTAGTTGTGAGGCTGTGGCAGACAGTTTATGCTCTCTGAGCCTCAGGTCCCTAATTGGTAGAGTATAAAACCCATAGAGATGGAAAGATTAACTGAGATATTGAAGGGAAAGAGCTTGTCACAGCAAGCACTCAATAGACATCAGATGTCAGCTGTGACAACAATAACACGATTAGAAGTGGTCACGTAAAGAGACGGCAAGAGCTCCTCCTCCTCTATCAAAGCATTAATGTCCTCACACCCACAGCAACTTCAAATTCCTCACCTACCCCCACCTCCCGCCCCTTGATACCAGGATTAAAAAGAACTTCTACAAAGCATTCTTTTCTTTAGAGGCATCACATTCCTTAATAGACTGGGTGAATGGGAGGCCCCAATGTCAACAATTCAGATAAGAAAAACACACATTATTAAGTATCTTCTCTAATTCATGTTTGTATGATTTATACAACTAATATGTTTTACACTAGAGAGAGTTCTAGAAATATCAGTATATTCCCTATCTCCTAAGTGTGCAACAGCTACCTAAAACTGACCTAGCTTATTGCATAGTATTTGCGAACTGTAATCCTATAATTAAGGCTTCATTAGTCCTCGTGATGCCAGTACTCTGTAGTGGTTGATATAATATGATGAAGTTTATGTCATATTCAAGAAATCTCTGTCATTTTCATTCATTCATTCATTTATTATTTCGGTACCTACTATGGGCACCCACTATGGGCTAAGTGCTGGGATTCACACACTTCTGTGATATCTCTGTGAATTTTCATGCCTCTGGGCTGCTCTTATTTCACCAGCTCTAAAGGAAGCTTCATTAAGGATTTTATGAAGTGGCTGGTACTCATCAGGTATTGTGCTGGGCATGATGAGGAATATAAAGATGATAGAGATAAAACCCCTACTCTCAGTAAGTTTATAATCTGGTGGGCAGACAAAACAAATATGGAAAAAGACAGCAGTGTAAGACAGTGTAAGTAGCACCAAAAGGGATTTGAATTAACATTTATCCAGTACCTTCTACATGCAGCCACTTGCCTGGGCACCTGCCATATTTAAGCGTAGGAGGTAAGTTAAAAACTCCCAATTTTCCAGATGAGAAAAGTGACTTTTAGACTCAGAGCTGTCTCTGATACTGGCATCTTGTCACCAAATCATGCCAACTCTTAGCTCAACTTCTTCACCTAGACTTATTTATGCATTTATACTGATTTATACAAAATACATGCAATGAGGTACAGAATGGTTAAGTGCCTTGCTTATATTTTAAAATTATGAACAGGTTTTTTTTTTTTTTCTAAGAGTTCTTAGTCTTCTGTGGATGGAACTAGAGGGTATTATGCTAAGTGAAATAAGTCAATCAGAGAAAGACAATTATCATAGCTCTCACTGATATGAGGAATTTGAGAAACAAGACAGAGCATCACAGGGGAAGGGAGGGAAAAAGGAAACAAGATGAAACCAGAATGGGAGACAAACCATAAAAGACTCTTAATCTCAGAAAACAAATTGAGGATTGCTGGAGGGGATGGGGGAAGGACAGGGTGGCTGGGTGATAGACATTGGAGAGATTATGTGCTATGGTGAGTGCTGTGAATTGTGTAAGACCGATGATTCACTGACCTCTGTACCCGTGGGGCAAATAACACAATATATGTTAATTTAAAAAAAGACAGAGAGAGTTCTTCGAATCCTACCAACTCCATGATTAAACCAAACGCCCCTCTATCTGCCGTGAAAAGTAGCCCACAATCTTGCCTGGAGGCCATTAAAAAAGGTCAAGGAATGCATAGGCCAGGAAAGAATTTACCTGGCCCCACAGGGCTCAGCCTAAACCTCAGCTAGACACTGGGATGTGGCAAAGGATTCTGTCTTAAACCAGGAAAGGAGGTGGCCGCTATCATCCTATCTCTCAGCTCTTTCTCTGAGAAAACGTATACAAAAGAACCCTGAAGATGACCTGGCCCTCAGTAACCACTAACTTCCGCAGTGGCCTGGATTGTGTCCCTTCCAGATTAATCCACTGAATCCCAGCCTCCAGGGAGAGGGCATTAGGAGGCAGGGTCTCTGGGACATAATCAGGTCCTGAGGGTGGAGCCTGTGGAAATGAGATTAGTGCCTTTGTGAGAGAAACCCCAAAGAGCGCTTTTGCTTCTTCCACCACGTAAGGATACAAGGAGCAGTCAGCCATCTGCAAACAAAAGAATTTTCACCAGAACCTGACCACGCTGAAACCTTGACTTCCAACCTCTACTGGCCAACCTCTCTTTTAGCACTTAGAATCTACTCCAGTGATTCAACAGGTTTTTGCCAAGCACCTAATACGGGCCAAGCAGAGACTAAATTATTTATTTTCAGTTGTAAACACAACAGACCTATTTAAGCGTAGGAGCATTCTATTGGAGGAAAATTAAACAAGTAAACAAATGAGTAGGTGATGTACTTTTGTTAATAATTTCTGTGAAGAAATAGAGCAAGATAAAGGGCTAGAGTCAGAACATGTAATTTAGAATCCCACCATAGATGGCATGGTGTACTCACTACTTGTTTCTGTATGTTGATCTATATCCTGAGCTAGGAGATAAAGCTCTAGGGTATACAAAGCAAGCCTTATAAGTCTTTATTCCCTATGACATCCATTAGAGTGCCAAGTACACAGCAAATTTCCATCAGTGACTAAGGATGAACTGACTAAAGAATATTCTGCAAGTCAGACGTCATCTAATCCCGTGAGCTACTACATGACATCATTATAAAATAGAAACTTTGGATGCAGTTTCCTGACTACTTCCAGAACAAGACTTCTTATATATAACTTCTCATCCTTGCAACATCCTTGACCCCAAGAAAGTCCCAATCTTTCCATTTCAATTTCTTCGGGCACCTTTCTCAAGGATGCCTCATCAGACCACATACCAGCCATCTGACCTCCCCCCCACCAATCTATGGATACTTGGCCACTACAATAACTGACAAAATTCTAACGGAATAAACAGCTTCCTTCCTCTAGAGCTATTTTGGAGGTTTGAAGGAAAGGGGAGAGATTGTTTACCCATTTGAAAATGAAAGTGTTTTCCTTCCCCACTTTTCTAAAACTTGCAAGCCCTTTCAACCAGGAACCCTCAAAACTGATCAGGAAAGCAGCAAGAAAGTTACCAAATCCATTTCCTAACACTGGAAAGTTAATTTTTCCTTTCCTGTCCCTTCCCCCTAGCAGTTCTCCCACTAGAATCCCTAAACACCAAAAACTACTCAAGCCAACAAAAACAGATATGTAAGACCCAAAGTCAAGTCCTGGCAGGTGCCAGGTGTCTGACCTTCAGGACAACTGCAGTCTTTATTTCCAGGTAAAGTAAAAAAGAAAGATACACGGGGTCAGCCAGGTAGTAGTTACTACCATCAATTAAAGCTCCCACTATCCTGATTCTTTCCATAATAGGGACCACTATGCTTTGTGAATAACATTTTATATTCACTTGGCTTTTACCCAACTACCATTTGTTGGATGCCTTTCAGTAGAAGGCCCTATGCTATAAGAAATTCAAACCTGAGTAAGAAGAAAATCTTTGCTACCAAGTAACCTGCAATACAGTATTATCTCCAAATACAAAGTAGAATCAACCATTATCACCACCTAAGCTAAAGAACAGATCCTAGGGATCCAGGTCCACATAAGGTGAACCCATTTGCCCAAGACACACTGAAGGCCAAGAAGGAAGACTGTCCTTCTGGCCCTCTAAAAACTGAATCCAAATGCCCATGTAGACAGTGTCATCTGACCTGTTCCACCCACATACTCCGGGCCTCGTAGATTATTAGCCAGTAACCTTACCCACTCCTTTCATGACAGTAGCCAACAAGTAACTGGCCCTGGGTATCAATTACCAAGGCAGGAGACATTCACGCAAAAAAGTGAGTTGGGTTATGACTTCAGGCTGAAAAGCTTACAACTTTTCAATGCTGAAACAGGGGTCGGTGGAGTTGGAAATGTGGGGAGAAGAGGTTGGCTAGTCTGAGATTTACCTGTCATCTGAGGAAACTGACATCTGTGAGGGTATTTACTGTAACAAACCAGTCCTTGACATAATAAACATATTCTTTCTGTATATTTACCTAACAACCTACTGTCACTTGCAAACATAACACATGTAATTCCTTAAATAAACTATATTCTCAGAAGCTGGTCCCAGCAACACATAGCCACTCTCTCTGAGGTCCCTTTCTCATCCATGAGTCTTTGGTCCCACTGGCCCTTCTCCGTGCTCCTTTAGCCTCTCGGGGGTAAGGACTGAGTATGGGCAACAACCAGCACCATCTATAGGAAGCCTCGCGCATATGTGGATCCCATGCCTCTACAGCCATAATACTAACCCCTTCTTCATAAAAGGACAAAATGCCTAACTCCTTCAGGGGGTCACTGGCTTTTAGGTGCTTTGCCAGTGGCACTGAATTATACTGAATTTGATATACTTTCTCTCCCAGAACAAGTCAGACCCTTTTGTGAGTGGCTGGTCAGGTTAGGGATAAATCTGTGGTCAATGAATTGTCATTTGGGGAAAATTGTATGAGGTTGAATTCCATAATCTTGGTCTCATCAGTACCAGTCTCCAGCTCAAAGAGCTAATTAACAACATCTACCAAACTACAATCAATCAAATGTGGCAAGAGAGCAGGGCTGTTGGTGTCAGGCTTCAGACTGCTTCTGGGTCACCAAGATGACATTCATACGTATGCATCAGTGGAAGGAAAGGACATGTGGGTGCAAGTCTGTGATGCCGTGCTGGCTTGATGGCAGGGAGAGCAGCCCCCAGCGCTCTACGAGCAGCAAGGAGCAGTGGGGAACAGGATGGGTGTGTCTGCTGGTATGTAATCGTGCACCAAATAAATGCCTGGGACCGAACACAGTGAGGGCATCTAGTGACCAGCAAAAGAAACACAGCGCTTGCCCCAGTTGAACTGACATTTCAACAAGGGTGGAGTCAAATTATAGAAGGTTTTGGGGTTTTGCCTCTTTGTTTTAAGAAAACCTGAAGAAAGATACCATTTTAAGAGGAAACTTTCTGCACAGTCAGGAAACATGAAACAGCACTGGAGGGAGCTGGTGGAACTGTGACACCACCCCCACCTCCCAACCCCCCTTCAACTACCACATGGTAGAGAGAAGCTGAGACAAAGAGGGTTGGGGAAAAGGAAGAGCAACAAGAGAGCAGAGTAAAACCCGCCCTCTGCAGACTACTGTTCTGATTTTTCACAAAATGTTTCTTCAAATGAAAACTGTCACTGAAAACAAACAAATAAAAAATTAAGGGGAAGAAAAGAACAAAGATGGCTGCTCTTATGAAAACAGGACTCTAAACATCGACATTAATAAGCATATTTATTGGTGGCAAGAAATTCCAATCAATACTAATCAGGCTCAGCTGGCCCTCTTTTCCTTGCCAGGTTTAATGACACTTCCGAGCCCTTATTGGATTGAGAGTCCACACGCATGCATACTAATGAGGTCACCAGTACAGAACTCACCGCTGGCTTCCAAGGGGACCTGATGGGCAGCATTTCTGTCCCCGAGTGTCTGTCAACCAACACATGAGGCTCAGGCCATTAGATCAGTTGGTTTGTTGGTTAGTCCCTCAAGGTTTCAACCTGCATGCTTGATCACTACTCAATCTTGTTATCTAACAGTTATGAGGGATAGCATGTGAAAGACTGGCTGGTTTGAAATTGTGCAAACTCTCCTCTGAAACTGAAAACCAGAGATTTCTTGCTTTTGACAGTGATTTAATGACCACCTCTTCCAACATTTCCCCAACTGCCCAACTAGTCTATGGCATCTCTACCTCCCATACACTCCCCCAAACTTGGGTGGCCATGCCCTTAGCAGGATCTCAACCCAATTCCAGGACTTCTCCAGCCCTTTGCCCCAAGACTCCAGTCCCACGCATGGATTCAAACTCTTCTCCTTCCTGCACACCACCCCCATCCCAGCCCCCAGCACAGGCAGGAACTGTTGTGTGTTCCACCAGGTTGGAAAGAAAGACCAAAAAGTCTATAGACAAATATCTCTCCTTCCCTTACGCGTGCTTTACCTCTGGTATCAGGGTGGGGGGTCGGGAGGAAGAGGCAAAAGGAAATCTTCTCGGGTGAGTGTTTAGAGCAAAAAGGTCGTCAGTCCTCTTTCTGTGGATTGTCCCTGTTTCTTCAGATTGGCTGGTGGTCAGTTTTTCCTTGTGGCAATATGTCCAAATGTCAGTCTTTTTTGGGGAGTGTTTATTGGTTCCTTAGAGGGACCTTCTCCTCCAACACCTGAGTGAGAGATATCCATCTCAAGTTTACCACACTCCCCCATCCTTGGGTCCCTCCCAGAGGAGAACCAATCCACATCCTCTTGCTTCTGGGACTCCTTATCTGGTGGGCAGCCTTTTTGGCAGGTGGGGGGATGGGAAATAGAAGATTCCATAAGGTGGTTCAAGCCCAGCCACCTTCAAAGGGGCCCATGTAACAGACATGAACCTCATGCACTCTAGCCTTGCCAGATGAATGACAGCTGACTGCTTGGATGGCACCTCTTTCAGACCTCCACCTTTCTCCTGACCTTGTCTTCAAACCACAGCAGCTTTGGGCATTTTGCAAACCTGGTGGCTTAATGATTTTCAAAAGTGAGGTAATTGCTAGCCCTGGTTTAACTGAGGAGGAAGAATTTGGGGCACGCCCAACCTGTATGAGTTATTCTCTTGGGGGTCTTCCTCTCCCCGTTTTAGAGAGGAAAAACACTCCTCCTTCCCCCCCAAGACCGGGGAATAGAGGACACAACAGCCTCTCTTTACAGGCACCTCTTTATACACCCTAAACCCCTTTCTCTCTTCCAGTCCTTTACTACTGGCAGGCAGGTGATGGGAAGGAGCCTGTAAGGCTGCTTCTCTGAGTCCGGACTTTCAATAAGCTCTGGGAGCACACTGTGAACTTAGAATGTAGGGTTAATTGGCTCTTGTCCCAGCTTTGGGTCTTCATCAGCTTCCCAGAATAAAAAGAAAACTCTCTTGGCATCATGTTCCAGAAGTTACCCACTCTAAGGTCATATCTCCACTGACCACACAGGGCACCATTAGAAAGACTACATGATTCCATACAAATCCATCCCTAAAGACAGGCAGCCCAGGAAAACCCACTCTCTTGACCATAATGTAGGGATGGCATCTTCCCATTCAAAGGACCTCTCAGCACCTTTATAGGCTCAAGCCGAACACTACCCCCTTCCTCCCCAGCATCTCCTCCAGCACACA
Organism: Enhydra lutris kenyoni; assembly: GCF_002288905.1. Lineage (NCBI taxonomy): Eukaryota > Metazoa > Chordata > Mammalia > Carnivora > Mustelidae > Enhydra > Enhydra lutris. The sequence continues at coordinate 776,498 of NW_019154175.1, forward strand.
CACCACACGTGCCTGTGGACTCAAACACACATCCATGACTCACACACACAGGACAGGGTGCCTGGTCTCTGGGAAGAGAATGGTATCTTTGTCCCCAAACCCAAATCTCAACTTTCACAAGCCAAACCCTACACTGAGCTCTGTCCAATATGTCACTGAATGGTGAAATCACTTCCTCGGCCCTCAGAATTCCAGTGTCTTTGAAGCACAATACTAACCTGAAGCCAGGAGGACCAAGCAGCAAACGAGGCTATGCCCCTAGTTCAATTAGGGTGGAAAGCTATGGCTTTCCTGGAGATAATTAATTACATAATTAATTCAACAAGTATTTTTGAACCCCTACATTATTACAGACACTCTAGAGGGTACTGATGAGACAGCAGTAAACAAAACTCTAATTACACAATTATAACAGTGGGTGCCCTCATCTTGGAATTATCAGCCTTTTTTATTGCTATTACTATTACTAATAATATTATTAATATCACTACTGCTGCTGCTGTATCTTTGTGAAAATGCCTGCTAGAAAAACCACGGGCATTCACTGCTTCCCTCCCTGTCTCTCCACACACAGTGTTCATAAACCCTGTCAACCCTTGATTCCGCTTGCTCATGCAAAGCTTCGCATGCCTATGATGTATGACAACATAAACGCAGCCCGCTCCACTTGAAATTTTCAATAAAAATACAGATCTAAGTGATGAATATTTTATCCAGTGAAGAAAACAATTTCAGGGCCATTTCTAATAACACGTCAACCCAACAGGAGAGGGAGGGAGCTGGAGAGTAATGAGGTGGATAAGCAGCAGCACCAGGAGGAGCCAAGGCCCCAAGCAAACCAGAGAGGTGGGGAGGTGGGGGGGGGGGGGGAGTATGGACTGAACAGCTCTGAGTCCAGCCTGTTTGCAGCCGAGGAGATCCAGGCCCACAGAGAAGTGATAAGGGAAGCTCACATCGCAGGGACCTAACCCAGCCAATTCTCAATGGCAGAAGTGTGACTCTGGTATTGGGGAAGGGGACTCGGGTGCTCAATGAGCGTTCAGAAGGAATACAGGTGAAACTGGAAGGAGACTGTGAAACCCCATGCTGAGTGAGCAGACTCAAAAATGCACATGGGTTTGGGCCTTGTTACCCTGCATTTATTCATGTTCCTGAGGCCTCTCTGTTCTACCTCCATGGGTTTGTGTCTGTCCTCTCCACAATCCCAGAAGTGCCTCAGTGGAAGAAATAATGTCCCTCTCTTCTGTCTGGAAGGTTTATGAGAAGAGGGAAGCTATGTTGCCTCTCTCAGCCCCAACTCCTGAGGGGGCCTCTAAAAAGCAAGGGCTCAGGCTAAGGGCAAAGGACAAGCAGCAGGGATTTCCACACTCTGAAAATTCGGTGTGGGGTCCAACATCACAGAAGTTGGCCCTTTCTGTGGTAAGCCAAGAAGCCGACCTTGGTCCCCCATTTCTGGTCAGTGATGGAGCCACTGGGGGCAAGAAGCTTCCAGAGTTCCCTCTGGAAACCTCTCTTCTGCTCTCCTCCACAGTCTGCCACGGCTTTAACAAGATGCTGAAACCTCAGAGCAGCCCCTTCCTGGAGGCAGCTCTGTCCATAACTTGCTCAGGAGAGGGTTCTTAAGGTCCAGCCTCCTGGTTTCAAGGCGGGACAGTGTGAAGGGCCTCCCCGCTCCACAGCCGCCCGTGGGGTCTACTGAGAGAGGCCTCTCTGTAACTGACCTTCCCTTTGTTTAATCCTGCCTCCCTCGCTCCCTCACAGGGGTCCATCCCAAGAGCACTTCCCAACAAGAACCTGCACTCAGATCTCATCTCACAGTCTGTTTCCCAGATAATCCGCTCTCTCCTGGCCAAGCACAGGCGGAGGTTGGCCGAGAAAGACTTCAGGGAAGGAAACAAATCTGATGCATAAGTTACTTACATTTTAATCAAGCAAGGCACTGATTATTTGCCAAACATGCAAACCTTCCCCCAGAGCACTCTGGAAGTCATGAGAGGTCTGGAGGAGTTGCTGTGGAAAATTACAATGCCCTGAGGAATTCTCAGAACGTCTTCCTGCCACCTGCCTCTCTGTGCATCTTCCTCATTATTCACAACTTTGTTTACCCATAGAAACAAAATGTTAGAGCTGTTATCAGGAATACAAATGGGAAGCAAGCCACTCTCAGGGCAATCAGTAATGCTGAGGAAACAATGGGACTGCAAACTTTTTAAATTTTTCTTTAACTGCTGGTCATGGATTATGAAGCAGAAGGAAAGGAAATTCAACTCTTCACATTATAGTTAACTGTCAGTAAGAACAGCTCATTTCCCTATCTATTTTAGCCACTTTGCAGAAAATCAGTGCTCAGGCATAGCTGAAATGGCCTTGAGAATGAATAAAAATATTAGGTCCACTTTCCAAACTTCAGCTTTGCAAAACTTTTGGGATCTCCTCCTTTCTGCAAAGCTTACACATAAATTTATAAAGGCAAAGGTTCTCCAAAGTACCTTGGTTGCCAAAGCAGCCCACGAGCCGATAAACCAATTTGTTTTGCCCTCAATAAATCGTTCATTAATGTTGTTATGACATTTAAAGTTTAAAATGGTTTTATGGCTTGAGATTAAAAAAGAATTATTCCAATAAATTCCTTGTAACCGAGAGGATCCTGGCATTTTGATGAGGTAGCTCCTTGTGATGATAAAGTTTTATCTTGAATAATGAAGGGGGAAAGCATTAATCGCCTTAAGTCACGGGTAGGCAGTCTCAAGAGCCAACAGCCCAGCTGCCTCTCCTAGGGGGTTCTCAGAAACAGAACTTTAAAAAGACAAAAAGTGACCAATCTAGCGGAGTTAGAATGTTCAGAATAATTGCTAGATCTGAGCTGTCTCTAAAATGGTAGAGAATCACCAGAAGGGCTCTCTCCTTCCAGCTGCTCAGGCAGGACCTCTGTGGGCACTTGGCTTTGGTGGCTGGAGTACACGCTGTGTGGTTCAAGGAACCCCACGACTCCTGAGATAAGCTGAATGTTACCGAGGAAAGCCCGACCCGGCCTATGTCAGGATTCTTACCACCACAAAGAGTGAGCTCTGGCTCGGCCTGAGGAAGATCTCAGTCCTGTTTGAGAAGTCATTTCTGAAGATAAGACGAACAGTGAGAATGAAATGTTCGGTTTCAGTGGGGCTTAGAAATATCTCTTCCCCGCCTCACCGCTACCCCTGGTCTTCCTCTGCAGGGGAGAGCTGACCTGAAATATCATTGACCGAATGCCTGCCACACTTTGAGCTTCCTATCATTTGAGTTGCATAATGATGCTGACGTGGGTATTACTATCACCATTTTACAGGTGAGAAAATGGAAGTTCAGAGAACTTCAAAAATTTAGCCAAGGGTCCACAGACTGTAAGAGGCAGAGATAAGATGCCAAGCTCAAGCTCCCAAGTACTGTTTCTACTACCCAGCCGGTCTCCTTTCTCCAGCAGACTTTCGGATGTACATATAGTCATCTCAAGTCACCTACAAGGTAGTTAGAAACCCAAACCAGCTGGGGTTGAAGAATAAGTCAGTGCTAATTTGTAGATTTCGGAAGACAGAACCCCGCGTGGATGGAATAATCAAACAGCCAGGCATGAGGGAGAGCTACGCTGAGATGACAGGAGGCAGGAAGAACCAACACTTCAGGAACCAGCATGAAGGCCTGTGGCTGGGAATCAGCACAGTGCGGGGTGCAGGGGGGGGGGGGGGGGGGCAGGCTGGGGGGGAATGTGTGCACATAGTCAATCCCCTCCTCGCTGGCCCTGCTTAGCCTTTGGTACATGTGCCTCAGGAAAGATGATGATCCACAATGCTGTTGGGTTTTTTAAGGTTTTTTTTTGTTTGTTTGTTTTTGTTTTTTTTCTAATTTGAGACAGAGAGGGAGCGTGGAGAGAGCACAAGCAGGCGGAGTGCCAGGCAGAGGGAGAAGCAGGCTCCTCGCCAAGAAAGGAGACCAGTGAGGGACTCAGTCCCAGGACCCTGGGATCATGACCTGAGTCAAAGGCAGACACTTAACTGACTGAGCCACCCAGGCACCCCACACAAGGGCAGAATGCAAGTGAGGCCTTAAAAGCAGAATGCAGGGGTGCCTGGGTGGCTCAGTGGGTTAAAGCCTCTGCCTTCGGCTCGGGTCATGATCTCGGGGTCCTGGGATCGAGCCCCGCATCGGGCTCTCTGCTCAGCAGGGAGCTTGCTTCCCCTTCTCTCTCTCTGCTTTCCTCTCTACCTATTTGTGATCACTCTGTCAAATAAATAAATAAAATCTTTAAAAAAAAAAAAGCAGAATGCAAGTGAGCAGTGGGATTCAATTTAACAATAATCATTTATTGCTGTTACGGATATCTTAATCTTTCCAAACTATTTCCTTTGACATTTTTATCCTGTAATAATGCCATTGGTTAAGCAAGATATGTATTATTCTGCTCGCTTCAAAGAGAGGGAAAATGAGGCCTACCTTCCCTACAATTCCTCCAAGTTACAGGGAACCTGAAACTCAGGTCCCAGACCACCAGACCCTTCAAGGGGATGGGTGTCATCTGTTAAATGACCTTGGAGAACTACACTGGAACTATGGATTGCCACCCCTCCGTTCTCACCTCTCTTCAAACTCTTCTCTATACAGTATCATGAGTCGGGGAGCCCTGCTTACCCTGGACTCCCCAGAGGACCACAGACTCAAACCTGAACCCCAACCTCAGCCTTCGCATACCATCAACAAAATGTCCTCCCTGTCAACGGCTCAATGCCAATCCTTCATTCTAAGAACTGGTGCCTACACTGAAAATACAGACAATGTCTGACCCCTCCTCCTTTACTCCCCACCCAACAGTAAAATAACAACAATAAAAATACCTAACTCAATACTTTAAATGTTTTATGCATGTGATCCTCACAGTAACGTTCTGAGGCAGATCTTATTATTATCCCCATTTAACAGATGAGCAAACTGAGGCCCAGAGAGATTAGACTTGCCTAACTGAGCTAATAAATGCAGCCAAGAGTGAAACTCAGGAGCTGGGCTCCAGGGTCCATGTTCTTAACCACCTCATGGCACTTCTATCTACCATCGGGGAAACAGTGCCCAAGCACTAAATCTGGTGCTGAAGCACAGAATACCCTCCCATTAGTGCATATGTGGGGTCTCCAACATCCTGTTGCCTGATCGCCAGTGCACTGAGGAGAACAGGAGCCCTGGGAACCACATGAGCATCCAGCTGCTCCTGGGCCCCATCTCAACCTTCCCTACCCACCCACCACACTAGCTCCACCAAGTCCCGTGGTTTCTACTCAAGGTCCATCACTTGGACCCTGATTCATCCATTTGTTCTTCATTCATCTCACTGTTTGTTCATTCATTCATTCATTCATTCATTCAGCTTACAAATGGTTATTAAAGATTTACAATTTTCCAGGCCTGTAGACTCAACGGATACAGCCTTTCAAGCAGCTCTGTTAGCCTACATTCCTATCAATGAGCCCCTCTTGTCTGCCACAGCACCACCATCACACACACTACCATCAGTCCTGTGTTGAGAGCCACCCACTTGGCTTTGGTAATGGGGTCACGCCCCTTTCCTGGATGTTTGTGGAAGCTTTCCTTTGCCTTGGTACCCAAGAGTGAGCACTGAGGGTAAAGTGACATTTATGTTCAATAGATAGTGAAATGTTCAATAGATAGTGGGGGCTCCCAAGGAGGATCCATGGCTTCTGGGGATAGTGAGTACAGGAGGTATGAAAGGAGAGTACAAATGTCCCATCAGAGTCTTCTCCAGAGCCCTTCTGGACTCTGCTTCCTGTAAACTCTTGCCACACAGTTGTTTATGCCCAGCTCCCCAAAAATACGAATGGTTTCATACTTTGACTTTTTAAAGCCATTGGCACTTCCAAACCAATCTGCTGTGCCCTCTACACACATCTGGGAACTACCACCTTTGTGGTATGACACGCCTGTTCAAATAGCCCAGGTTCGATACAGGCAGAAGAAAATGGCCCTTGAGTGGGGTTCTGGAGTTACTGGAGGACTCAGCCCAATTTACAGATTAAAGCTATTCTGGTAGAAATGGGAGCCAAGTTACCAGAGGCTTAAGAAGACATGATATTTTCACGACTCACTCAGTCGTTTTCCTTACAGTGCCCAACTCAATGTTAGTGCACAACGGCTGTCCAGTAAGTTTAGAGAACAGAAAGAGTAACAAGATTATTGGAGTACTGCCAAATACAGGTCCTTTGGGACCTGCCTTACTGAGCAGATAAAACCAATGTGCCCTCGTCACAACTAGCCCAAGTGCCACATGGGGGCCAGGGATATATTTTCTTAGTGGGATCACAATGAAATTTTCTATTAATATGATCAACAAGTCTAGCAATTTCCTTCCTCACAGAAAACAAATGTAAATTTTGCTCAGGATCTACTCAAATTATGAATCAGATAGTTCTTTTTTTCTTATAATTTATCAAATTTGCTTCTCTGTATTTCATTCCAACCTGCCCTGCCATCTACTGACCACTGGAGTCACCTGGAACCATCTGAATCCCAAGGAGCCTTGGGGACTCCCTCCATTCAAGATGTCATTTATCTGTCACTTCACTCCAATGAAAAACCCTGAGCCACCTTGCCTCCACTCTCCACTCCCTCTCAAGATTCGTCATCAAGTCTTATCAAGATTCGTATCAAGTCTTATCTCTTCCACTTTCATGGTGTCTCTCAAATCATTTGATCCTGCCCACTCCCAGTTTCATGGTGAAGGTTCAAGCCCTCCTCATTCACTGCTCAGATCCTTCCAACAACTCCTGTCTATCTCTATGGCTCCACGCCTGCCCCTACCAGCTGCCACACACTCCCCATGCTGATGTTATCAATTTTAAAACATGAACCTGATCTTGTTGATCTTGTGTTTAAAACCATACAGAAGCTCCTTGTTGCACGAGCAGGATTAAGTCCCAGCACCCGGGCCTGTCTGTCCCTCAAGGTCCTCCTCTCACCACAGTCCCCTGCATGGGCCTGATGCCTCTGCCCCAGCCACATGGGACCTCACTCATTCTAAACCCACACCCATCTTCCCATTCTGCACCTCTGCTCTGGCTGTTTCCTCTCCAAAGATGCCGTCTTCCCCCAACTGCCAGGTCTGCCATGGCAACATCACACACAAATCTTCAAGTTCAGCCCCTGTGTCACATTCCCTGGAATATTCCCTGGCTTCCCCAGGTCAAGCTGATGCTTCCTCTTCTGTATTTCCCTATTACTTTATTCACAGCCCTCATACAGCCCTCAAACATACCACATTCTATAAGCTGCGGGCCACTCTGTGTCAGGGGCCATGTCCTTTCCATTGTTCTATCCCCACGGTGCAGTGTGCTGCCCAGCACAGCAGCCCTGAGAGAATGTTAGCAGACCTGATCAGCTGAATTACTCAGTAACCCAGGCTGCTGAGGACCAGCACACTGTAAGCTAAGGTGAGGCATCTGGACTGAATCTTAAGTAAAAGGAGGAAAAGAAGAGGAGCTTCAGTGAGAAAAGAGCACGCACTAAGCGTATGGTAAATGCCCTTCCTCATGCCTTTCAGCAAATATTTAAAGGAGCCTATTAAATGTCAGGTATTGCACTAAGTGTTGGTGATATAATAATGAGTAAACCCAGACAGGATTCCTGCCTTAATGGAGCTTAAGACCCAGGAGGGAAGAAAAACAACCAAATCATTTCATGAACGAAAAACAAACAAACAACCTGTAATGAGGCCCCAAAGAGTTAGAACATATGGTTTAGAGAAAAATAATAGAAGGATCTGACTGAGAGATCAGAAGAGGCCCTTTGAGTTCTAAAAGGAAAGTTTCTTAAGCAAGTGAGAGAGGGATAGTATTCTAACCAGATGGAATAGCTATGCAAACACCCTGTGGCAAGAAAAGGAAAATGCACCTGTGAGGAAGGAAAGAGAGCGCATGAGGCTGAAGGGTGCAGAGTGAGGGACATAAAATCCTGGGTGAGGCTGGAGAGGTAAGAAAGAGAAGAGGCCAGACCCGAGGGAGTCTCACAGGTTCAGCTCAAGAATTTTGTCTTCATTCTCAAAGTAGTGGAAGGTGCTGGAGTATTTTAAGCAAACGGTGCCATGATTCAGAATTGTGTTTCAAAAAATTCATTCTCAATACAACATGGAGAATGGTAGGGTGGGGGACTAAGTGGGTACTGACTAGATGGGAAACTATTTCAGTTGTCCAGATAAGAGAGGAGCATAGCAATGGCGATTTAGAGACAGTGTGCAAATTTGGAAGCTATGAGGTATGTAGAATCAAAACACGGTAATGGATGGATACGGGGGTACAGGGGAGCTACAAGGGAGGTATCAGAGATGACACCTGTGGTCTGCTACATGTAGCAGGAGAGGTGATGGCACCACCTGCTGAGATAACAACACTTAAAGAGCTTAGTTCTTCTTGGGGGAAGACCATGAGTTGTAGTTAGCAAATGTTTTGGATGAACCAGGTGAGGGACCAACCTAAAAGAAAACTGAACCAGGTAAAAGCTGGATTATGAATTACTGGCACTGTGTGCTTTGAACAACATCCTGGAACCTTTTCAGACCCTTCTAACTTTCCCTAAATAAAGATACCTGACAAGATCACTGACAGGAAGTCACACAGTCAAATTCACTAGGACTATATGCATTGCCAGCTACATTCATCCCAGTGGAGATGCCCAGAGCTTGAAAAGATCCCACCCAGTCCAGGGGTAGCAGAATAGAGGAGATGGGCAATGCACACATTTCCTTCTCTGTCCTTTTATCAGGGTCTGGTGTTTAAAGGCCATGACCATGGAACAGACCTATCTTGGAGCTGACCCACAGTCCATCTACACCCCAAAGACACAAAAGGAAGAAATGTCAACAGTGCGTTCTGGGACTAACAACTGGTTCAGCTACATAGAATCAGTGGAAGGTGGACGACACAAGTGCAGAAAAACAAGGTTAGGAAGAAAACTAAGGTTGGGAAGGTGAGCTGGGTGGGGTCCAATATGAAGGCCTCCAATTAGAATGCCTCAGACCCTTGCCAAGTGGGCAGAAAGGAGCTTTCAGAGTTTCTCAGGAGATGAGGAGACTCTGATCCATGCTCTGAGAAGGTAAAAAGGCAGTGAAAGGATGGACTAAAAGGGCAAAAGAACACAGGGAATCATACAGAAGACAGAGAGAAGGCTACTGGAAGGGCCCCATGAAGAAATGAACAACAATGAAAGTACAAAAGGTAGTAATTCATAAAATCTGATAAATTCTGACTTTGGAAGTGTCAAGAGAGATTATCTGAACAACTCCTTCAGTTCTTCAGGTAAAGCATGCAGAACTATCCCATTCACACAGTTAACCCTTCCTGCCACCCCCTTCCCTGTCTTCCTCATTAGCCTACATTTATGAAACCTGATGAATTTCTTTTCCTCCAAAATACATCTGCTTTTTAAAAAGGGTACTCTGTCATTTCCTGACCATGGGCTCACTAAAAATGCCCGCCCCTTTCTCAGCAGGTCCCAGAGGCTTTGGGATAAGAAAATTAAAACCTTTGTTTAACTCTGATCATTACGGTGATGTAATGTAATTTACCCCACGACGCTTCCCAGCAAGCAACAGTGCCACATGAACCCACTCTGCTGGCCCAGCTCTGAGATCAGCCCCTAAGCAATTTGCCAAAGTAGAACAAAACAACCAAATGAAAAATACACACACACGCGCACACATACACAATATGTATATTTAATATGATTTGGAATAACATTGATTCCTTTAAACAAAAACACTGAAGCAGCAAAAACAGCTTCAGAATTTTTTTAATTTCCTAAACCTAACAGTGACACAGCAAAACCAGGGAAAGAAACTAATGCATCTGCTGGACTGGAGAGGAATCAAGATGTGTTGTTCAAACACAATGACGCCGGTAAAATAACCATGACTCTGTAATGACGGGTAACAATTTAGCGACAGCAAGAAGTCCAGGCAAGTTGGAGAGACCAATCTCCGCCCCCACCTGTTTATTCTCTACCTGGAGGTGGTGAAAGGCTGGAAGATGGGTAAGCAGAATAATCAAGGTCCTTAAGGAAGCAAAAATATCATTTCTGTCAGAAGCAACAATCTCATACCAATCTTGAAAACAGTTTGAATTTCACCCTCCTTTGCCACCCAAAAAAAGAGTAGAGCTAGCGGCAGAGAAAGCGGCAGAGAAAGCAGCCTCCAAACGCCTCTAAAAACAAGAGGATATCAAGGGAGAAGAGAGAGAGCCAGGGAGGAGAGAGATGAATCCACCAACTGGTCAGCATTTAGACACCAGAACTCAGTGGGGAACCACCAGAATAAACCCTGACGGGCTCCCAGCCAACCCAGAAGACATTCACCATGAGAGCCACGTGGCTGGCCTAGAACTCTGGGTGGACCTCGGGCTGAGTCACTCAGATCAGGATGCAGACAATGCCACCTCAGCTCCCCAAAGTTCCCTGTGGTGGGAGATACTCTTTTCTAGGAGAGTCAACCTTCGTACATAACATGTTTCCAGAGGTACCTTCACTGATGCTGCACAAATACCAATTTGGGGGTGTTACCCTAAACCATCTTCAGAGTGGAGACCTACTCTTGCAGCTCTTCACCCCTAGCCACGTATGCACTGCTATCCAGGGGCCCCTTTGCTTCTCCCAAGTGGACTCAATATTGTCAGTGACCAAGACCTCTGGTCCTGGAGTTGAACTGCCTGAATGCACATCTAACTGTTCAACCCTGGGCAGTTACTTAAACTCTCTGAGATTTCTTACTTTAGATGGAGTGATAATAGTACATCCCAACTTCAAAAGGTTTCTAAGTCACACAGTCATATCTATAAAAACACTTAGTAAGTGCCTGGAACACTGTAAGTACTCAATAAAGGTTGGCTCTTGTTGTCATCTTTTCTGTGTATTTTTGTCAGTTGAGAGGAGTCAAGAGTTCTTCAAAAGTCAGGAAAATAGTTTGTAGACTAGAGCATTAAGTGTTGGAATGGGCATAATTTAACTCATTTTCTCAAGAAAACTGAGGTCCAAGGGGTGAAATAATTTGGCCAGTTTTTTAGACAAGAACAATCTTCTGGCTCCTATGCTATTATTTTCACTAATAAACAGGTACAACATAATGTGTTCAAGCACAAAAACAGAAAGAAATTAAGATATTCACTCGTGGTCAGGGTTGATTGACTTATTCACAATAGTATGTGAATATGTAAGTTGTGTCATTAAAGAAAGTACCGGAACATGTTATGATTTCAGATGGGATTGAAAAAAATCAGTATTTTCTATGAAAATGAACAACTCAGATGAAGAAGTAATCCCATGTTTCCAAATCACTGTTCAATCCATATTATGTATCGCATAATTACAACTGCTTTCCAGGACTCTCACCACAATGCTCTCTAATGAGGCTTTACGATGCTTTACAACTTGTTCATTCATTTTTCATTCCCAACTCAAATCCCTGCAAAAGCAAAAACAAAACAACGATAAAGAAAGAAGGCCAATTCCTATTGGCTCGATTGCTTAGATGAGTTCAAGAACATAAGAGTGACAAGATGCCAGGACTGGGCAGCCAAAGTCTCCAGTTTCACAAAGAAACCGAAACACGCAAGGGGGCAGAGGGGAAGACTTGTTTTATACCATAAAGCTGGTGGTTTCTCTAAATAACCTTTCTTCAAATACATGAAGGGAATTCTTGAATTCTCCCCACTGTCTACTCTTCTGCATTGTGATTAATCCCAGTGCTGTGACACAAGCTTGCCAGGTCTCATCTCAAGCCCTGGCTTATTCAGAAGAGGCAATGAACAGGGTAGAGAGAAGGCTCTGGAGATGCAAGAGACCCAGATTCAAAACCTCAGATGTGCCACTTACTGCCTGAGAAACCCCATCAAGTCTTCAACCTCAAAGAGCTTTAGTTTCCTTATTTAGAAAATAGCAATAACCCACACTCTCTATTGGATTCATCGAGAAATTTGGAGAGACAAAATAAAGAGCCTAATATGGTACCCAAGGCACTGTAGGTTCTTAGTGGGCCATTACTGCGGTTTCGTTTGGAAATGTCTCTCAGGGTCATGTCTAATTTTTTAATAGGAAGTTTATCTTTTGATTTAAAAATCAACACTCTTGGGGCGCCTGGGTGGCTCAGCGGTTAAAGCCTCTGCCTTCGGCTCGGGTCATGATCCCAGGGTCCTGGGATCGAGCCTCACATCGGGCTCTCTGCTCAGCAGGGAGCCTGCCTCCTCCTCCTCTCTCTCTCTGCCTGCCTCTCTGCCTACTTGTGATCTGTCAAATAAATTAAAAAAAAAAAAAAAATCTTTAAATAAAAAAAAAAATCAACACTCTTTGAAGAAAATATACACACACATGCTATGTACATGCATGTGTATGTATATGGATGCATGTATGTGTACATGTGTGACAGGAGACAGAGAAAAAACATATAAATAAATTACCTATTATCCTACCATCAGAGAAAATCATGTCAATATTTTGTTATGTTTTCTCCCAGTGTTCTTCCTAGGCAACATTGTAGATCTGTTTGAATGTTGGCAGCCTCATTGTAGCTATATGTGGATGCAATTATAATTCTGATAAATGCTACCTGGGAGAGAGGCTGTTTCAGAATATCTTTTACATCAGATTACAGGACTACTGCCTAAATTAGGAATAATGATACCAGACAACATTCTTTCCTTTTAAGTATTGTCTAAATGTCATTGTAAAAAGCAGCAGCAAACCCTCCACCATCTTCCGTGTCAAGAGCATGACTGAGAGAGTAGTAGTTCACTAGGTGAAGAGTCTCCTCAAGATTTTAGTGATAAATTGAGTCTTAAGTCTTAAGAGAGTCCCACAGAGCAATCCAGTCTTTTCATACTACCTCATTATCAGATTTATAATTTTTATTTTACTTCAAACAACTTTCTCAATGAAACATTGCAAGGTGTTATACTTTGTAAGTCTTTGACTACCTGAAAACGTCCTTGTATTAAGAAGTTTTCTTCACTGGAAGAATTACATGCTCTTGTCCATGAGGATTTATTGTACGGAAAAGGGACAAAACTCAGAGGGTGAAAAAGGCTGGTGGGAACAAGAAAGGTACTGAGACCGTCACTCTGCCTCCTTCCATGGCTTCTCTGCTTCTCGCTTCTCTACTTCTCTGCCTCTTCACAGTTTCTGCCTCTCTTGGGCAGTTATCCTGCACATCATAGGACCTGCCATGGCACAAATGATACTGTAATCCCACAACTTTGGAGCTTCAGTCTTCAGTGCCAACCACAACAGTTCACTCTTCCAAAATCCTTGAGGAAGGATCTTGTTGGCCCAGCTCATCTCTATTTGCCAGATATGAAGTCACAGGTTACTTCCCAGAGATTTGCACTCTTGGTCCAATCAGGTTAGCTGGAGATGGCAAGGCACCTGGCTCAGGTGGGCTCAGGTGCCCACCTACTCCACAAGTCCATTCAGGTGAAGACGATTCTCTGAGGAGACGGCTTGACCACAACAGGCATTTTTAGAGAGCAGTTCTTTTTTTACTTTAGACAGTGAAACAACTCCACTGGATATAAAATTCTGGAATGACCATCTTTTCTCTCGGTACCCAGTAGCCCGTGTTTCACTATGTCTAGCATGAAGGGTTACCAAGCAGATGTCTGACATCTTTTTACTTCTTACCAGTAACCCTGTTTTCTTGCTTGCATCCCTGCATGGTTTCCTCCTTTGTTCAGTGATTTTAAAATTGTGGCAGAATACACCTCCATATGGCTCCCTTTCTGGTATTTTATCTGTAATGTGGTTAATCCTTTAAGTCCAAAAAAGTCTTCTTTTATATTTTATTGTTTCCAATTGCTTCTGCTCTCATTGTTCTCGTTTCATTTTCAGGAACCTCAACAATCTATGGTGATTCTTCACATTTATTATTTTCTCTCATCATACCATCTCTTGTTTTTTCTACCGTGTGGAAGGAGAGCATCTCAACACTGCCTTCCACATATGAGTCATCATTCTAAAGTACCAATTCTGATCTCCAAAGTGGATCTTAACGATGTGATTGTATCCTCATTTTTCCTCAATAACTCTTTCTTATTTCACCTAGCTCCATTCCCTTCCCTTCTTATCCTCTATTTATGTCTTGGCACTCCTATTTCTTTTATGCCATATTTTCTTTATATCACACTGAGGGGAGTAAAAAATTTTTTAAATATTTCTCCTGTTTCTTAAAATAAATCACTTATAGATCTGCTCTTCCTTTGAGACCTGGGGTGATGTGCCCTTTACTTTATACGTAATTTTTTTCAGTGGCTACATACAACTTCTTTCTCTACAGAAATCCCTAGAAATCCCTAGATGAAGTAAAATGTATTCAGACTTAGCATCTATCAACAACTTGATATTTATCAATAAAGAGTTTACTGCTCTTAGCTTTCTTTTTTATACTACACTGCACATTATAGTTCAGTGGTGGAAATAATTCACATTTACGATGCACTATAATAGCAAATTATGGTACACAATGAATCCATTCTGATTAAAGCCTATATGGAGAAAAGCAAAGATATAAAATACATGTAACTGTTTAGGAAAAGTGTCAGGTAATATAAAAGATACTCTAATCACTACTTCTAATTATGAAGAAAAAAATCCTAAAAAAATTTCAGAGCATCTAAAAAATGCATCTTTTTACAAAACAAAACAAAACAAAAACCATACCCAGAACCACAAAGTATCTCTCTATAAAATTAATAATGAAGGTGGACTTCAAATGACTGTAGTTTCCCTCAAAATTGTTCTTCAATTGAAAAAGGGAAACAGTTTGTGCCTTTCACTCTGTTCTCTGACTTCTTCAGCAACAGCCAAATCTCATCTGCAGGCAATACACATGGTGACAAAATGAGGTGCCAGCACCTAGTCCAATTCCAAGTTTCTGACAGGTGTTCTATGATGCAGTTCATCTTTCCTGGGGGTGGGGGGGTGGAGCACTATCGTCTGTCAATTTCCCTGCCCGTCTGATCAAGACACTGACATGACACAACAAAGTGACAATTGCCCACATGTTGGCAGGGCCCCTTCTGTGGGCGCCTCCACATCCAGAAGCATCTCGCGGAGGAGGCAGTATGGACGGGCACCACTGACGGTCAGCCCCATGTCCCTCTCCTTCCTGCTGACTTACTTAGATACCATGGGGTGGCTCCGTGGTGGTGCAGAAAGAGGGGTGCTTACGAATGGAGGAAGAGCAGTAGTTACAGTAGTTGCACTGGGACAAAACGTAACTATGGCTGGAGGACGCCAGTCTACTTTCCTGGTGGGCACGGATCATGGGTTTCCAAACCGGCAAGGCAGTCAGGAGGCACTATTTCCTCTCTGACCTATTCCGTGTGCCACGGTGAAGGAGACATCTCAAGACTCTGACAACAGACTGAAGTCTAGTCCTGCTTTCCAGTGTTTATCGTGTTCCTCTTTTTCCGTGTTTTCTAGACATCACTGTGGGCACCTGGCTGAGGCTGTATCAGAGGCCACAGACAGACCCCATTTAGAACTTGAAGCCCCGTGGCCACCTTCTTCACATCCTCTTTTATGTACAGCTCAAAATCAGGCACGGTGTTGTTTTAGAACTGGGCTGCTCAACTGAGAGCAATTCTTACCCCTCCCCCAGCCCAGCCCAGTTTCCACTGTCTGGAGACCTTTTTGGCTGTCACAACTGAGGGTACTACGGGCATTCAGTGAGAAGCCAGAGATGTTGCTAAACACCTCCAGAACACGGGGCAGCATTCCACGATGAACAAGGGTCTTGTTCAAGATGCCCACAGTCCCGCGACTGAGAAATCCAGTGTTAGAGCAAGGGTCCAGCTCGAACAGTAGCCCACAGGGGAATGATTTGACAGGTGTCTTTGCTACTCTCATCACCTGTATTAGCACCATACCTGTTATCTGAATGCCACAGTTACACTAACTTTCTGTTGATTAGAATACACAAATCCTTAAAGGAGAAAGGACAGCTTTTGCTCTCTTCGAGGCACACAACACAGTGCAAGCACGATTTAACCATAAAAGGACAGATGCAGAAAAGCTCCCAATCCACTCGCAGTAACGTGGTGCTCAACCCAGCGTGACGGGGCAGCCACGCGTGAAAACCGCAGACAGCTGTGTTCCCCGGTGGGAAACAGGGGTGGGTTGGAGGCATTCCGTCTGATCAGACAAACAGTGTTGAAGGGGCATCAGAAAGATGCTCTGAAACTCAACCTCGTGATACCAGCAGTCACTGTGAACGACCAGGAAACAAGAGAAATCAGAGGCTCTGGGTTGGATGGGTGGGGGATGATAGTGGTCTCTATGCTGGAATGCACTAAATTTACATAAATGTCCTTAGAGCATTCATATGGTTATTTGTAGAGGTCACAGCAGTGGCTTCAATGATTAGCTCACTAAAATCTCTGTAAGTTTTAATTTTGGGGGGACGCCTGGGTGGCTCAGTTGGTTAAGCAGCTGCCTTCGGCTCAGGTCATGATCCCGGTGTCCTGGGATCGAGTCCCACATCGGGCTCCTTACTCAGCAGGGAGCCTGCTTCTCCCTCTGCCTCTGCCTGCCATTCTGTCTGCCTGTGCTTGCTCTCCCTCTCTCTCTCTCTGACAAATAAATAAATAAAATCTTTAAAAAAAAAAAAAGTTTTAATTTTTGGTAGGAAACACATATCCATTTAGTAGGAGAAAAAGGAATTATATTTAGGTAATAGCTAGTTATTTTTCAAACCATACTTTTTTCATGAAGTTTTCCTGGACTTCCCAGGTTGAAATAATCTCTATCTGGGCTCCCAAAACAAATTTTATTTCTGGTTTTTTAACTTCCATGTATCACTTGCCACATCGTATTAAGGTAATTCCATACATACTGTATCTTTACTATGCTAATCCACATTTATTTGTCTTTGTATTACCAACACCCATCCTATGGTTTGACTATGTCAGTTGGCTCAAAAGGTGTTTTTTTTTTTTTAATTGAAGTGTGGGTGATATACACTGTTATATTAGTTTCAAGTGTATAACAGTGATTCAACAATTCTATACATTATGCAGTGCTCACCACGGTATTTTCCCCAATTAAAAAGAAGAAAACGTTTCTTAAAGAAAACATTTCACCACTTTAAGACAGCCCACTCAGTTAGTGGCCAGCACTCTGATGGCTAGGGCCAGGGACAAGCAGTGGCTAGACCTGACAAGCATAATATGCTCTAAGCCCCTCTGGAGCAGAGGGAGCCTGGAGCGGCTCTCTCTGAGTTAGGCTTCTGGCTGAGGAATTGCTAGGATCACACCCTGAGCACACCCAGGCTGCTCTTCCAAGCTCTGGAATTCAAAGCTGTGGAAGTCCTATTGGTTGCAATGCTTTTAGCACATTTGCATGTTTTCTGTTGTTATTTTGGTTTGGTCTGGAACATTGTTTACTTTGCTTTTCAGCTCTTGGAAATTCACCCATGGGTATGCTATCCACAAGGATTCCCCCCCACAGCAAAAAAATTTCAACCAAAATCTTTGCCATCTTTTTCATGCAGATATAGCATGAGGGGGATACACACACACACACACACACACACACACACACACACACACACAGAGCAAGCCAGCCCCTCAAAGCAGTTTCTGTTATAAAAGGCCAGTCCATGTTTGATGTCTGACATGGGGACAGAGCGATCTGTACACCAAGCTGACTGGTCTCCCCTCTCCTACCATTCTCCCTCACCAACCACAGGGATTCCAGCCAATGTCCAGAGAATCATCAACTACAAAAGACAGATGATTTTTTATATATATCTTATGTTTCTTCTACATCCTTGAAAACAGGGTCCATTTTTTTTCTACCTAACAAATCAGCAAAAAGGCATCACCCTGTTTCTCAGTCCCCTGCCCCCACAGAATTAGAGCACAGCAGGTCAAAGCAACAGGCTTGTACCCAGCCGTACACTACTTTGCAAGGTACTCGGTTCTCCCACATAGATCATCTAACCCATTCCTGTGACTTAGGCACTGCCTTCCCTTGGCAGACGGGGAATGGAGACTGACAGAGGACCCCTCACGTAGCCAGGTAGCAGAGGTCCTGGCATCCGAGGCCAAGTCCTCTAGCCCAGAGCTCTGTGCACAGCAGCAGCCCTCCCAAGGGCTAGGATTCCAGCTGTCCACCGGTTCTGTCCCACAGAGGCTGCTGTGCCCCTCCCTGGATCACCAGTGCAACTCGGCAGCCTTACAAAAAGCAGGCGGCTCGTTAGGAAGACTAGTTAAGAAAATGTGGATGCAAAGTCAAAACCCTACTGAAGGGTAACATCCAGTGGTGCAGTCTATTGTTAGTATATCCATGGAAAGCAAAGAGGGATCAGACAGTCTTCGTCAACAGCCGTGAAGTTAGACACAGGAGGTACAATTCTGCATGTGTTGGCATTAATGTGATCAGCAAATCTAAATCCTACATATCTGGGCTTTCTCTAGGAATTCTACTATTGCTTGTGTGCACAAGAAGTAGGAGATTTATGGGGTGGAGGGCTGCTTTATAAAAAGAGCATGCAAGTAAATAAATAAGTAAAGTAAGCTACAACAAGACCCTATAAAAAATGCATGCATCTCCACTCTGTGTAGTGTGAGTAATGATCACTCCGTCCCCTCAGGTAATGAGTTAACTATGACAGGAGGGACAAATCCCCCCAGGGCACCAGGGCAGTGACACAGTATGAAGTCTGAAAAGAAAAGCCACGGGGCTCTGCATGCGCCATCAGAGAGCCAGGAAGGAGTCGGACGCCAGGCTGGGGCCATTGGCACCTGCTCAGCAGCCCCGAGAAGAGCGGCGAGGAGGGCATTCCGCAAATCACAGCGTATCTAGCTTAGTCCTGGGGCAGCCCGCAGGTGTGAGAGGGTGTTCTTCCACTCTGTGCCACAACCTGACACTCCCAGTTCTTCCACTGGCTCTCTGGGGTTGCCCAGCAGCATCGGTTCTCCCATCCCCATCTCCCATGGCGACATCAGGAACCAGGCAGCATTCTTCGTGGTGAAACCCCACCTAGCAGCCAGTCTGTGAGCAGACAGTCTGTGCCGACACAGACTCATTGACGCTCCGCCCGTTTTTAGCTCTCAGAGTCAGGGGTGATTTCTCAGAAGTTAAACAAATTTTAATGAAGCGAAATTACCAGCCTCTTAATATTCTCATTTGAGAAAGCCAAGGACATCAACACTAGAGAAAATCCCTAAGCTTCATTTGATCTGATAGCTGGATTGGCAGGACTGCACAGTCCCTTTAAAGACCCCCAGCTGCCGGCGCCCATGGTTCAGCTGGGTTCCGTTGCTCTCAAAACACCCCCATGGAGACACCTGAAACACACGGTGGGCAAGCTACGGCTCACCTGCCTGCCCAGCAAGATACATCAGCAACGGGACTGCGAGGCTTTTAGCAGGTGAGGCTCCGAGGCCACTGCAAACATATTTAAACACGGCAAAGGCTATCTCCAGACATAAGCCAAAGGGCTGCCTCCAGTGAGACAGCTGTGCCAACCACACTTGCTTCTCCGGAGTTGACCATCACCCCAGATGCGTCTTCTGAAGTAAACCGCAAAACTACCTACCAGAGAGCCAAGCTTCTCTGTGTCATTTACCTCCATCTCACCTGACTAACTCTCCCTATTGTGCCCAAGTTCAGGTGCCGGTGAACACTGGTAAGGCCAAAGAGTTAAGAATCACGGAGGGGGGCACCTGGGTGGCTCAGTGGGTTAAAGCCTCTGCCTTCAGCTCAGGTCATGATCTCAGGATCCTGGGATCAAGCCCCGCATTGGGCTCTCTGCTCAGCGGGGAGCCTGCTTCCTCCTCTCTCTCTCTCTCTGCCTGCCTCTCTGCCTACTTGTGATCTGTCTGTCAAATAAATAAATACAATCTTAAAAAAAAAAAAAAGAAAGAATCACGAATGTGGTGGGGGGAGTAATGCCATTCAAGATATTTACCTTAAACAAAGTGCTATCCTAGATGTCATGGTAATCGTCAAACACAAATTTTGAAGAGAAGTAGCCAAGGTACTCATAAATTGAGGGAGGGAGATAGATCCACGCAACTATATTCCAAAAAAACCAGGATAGAAAGAAGATAAAGAGTCCAGATTTGGCTCACAAATACAGTACAACTCCAAGTCCTACTATGTAATTATAAATATTTTCTTTGGGATTGTATCCCATTCTCCACGTTCTTTGGTAGGACTCTTCCTTCCTTCCAAATTCCACAATTAGAGAACACTTGAACTCTGGCATTTCAGACTGGCTTGATCTTTCTCATTATGTCAGAACTGTTTGCTTTCCTTCTCCAACTAGACCACAGAAAAATTAAGCAGTTGCTTCCTCTTCTGTCCCCTCATTGGTTTTTATATATTCTGTGTATAGTAGGAGCTCTGCGCATGATGCTGAATGAAACAGAGTATCTAGTATTTTAAACTTGGATAGGGGGTCTCCAGAAGACCAGATCTTGGACTGCTCAACTGTTTATAGGAATCTGTCCACTTTCATCAAGTCACAGAATTCTGCCATTATATAGGATCCGAGTTAGAAGAGAGCTTTCAAATCATAAGGTGTTTTACAGATGAGTGACTGATGCCCAGAAACTTCTGGTGACTTTCTCAGGGCGCTGGAATAAATGAAAAGGCCAGGACTAGACTCATGGTTGTCTGAAGTACCAGATCAGAGTAAAGATGTCTCTACATCTTTAAATGTAAGGAACCACCCTCTAGCAGAGCAGAAGGAGACAATAAAGATTTGCATCTCACTCCAACTGAATAATTTGCTTAGTAATCAGCTGCACATCCTCAGCTAAATGCTTTCTAATTCATGATTTTGCTTAAAAGTGATTAAAAGATTCAAAAATAATTATCTATTTCCACTTACAAAATGGATTTCACTGCAAAAGACTCAATGTATTAATAAACACAAACGTCACTCTATGAAAAACATATTGTCAGCAGATAACCTTTCAATTAGAAACAGATGCTGTGGGCTTTCAGATTCTAAAGTGTTTTTATTTTAAATGGCCTGGTCATGAGTGAAACCGGCTGGCAGCACACTGGTCTTCCTTTCTCCTCAGGATCCATTTCAAAGGTCTGGCCTTCCCTTGGGATTTCACATTACTCCAGAGCACTGGGATTCACAGCCTGCCAGTCCAGAATGTGCTTCTCAATCTCTTCTCTCAGTAAAGATCGTCCCACCTCTGTGGCAAAGCAGTTTCCACACCAGTTTCCAAAGCGGTTAGTAGGAGGAACGGAAAGAGTGTTGGTTGTGGCTACCTCTCATCAGGTTCAAATTCAACAAATATGGACTGGGCACCTGTTAGACACCAGAGAGGTACTACATGTGAGTTCTCCCTCCCTGTCCTTGAAGCAGATGGTGCTGTAGACAAATGGATGAGAAGTTGACAACAACAACAACAACAAAAGTCCTCCCTTGGGGAGCTAAGTAGTTTCCGAGCATTTTACATGCACTAACAGATTTCAGACAGCATCATAATTATCTCCCCTTTACAAAGGACAAAATCAAGGCTCAGACCTGGTATGAAAGAGAGTAGGAATTCAAACCCAGCTGGTCTAGTCCACAGCCTGTGCTTCTCACTGCGATCCTATTCCACCTCTCCATAGCCTCCAGTGATGAGTCGACTCTTCCATTGGGGTTCCTCCTCTTAATCAATGCTGGGGGATCATTTTCCCACAGTCCATTTACCAACACATCAAGGGTCCTCCACCTTTTCAGGTTTACAGAACATTTTAAATCCAAATACAGTCTGGTCTATAACAACACATGTTTAAGTATCATAGTTCCTATGAAATGGGTAGACAGGAGAACAATGTTCATATAAAACAGAAATTATGTCAGTTTACATGTATTTTTTTCTCAGCCCCCAAGTAAAAACATCCAGACACAGTTCACAAACAGAGCTGACCGCATTCTTGCACCAGATACCTGCTCATCCCACCCCTTTCTCCCACCGGCCTAGTTGGGCCACATACCCTTAGAAGCATTGAAATTGAATCAAATATTGAGAACTGAGGACATGGTTCTCTAAGACTCCGTGTAAAAGAACATAGAACGAGGACCCAGAGCCACCCATCCCAGTCATGGCTCAAGTTGTATAAAGCCTGCTAGTGCCTTCCCCCCACCTCCTTCTTGTCTCCAGAACTCAGTGGCTGGGGCCCCTCCTTAGAGCCCTTTCTACCACAAAGGTAGCATATTTACTAGATCCTTAACAGAATATTCATTTCCTAGGAATGCAGCGTGACTTCCCAGTTGTGCTGCTATTTTTATTAGGGCTGTTATTATTTTTCTTCGTGCCCTGGAGAGTGTTATGTAGGTTTCAAGTGATCTAGCCAACTCTATTTTTCCATAAATCCTGTGTGTTTTGTGTGTGCAATTTTATATACCTGAGGATTTTCGAGTTTGCTGGCCTCATTTAGTGGAAACACCTGAATAGATACCATAACCAAAAGAACAAAACTTTATCCCATAACCTTGTGATTCCTGAGGTCCCTCCTCAGCACTGAGTTGCCAGGAGCACAGAGCTACTTGCTACCTTGACCACGCCCATCTGCATAGTATGGTAAGAGTTTTTAGTTGCAATCAACATAATCTACTCTAGCAAATTTAAGCAGAGAAGGGATTTCTTCAAGAGCATTAGGTCACAGAATATTTGGGTGGCCAGCAAATGGGGCTGGGCTCGGAGAGGACTGGTCCACCAGATGGCTCTGTGGATGCCACTGCTGGTGGTGCGTGGGAACCCGGTCTAGCGGCATCTAGAAGCTGCACATCTCTCTACCACCCTCGCCAGAAACACGTCGCCAGGGTACCCCTTGTCTCTTGTGAATCAAAGCTGCCTCTCTGCTACATCAGAGTGTCAGGGCCCGGAATACATTCTGACCCTAGATGTAAGGGAGACCCAGAAAATGACTTTTGACTTGTACTTTCAGGAGGTCGATTTCAGAAGGCCAGAAATTCTCCAAAGCCAGAGGGTGCTCTAAAGGTACTGAACAGCCAGAGTACGGAGAAAATGTCCACGACACTTAAGAAGCGAGTCTTACATTACTCTTAGCATATACCAACCTCCTGGTACGAGGCTGGTGCCCTACTAAGCTCCTGCCCCAGAGCAAGTTGCCCCCATTCCTGAGAGCCTGCTCGCTTTAGCGTTCTCTCTGGCCCACACCAGCTTCACAGTGTGTATCCTCACTGCAACAGAACTCGATCTTAAATGTTGACCAATATTTGAAGGCAACCCCAGGGTTCCAAGGTTGCACTTCTTAAAAAGTAATGTTTGTAGGAGTACATTCCCATGAGTGCATTTTGACAATCCTCCAAAACAAATGATGGAGAAGTAGATCACTACACTGACTCCCAGCCTCATACTCTCTGCTACCCCAGCAACTCCCTATTCCCACAGACTGCGGGGTGTTCCAGATTCCCAGCTCATTGAGTAGACGTTCACCCATTCTCAATCGGGTAAAAGCATCTGGATGCAAATAGATCTGCTCTAATTAATACAGAAGTGTATGTCATCGTAAATGTTGAACACTGGTGATAAAATTCCTCACAACAGATCCTTCTACTCTAGTAAATAGGCTATATTACACATTTTCTATTGCAAGTTTCTTCTCTTCAGTATGTCGATGCCATCGTCCAAATGAGGACTTTGAACATGCTAGGATACACATGCATATGTCAGTTTTAACTATAGCTATACTTTCCCAGCCAACTGCTCAGTCACTCATTCCCAACTTACTGCTGAGAATCTGGGCTGGCCTGAATGGCATGGAAGGCCTAGCATGGCCTGGCCCAGGATAACTTCCCTACCTCACTCTGTGCCCCAACCACAAGGACCTTCTTTCTGTTCTTCTTGGAAGGCACCCTGCTTCTTCCCCTCGGGGCTTTGGGTCTGCTTTTCCCTGCACCCTCGATCCCAAGCATTGCCTCCTGGGGGAGGCTTCCCCATGGCTGGTTCCTGCCCCACCCCTGGATCAGGTGCCCTGTGACACACAATTGTAGGACCATGTGTTCCTCCTTTTTTGGCATTACTGACTGCTCTACTTTTCCAGACACGCATATGGTCTCTGACAAACATTTCTCTGCTCCTAAATGATAAGCTCAATGGGAGGGGGAACTATGTCTCTTTTGCTAACTGCCAGGTTCCAAGCACTGAGCAGGGGGCAGTAGGTACTAAAACTGTTTGATAAAGAAGTGAGTGGAGCCATACATTTAGAATGATTGATCTCACCCATTTGGCATTTACTTATTGGTGTGGTTTAACTCAGATTTTTGAAGTACCAGATTGCCTTCCTAAGGCAGCATTTCACAGGGGGGAAACTAAAGCAATAATATTTAATAACTAGCTGATCAAAAGTCCCAGAACTAGTTAAGTGCCCGAGCTGACTTGGGTTTGGGCTACAGCCATCTCCAGCCATGGACACGCCATCCATTGCCAGGTGCTCAAAGGAAAATGCAGAAGAAACCAAGCTCAAGTTTCTGGTCCTCAGGGGTGGCGAGTATGACGATAAAGATGCTGACAGCTAGTAATTATTAAGTATTCACTCTGTGCTGAGCACTATTTTAAGCATTTGATATATATTATATCATTTAATCCTCAGAAAAAACTCATGAAGTAGGTATTACTACTACCAGTACTACCCATCTGCAGATGAGAAAAGTCAAGCACAGAGCTGCCTGGTTGGCCATAGAGTAAATAAGGATGCAACCAGCTCGCAAACCCAGACTACCCAAGCCTCAGCCCCACGCCACTGACTGCGATCAACAAGACCAAGTGTGTTGGTCAGGGGGAGAAGGAGTTATCTAGCTCTTTCAGGTGCGTCAGCTAGGCTTTGCAAAAGAGGTGTCCTCTGAACCAGGTGCTAAGAGGGCCTATGTAGAAAGAAGGAACGAGAAACAGCATGGACAAAAAAGAAAAAAATGCATAAGTGAGTCTTGCCCAGGGAATAAAAGGAAGTCTAAGGAGACTGTTCATGGGGCTGTTAGGTCTAGAAAAGCCCTGGAATAAATGATTGAGGGAGGAGAGGGCTGCCTTCAGTTTCTGGACTATTTTGATTCAATACCCTTGGGAGTGGCCTGAGGGGACAGACTGGAAGGAGGAAGAAGATAAAGGTAAGATTTACAATACAAGGCAAGAGAAAGATAAGGGAGGCCTCAGTTATGGCATACAGAGTAGGAATGGGGAAAACTGGGCATGTGCAGTTAATATTTATAGGAAGAACTAACAGAATTTAGGAATGAAAATGGATGTGGGGCGTGAGGAAGAAGGACATTTCCAGAATAACCCCAAGGCTTTTATCCTGGTTGGTGTGGGTAGAGCAGCACCCTCTAAGATGGGGCAGTGGGGGGTGGGTGAAAAGAGTAGGGCTGGGTCACGGCTGGGTAGGTCGGGCAGAGTCCCATTTGAGGCAAGCTGAATGCTAATAAGGTAGATGTTGATCAGTCAAGTAGGCGGGCAGAACTACAACAAACACCCAGCCTTTTTACAAGGGGAGTAGACAAAAGGCGTTATCATCTAGACCAGTGTTAGGCAAGAGAATGTTCTGTGATGATGGAAATGTTCTCTCCCTGCTCTGCACCGTCTGCTATGATAGCCTGTAGCTACATGTGGCTGCAGAGCCCTTAAAATGTGGTTCATGCAACTAAGGAACCGAACTCTGTAATCTTGTTGACTTTTAACCAATTTATATTTTATTTAAAATAAATAACATGGTTGGGTACCTGGGTAGCTCAGTGGGTTAAGCCTCTGCCTTTGGCTCAGGTCATGATCTCAGGGTCCTGGGATCGAGCCCCGCATCGGGCTCTCTGCTCAGCAGTGAGCCTGCTTCCCCCTCTCTCTGCCTACTTGTGATCTCATTCTCTCTCTCTCTCTCTGTCAAATAAATAAATAAAATCTAAAAATAAATAAATAAATAAATAAATAAATAAATAAATAAATAAATAACATGGCTAGTAGTGTGGAGGCCAAGAAAAACAAGGCTGTACCCACCTCGAGTCCAACCCTGACATGAGCACAGCCATCTTGGCAAAGCAAAATCTGGCACCTTGCACCCACTCTCCACCCGCTCCCGCTCCCCTCCCCTCAGTAGTATGTGTGACATTCCTCAGCCACCCCTGGCTGCCCTAAAAGAAAAACAAATAGTTAACTTGCAGAGATCACAATCCTGCAAGATAGGAGTCTCCCTCCGTTTACAAATGTCCTAGTGATTTACAACAAAGAAGCTATCTTCTCAATAGCCCAATTTCAAGAGACAAATAACTCAGTTCCTTAAGCCCTAATGTCGCCCTCCCCACCATAAAACTGAAGGAGGCTGAGGCAGAAGGAAATGTAAATAAAGTTAAATTTCTAAACCTAAATCTTACTAACAAGGACACTTGATGGGAGAAATGTGAAACTTTATCTCTAAACCTCCAAGATAGTGTCAGCAATCGTTCCCAAGCATATGACCCACTGATATACATCTAGAGGGTCTCACGAGAAGATTTTTATTACTAGTAATGAATAACCTTTTCCCCAGACAATAGCTAGCCCCTCAAGGTCCTGGAGACCTCGCTTCCAAAATTCCTTAGAGACTTACATCATCCATAACCCCCTTTTGTTCTCACCCACTGCTGAGTCTACCCCTACTCTGCCTTTTAAAAACCCTGACTATAATCTGACTCGGAGTCCAAGTTCCTACTCCGCTGTGTCGGGTATACTTGGGCCCAAGCATAAGCTTGTCAAATAAACCCTCGTGTGATTGCATCGGTGCTTGTCTCCTTGGTGGTCTCTCAGACGCAAAAACTCGGGCATAACAGTAGCTACTATAGTAGACAGTGCAGATCCAGACAACAGAAGTGACCCTCTAATATTAAACACAGCAAAGCTGCTTATCGGAGTCTGTTGAGATTAGAAAGGACCTTGCAGTTAATCGGGTATAATTCCCTCATTTCCCAAATAAAGAAACTGAGGTCCAAACAGAAGACACTTGCATGAAGCCAATGAAGCCAGAGAGCAGGGAGGCAGACGATGACCGTGGCCTTCTGTATCCAACCCAGTGTCCTAGCCCCTTCACACGCTGCTTCTGCCCTGACACAGAAACAGGTGCAGTGCTAGCTCCCGTGTGTATGGAACTGCGGTGGCTCGCGGGCAAAACGCCCACCACCACCCCTGGACCCGCGGCGCTACACATCCCAGACACCACTGGATAAGGAACTCCATCAGGTGTAGCTACAAATAACAGAACCTGCTCTAGCTCATTTGACCCCGAAAGGGGTTGATTAGAGAAGGACGGGCAGTTTGCACGGTCTCTGGGAGAGGGTCTCAAATCCAGGCTTGGAGGTGAGGCAGTCAGGAGCTGCTGACAATTTCACACCACTCCTTACCACAACAGGGACCCTACTGTGCCGCCACTTGACTCAGGGGAGTGGCTCCCAATCACCAGTGCCAGGTGCAGGCCCCGAGCCGGGACCTCTGCCTCTCAGAGCTGGATGTCACCACTGCCAGGCTCAGAAGAAGGCATTCCAGTCCTACCTGCACACACCTGTTCTCGTCAGAGTCAACATCAAGGGGAGGCGGAATCCGAGACCTTTGCTGCAGTGAAGGAAACCAAGTTTCTGCCTTCTACCTGGTGTGGAAGCCCCACAGGGCAGAATTGTTATGCTCCAATAATGGGTCCGTGATTAAAGGAGCGAGACTGATACAAAGCGAAGGTCAAGCAAAGCTTTATTTCGCACCAAGCATCAAGAATCAAACTGACAGCCAGGGCCGCGCCTTTTACAGAGAGGGCAACCCCGCTCTCCTTTACGGACTAGCTTTTAAGGGCAAAGGCCATGTGGTTGGGCCTGGCCACGCACAGGTGGCCAGTGAAATTGTAACACACAGAGAAAGCTGCACAGTGATGCTAGGTGACCAACTGAATTACAATTTACCCTATAGTAGACATTTGACCCAGCCTATCACCTTGGTTAGGACTGGTGCTCAAAAGGCTCCCCAAGGGCGGGGCCCATACTCCTTGGTAGCTAAGGAGACAGTATGCAACCCCCGACTGATCAGATGTCTCCACCTGGCCTGACCCACCCTTGTATTTGAGCTTTGTTACCTGAGGCTGATTTCTGGAACTTGTTTTTAAGTAAGTCCCCTGGGGGAAGGGGAGCAGGGACAGTTTAAGAGTTAAACAACAAGGTTATTGTTTAATCTCAATGGAAGCCTCTGGCTAAAATATAAAAATATAAAATAGGTCCTTACAAGAATGATCCCAGGAATCAGGAAAAGAATCTTCAAAAAAGGCGCTACCACCATCATTACTTTTTTTTTTTTTAAAGATTTTATTTATTTATTTGACAGACAGAGATCACAAGTAGGCAGAGAGGCAGGAAGAGAGAGGGGGGGAAGCAGGCTCCCCGCCGAGCAGAGAGCCCGATGTGGGGCTCCATCCCAGGACCCTGAGATCATGACCTGAGCCGAAGGCAGAGGCTTAACCCACTGAGCCACGCAGGTGCCCCCCACCATTACTTAACAAATGTCCTGTCAATAGCCCATCAGCACTAGCTTTAGACCACAGAACTTACAGCCCGTCTTGCTCAACAGCAGCCTTGGCTCAGAGCTTTTTACATTTTTAAAATAATGTCTCCACACTGCAAATTTTCTCAATCAGTTCGCCAAGGGCTCTTTTTCTTTCTTTCTTTCTTTTTTTAAAGATCCATTTATTCACTGGAACATCTGTATTGATAGAAGCTATGAATGGTAGGAAGTGAATTATGCACTTCAACTCAGAGCATGAAGGGTTTTTTAAGTTTTTTTCTTTAATCTGGATTTTCTAATTAACAAACCTAATATAGCACAGCCATGAAGAAGAATAATTCCAAAAACTTTTTCCTCAAAAGTGGTAGCTGTAAGATAGAACCAAGAGTAGATCTGAGAAATCGTCTAAGAACTGAAAATTACTGTAACGTAGAACAGAGTCATCAGGGTCATTGCAACCCCAAAATTCTACAAAGGAAAGTGAAGGACTGCAAAGTACTCCATGGGTTTCAGTCTAGAGAATAAATAGGAAAAACTGTCTTGGACAGTGACCATGATGGAGGAACTCAGGAAGGGGGCTCAGTTTTTTATAACAAAGCAGAGAATACACCAATGCATCAGCCAACAGTTTTCATGAGCAAACCGGATAGGGTTCTGCTCCAGGCTGTCCCAGAGGGGAAGCCAGTGTTGGGGATGTAGGAGGCCTCTCGGCTGACATCCAAGGGCAGCAGCACCAAAACAGGAGCACTGAGGGCCCAAGATAAAGTACCAGGGAAGGAGCGAGGGGCCGGGCTGGCAGGGAGCTCCCAAGACAAGATGATGACCTGTTCCCGGGAGAAGGCTGCAGACCTCCCTCCTGAGTGAAGATCCTGGCTCCAGACCCACTCTCTCCAGCTGCCCATGCTTCTAGAGACAGCCTACAGCCATGTTCCACCATGGTTCTGTTGCCTTCAATTACTGGCCACATGCACAACCGCACCTTTTGTAATATATACGCAAACACAAATAGGGGTAAACTAAAGGATAGCTTAGGGTTGTTATTATTACTCGACAGAGCAGCCTTCACAGCTGCTGGTCATCAGAGAATCTTCCCTGAGGAGCAAGGATGGGCCTGGGTCACGGAACTCCAGCCTGTGGAGGCAAAGCATGGTGATGGTGGAGGTTCTGAAATCCCAATTTCACTAACTTCCCAGCTAAGCCTGTCATAGTGAGTTTTGAAAAATATAAATTAAATCATGGTATTCCCCTCCGTCAAACCCTCCAATGGCTCTGATGACATTTAAAAGGGAACCCAATCCTTCTCACCGTCTGGCTGTGGCCTCTGCCTCCAGACCTCATTGGACTCAGTGCTCCCTGGTCCTGCAGCCTCCCGGCTTCCTTCCTTCCATTCCTCCCGTGGCTTCTCTTCCTCTCAGGGCCTTGGAGCTTGCTCCCCCCGCCCCAACCCGAAACAGCCTAGCCAAGACCTTGCTCTGACCGCCTCCCCCTCCTCACTCACTGTAAGGACCTATTTTATATTTTTATTTTAGCCAGAGGCTTCCATTGATGTTAAACAATAATTTTGTTGTTTAACCCTTAAACTGTCCCTGCTCCCCTTCCCCCAGGAGACTTAAAAACAAGTCCCAGAAACCAGCTTCAGGTGTGGAGGCCAAGAAAAACCAGGCTGTACCCACCTCGGGTCTGGCCCTGACAGAAGTCCAGCCATCTTGGCAAAGCAAAAGCTGGCACCTTGCACTGTAAGAGTGGGTTAGCATAAGAATGGCCATCCTGAAGGCCGGGAAGCCATTTTACTGAGTGTCCCTAACAGGCTGACACTGTGTATACCACCAGGGCGGTTAGGTGATGGCGCCACAGGGACCAAATGTTGAAGAAAAACAAATAGTTAACTTGCAGAGATCACAATCCTGCTAGACCAGGGTCTCCCTTGGTTTGCAAATGTCCTGGTGATTTACAACAAAAAGGCCATCTTTTCAATGGCTCAGTACCTTGAGGCCAAAGGTCGCCCTCCCCACCATAAAACTGCAGGAGGCTGAGGCAGAAGGAAATGTAATTAAGGTGAAAATTCTTCTAAACCTAAATCTCACTTAACCGCCAGGGTGACGCGGGGGTGGCAAAAAAAAGTTAAACAAAGTTAAACTGTCAAAGTGGGGCGCAAGAGATGTATGTAGCCATGAAGAAGCGCCTTGAAAATGCTATATAAACCTATGGCTTTGAGTGCTCGGGGTCCTTGTTGAAACCCACTGCGCCAGGCGGATACTTGGACCCCAGCCAGCTGGAAATAAACCTCACTGTGTGACTTGCATTATCGAGAGTGTTCTCTGTCTGATTGAGGGGTGGTCGACTC
Source organism: Enhydra lutris kenyoni (assembly GCF_002288905.1). Taxonomy (NCBI): domain Eukaryota; kingdom Metazoa; phylum Chordata; class Mammalia; order Carnivora; family Mustelidae; genus Enhydra; species Enhydra lutris. The sequence continues at coordinate 807,389 of NW_019154175.1, forward strand.
CGTACCCTAACACTCACATCTCCGCTCAGTGTCCCCAGCTGCCTCACAGAGGCTCTTCCTACCTTACCCGTGCTGTCACAAGTGGCTCTCAGCCCTTGCCCCTCCATCACCTCATGGTAATCCCTGTGCCCACTTGTGTTCTTTTTTTTTTTTAAGATATTACTTATTTATTTGACAGACAGAGATCACAAATAGGCAGAGAGGCAGGCAGAGAGAGAGGAAGGGAAGCAGGCTCCCTGCCGAGCAGAGAGCCCAATGTGGGGCTCCATCCCAGGACCCTGGGATCATGACCCGAGCCGAAGGCAGAGGCTTTTAACCCACTGAGCCACCCAGACGCCCCCCACTTGTGTTCTTGTCTACCCTCTATCTCCACCCACTGCAATGCAAGCCAGCTGAGGGCAGACCATTGTCTACCTTCTCGCTGCTTCTCTCCCAGCTCCTGGAAGAGTGCTGGTTGCATAAAAAGATTACATGAAAAGATCAGGACATAGCTACTAAGTCCTGTTACATGCTTGAGAGTTACAATTTATTCATTCAAATTTTTTTTTTTTTAAATTAGTGGTGCCAAATGCTCAGGCCGTCCTTCCTACGCTCTGTGTCCTTGGGTTATTCAGACTGGGGACACTGGCTTCAACCATATCGTGAAGGAAATGAACTTTCTGAATCTGTTGCTTTATTCTTTTTTTTTTTTTAAGATTTTATTTATTTATTTAACAGACAGAGATCACAAGTAGGCAGAGAGGCAGGCAGAGAGAGAGGAAAAGCAGACTCCCCGCCGAGCGAAGAGCCTGATGCAGGGCTTGATCCCAGGACCCTGGGATCATGACCTGAACCGAAGGCAGAAGCTTTTACCCACTGAGCCACCCAGGCACCTATTTTTTTTTTTAATGGGAAAGCATTACTTTTAAAAAAATTGACATATATCTGACATTTAACATATTAAAAACAAGAAAACAGGCCCCAAATGGAGTTGTTAATGCTAAGCCCCACATCAAGATTTCACCAAAAGACTTAACAGCCGTTTCTGCCCTTCTAGAAATGGAGTCTTAAACCGGTCAGTCAGGAATCACTCGATCAGCAAGTTAGATTATGTGCCCCATAGACCCTCGCCATCCCCTAAAGCAAAATAAAATAAGCAAAGCGACCCTGCCAAAAACCAACCAATTCTTTTGCCTGGTTTAACTTCCTTGTTCCTGGTCCCCCATCTATGCAAGTCTTTCATTTTGTACAGCTCCTCGGGCTCTTTCTCTCTTGCTAGATTGCATACTGTCCTGACTGGCTCAATTTTTGCTCAAATAACTCTTCAAACTTTTCATACACCTCAGTGTTTCTTTTAACAAACATTATATTGAATTTCAGTGTACAACATGAAAGATCTGATCCACATGTATGTTAATGATCACTACTATAAGTCTGGTTAACAGCCATCACCTCACAGGGTTACAAATTTGTGTATGTGTGATGAGAACTTATAAAATCTACTCTCTTAGCAACTTTCAAATCTGCAATACAGTATTATTAGCTAGAGTCATTATGTGACTTATTACATCCCCAGGACTTATTTATTTTATAACAGGAAGTTTGGGCCTCTCAAAGGACCCTCTGTGCATGAGACATTGTGGGTTATTATGGGGAATACACACATGAACCAGACCCTGCCCTCAAAGAGCTCACTGTCAAGGAAGAATGTAGGGCATGCACAAAAAGAACTCTGTTTAAAGCTATGGGTTCCAAGGGTCACCTGGGGCAAATGGTAATGGCACTGATTCCTGGCCCGCATACATCTAAAACATCCCGGCAGATTCCCGTGGTCCAGGAAGCTTGGGAAGTAGTGCTGTAGAGGGAGAAAGAGGAAGGCTGCTTGGAGGAGGCAGCACTGAGCTGAACTGGAGAGGGCCAGGAGGTGGGTGTGGAGGAAAGAGGCACATTCAGGCGCAGGGAACACATGAGTCAAGGAAAGAAGCCAGGAGATTTGGGGAGGGACAGAAAGCCACATTTGTTCCCATTTGGTGGTGGCACAAGGAGGAATATGGCAAGATGAGGTGGAAAGCTAGCCTGAAGACCAACTGTAGTGGGCCCGGAACATGAGGGTATGGTCTGTCTTTGATGGAAGCAAAGAGAAGCACTGACTTGCTCTGAGTATGGAGGGAAAGCCTCAGGTAAACAGCCAACTTACAGATGAGAAATGGAGAGCTCAGAAAGGGTCCTGAGCTACCTGAAGTCCCACAGGTGGAAGGAAAGAGGCCAGGACTCAAACCCTGCTACTCTGATTCCAGTGGGGAGGTACAGCGGGGAGGGACAAACTGGCCCTCACTGAGTCTCCACTGTTTCCAGGCACAGAGCTGAGCTATTGGCATACACTGTCACACCTCACTACAGCTCTAGGAGGTAAGAAGCCCGAGTTACAGACAGAAGTGCAAAATCTTTCTCCACAAACAGGAAGGAATGGGTGATGTGAAAGATGTTGAGGAGGCAGACTCAAGAGCATTTGGAAACTGGGCACAGGAACAACGATGGAAGTAGGGCAGCACTGCGAAAGAGGGGACAGCCTCGTGGAAGGGGTGGGGGGACAGCCCCCGTGGGGGGGGGGGGAGGACGGCCCCGTGGAAGCAGGATAGCTTCTCTCCAGGACCCTGCCCTGCCTCTGGGGGCGTGCTTTGGAATCTGGCTGTCTTCACTCACATGTTCTTCACTTTTTATTTAAAACACTTTGTTCCGGGAACACAGCACAGCTCATTAGCTGCTTGTTTTCATATACCACAAGTAGAATGAAAGGAAGGTTTAAAAAGAACACTGTGCTACTGCAGTGGTCTCAGAGGAGAGGAGTTTGCAGCAGGCGGGGACCAAAGAGACGCGGTGGCCCCCAGGAGCCCCTTGTCCCCTCCGGGTGCCACTCAGAGACAATGGGCAGGGCATAATTAGGACTGGAAGACACAGAGTTTAAGCTCACCTCAGGTGGGAGCAGCTTTTAATCAATGCATTTGCTTTTCATACCACTACTTAAAAATTATCTCCTTGTACAAAGTTCATGTTCATGTTACATTTGCAAAATTAAAAATCCAAAATCCTATGCAACAAATCAGGTATTCTTCCTGAGTTATCGTGTGTGTGTGTGTGTGTGTGTGTGTGTGTGTGTTTAGAAATATATACATAATAGTTCTTTTATATTTATCTACAAAATATGTATATGTGTGTTGTGTTTATATGTTTCTAAACTGCTAGACTGAGTATAGATGCTAATTATCTTCCTATTACCATCTGGTTCTTACTCCCAGGACCAAATGCCCACCCTCCTGTCCTTAACCTCCCTGCATCCAGAGCAGCTCAGAGCCTAACCAGGTATCAACTACCCTAAGGAGACACAGGAAAGAGGGAGGCTTATCCTCAGCTCTCTTCCTTTTTTTTAGGAGGAGTCATTTAGCCTAAATTAATCCTTCATTTGACTACTTGCCTTCTTAAAAATGCAAGGCAGACTCTTTTGAACATTTCACATATCACAGAATCCAAGACATATTTCAAATGATGGTGAGCAGACTTCTTTATCAACACCACGAATGCTACAATTAACTCCTGCAAATGTGCTGGTAGACTTTGCGCTACTCAAAATAAAGGAGGTTAAAAACTATCCTGTGATTCATGGAGCTCAAAACACCAACATTTTTTTAGCCCAAACAACCCTTCTCTTCTGCTCTCGGGCTAGTTTCATGAATGGATCGGGTGAAGGATGTCACCAAGGGAAAGCCAAAAACTCCATGCTCACTTCAGAATTCCGTGAACTAGTAATCCACACAGGACTGTCATCCGCTGCCCTCTGGCAACTCAAAGACCCTCCAGACCACAGCGGAATCTCAGAATCCACCTCCAGAACAAAAGCATTACAGGAAGGGGACAGTTCTCCCATTCTACCTTCTCTATCACCAGAACAAATTGCCTCAAAAGGGCAAACACTGTTTTATATAGACTTTAGCGTTTCCATAGGACTGAATCTACACTGTATTGAACAGCACTCTGCAAGCAGCATCTGATTACTTAGAGAAAGGAATTTCTCTTTTAATGACCATTATCAACTCTGAAGATCTTCTCAGGTAGCTTTAGGGCCATGCCAGAGGCTCAGTGAACTTTTCTATGTGCCTAAGAAATACCATGGCAAGCCATCACATTCTGCATTTCTGCTAGTCATGACAGGACATCGAGACACCATCCTTAGGACAAAACTAGTGGCTTCGATGCATTCACACCTGGTCTTTAGAATAAAAATGAAAAATAATAAAAAAAACTTATTTTGCTATTTAGAAAAAGAAATCCTTATTTGAAATGCATTATATGGCTAAGTATAAATAATATAGAAAAGAAGATGGAAATACAGGTGCTATTTTTCCGATTTTTAAATGTGTGAGCATAAGGGCAACACAGAAATTGTAAAAGGAAACAGACAAATTCAATCTTCCAGACAACATAGAAGAGGGATGGCTCTAGGTTTTCTTTTTAAGTTGACAACAACGTGTATCACTTAAAACTATTTGCCAATGGGAGGAGCTCAGAGAAGGACAGATGGGCAGGTACAGAGCATCACCATGTGCCTCCATCAGAGGGGCGGGGCTGCCTACAACTCCAGGTCAAATGAAAAATACCTTGGTCGGCAAGAATCAAACCAACCCTCACGAAGCATTTTGACTTTCTTGCCAAAACTAACCCAAGCTAAACTTAAACACGCTACCCTATCCTTTAAAATGAAACAGAGCTATTTTCTTCCATAATCTCTCTTCCCAGATTGGACACGTCTTCCCTTTTTCATTAGTAGGACCCCAACCAAGACCCTTTGTCTGAGGCTATTCTTAAGTGAGTTGTGATTACTGTTTCCTGAAAGTCTTTCCTTTGATTTCTATAAGATCTGGAACGATTGAGGTCACTCAATTTCCCCACAGTCATAATAAAACACCAACACCAAAAATGCTCACATTTCATCAAACTTGACAGTTCCTTCCTGCCCCCACAGCTCAGTGAAATACTCCAACAACTTAAAAGGAAGTCTGCCTCTCGTGGCAGTTGCCTAGGCTGGGAGTACAGAGAGGGCTCCTGGCTTTGTGGAAATTCATGTCATTCTGGAGAAGTCAACGTTATTTCCATCAACATAAAAGATGGAGCTGATTAACTTCAGGCATGCTGCACTTTCTCTCATGCCAAACACTAAGTATTCAGAACAGTCTGACGACCTAGGGTACATGTGAAGAGCTTGTTGGAGTCAATGAATGTAGTTAATTAATTTCACCAATGCCTCCTCTTAAAGAAAGGGACTATATTTTCTTCTCTTGGCCAATACAGGGTAGGAAGCATTGCCTCACTCTTCTGACCCTCTCCAGTTCTTTCCAGGGACAGAGTCCCAGGAACATGGCAGCACTCTCTGGCGCAACAAAGGTACCACCACCAGCTTTGCTTTCCCACTGCCTGGGCAACTGGGCAATCACACTCTGCTTCTCTCCACCCAACTGAAGCCACTTTCTCAAAGTTAAAAAGGGCACTTAACACCTTCTGGTGGCTAAATACAAAAATCCCTTCAATTAAAAAGGAAAAAAAAAAATCCCCACTCAAACCACCCTCTCCACCAGCTGCCTGGCCTTTCTTTCCTTTCCTTCCCTTCCCAGCTTGACTTCTTGAAAGAGTTGTTGCTGCCATTCCTTCACATGCCCCTCACACAGTATCCCTACCTGCTTCAACCTTCGGGACCCTCATGCTGGGATAACAGTTCTCACTAAGGGGCTCATGAGAAACAGCACTCTGTGCCCATCGGGCTAGACCACCCAAACCGGGAGCAGAAAGGACCCATTTTTCTCAAGGGAGCTGTAAATAAAGGGATGATATCCCCACCCCTAAAAGATGGAGGACTGCTCCCTCCAACCACCTCCCCACATCTCCAGCCCCCAAATCCCAAACTGGGAGGAGGGTAGAGGAAGGAACTCAGAGTCTTCACATCAGAGTCTTGGCTTAGGGCAGAATGCTGTCATGTGGGGGCAGGGTGAGATGGGGGTGGGTGGGTATGAAGAGATCTTGTCACAGAGACTGGGCATGCCCTCAAGGAGGAGAGACTCATTCCCTAACTAGATACAACAGCACACATACTGATTTGCTCTGCCCCTACCAGAGCAAACAAAAGGACAACTGCAGAGAAATGTCAGGGCAGAAAGAAGCCTTAACCCCCACTTCTGTTGGATTCACAGAACACTGATGAAGGTGACCAGTTAGAACATGTTACCAGTACCCATCCAAAAGGGCCTCCTGCCAGCACCAGGTACATGAGAAGCCCTTACCCGCCCCCTATCCTTCCTTCCCACCCAACACAGGAGATTTGTTCGGAGCCCAGAAGAAGGAAAGGGAGGAAGGGTCCCAGAGGTAGACCATCCCTCCCCCCGCCCCAACTTCAGGTCCCTCACACAACAAGACTGGCTAGTAAGAAGCTCAGGGAAAGCCTTAAATCAGATGCCTACGTTTCTCACAGTGGTACCCCAGACATATTCAAGTAAGTGATACATGATAGGCTTAACCATTATTTGTTGAATAAATGACTTAACAGCTTCTTCTTAATCCATGCCCTCTTTGTCCTTTCTGTCTCATTTTGTTCACTCCAACCACAAATATTTGTTGAAGGTTGATTCTGTACAAGCTAATCAGGCAAAGGCGATTGAGACATGTTCCCTGCCCTCCAGAAAGTTAACAGAGAACACAGAAGGTACAGGGTAGCATCTGCTGCAAGTACATTAACTCAAAAATCCAAACCACCCACTCAAGTATCCCCACCCAGCTTTCTCTCATCAGTTTAGATATGGAATTCTCATGTCTGCCTTTTTGCTAAGCATTGGTCTTTTATCCCTCCTGCTAAAACACATTTACCCTTAATGGGTCAAGAGTAGTGGGTATCCCACTACCATGTATGTGTGATACCCTGGAGAGAGCCAGGAAAATCCATGTTCCTTGGGTCTAGAGTAAGCCAACAAGATTTCCGTGCACAGCCTTGGATGAGGCCCTGGAGAAATGTCCAGGAATGCATGGCCCTTCTTAGAACACCACTGTAGGTGATGCAGCACAGAGGAAAAGCTGTGGGTTTCAGTAAAGGTGATGTCAGTGATGTACATTTCCCCTCAGAAGCATCTTCCCAACAGAAAGCTGATCATGCACTGTGCAGGCCGAACCACTCTAATGCCTGGCTAGAAATCACATGTGATTTACAGGTGGTTTATTAGCAGACTCTTAGAGTTGGCCTTTAAAGTCTCATACTTGGAGAAAGCAAATCACTCTATACAATATCCTATTTCCTTATAATCACTAGCTTACAGTCCTTCAGCAACCGTTATTGCTTCTCACATATTTTTTTTTTAAAGATTTTACTTATTTATTTATTTGACACAGAAAGAGAGATCTCAAGTAGGCAGAGAAGCAGGCAGAGAGAGGGGGAAACAGGCTTCCTGCTGAGTAGAGAGCCCAATGTGGGGCTCGATCCCAGGACGCTGAGATCATCACCCGAGCTGAAAGCAGAGGCTTAACCCACTGAGGCACCCAGGCGCCCCCTCACATATGTTTTTAATGAGTTTTTTTTAATGGCCATTTTTCATAGTTATTAAAATAATATATACTCAATACAAAAAAAATATAGAAAATACAGCAAAGTTGATAGCAGAAAAACATATCATGCACATTTTCACCAACCCTGTTAATATTCTGGTATATTTCCATTTAACCTCTGTTTGATTTAATAGCTATTTAGAATTAATATGCCCCACAAGCCAACTCTGGTAAAAATCACCAATAAACTAGGCTATAAACTGCCATCTGTAATCTCTTCCAATTATGAACAAGGTTGGAGCTGGATGACTATAACACAAAGAGTACATTCAACTTGAAAAGCATAAATTCAGTTGAGGGAAAACTGGTTAAGCAGTTGGTTAATGTATAGAAGCAAGATGGTGCTCTTCATTGTCTGTATGTCTTTCCAGCAGCCCAGCACTCGGAGTAAGTTTGTCCAAGCTTTCGGGAAACTATCACTTCAGATATGAACCCCTTAAACAGAGTTTCCTCTGGTTCTTTTAGAAAAAGATAATTTCATGTGAAATTCTTATAGGCCCAAAAAACCATAGTGTTAGTGGTTGGTTCTTTTGACAAGTATACAATTTGCCATTATTTGTCAAGATATTTAAAAAGGATTTTATTTTCATCCCAGTCTTCCATTATCTAGAATTTTATCTAAAATAAAAATTATGGGCTTACCTGATTAAGAAATCATGCAGTCCAACATCAAAATACCTGTTCAAAAAAGACACAGACAAGTAGGTCAGTAAAAGAAATGTACAGCAATGGTGGACTTGACCAAAAATACATAATTTACATTCAGAGCATGGTGAATAAATCAATCACTCTCTGACAGTGGTTCTGAGAGTATGACCCCTGGAGTGCGGCCACAGCAGCATTACCTGGGAATGTGCTGGAAATGCAAATTCTCGGGCCCTACCTCAACATACTGATTCAGAAATTCTGGAGGTGGGTTCCAGCAATTAGATTTGACAAGCCCTCCAGGCAATTCTGAGACCAAACCAGTGCTCTATGGCAGCAAAAGTATCTCAGCAAGTCTATGCTCTCTCTCTCTAGAAAAAAAGGCTGTAAAGGCAGAGTGCAACATTTTGCCAACAGGTGAGCCCTTTTATAACACTAGCCATCTCAGATGTTTCCTCACTCCAGCATAAATGAATTGTTTTACAAGTACAAAACCATGCTGGCCAAAGGTAAGAACAGAGGTGGGAAAGAGTCAGCTCTATCCTTCCCTGTTCCTCCCAGCCATAGTCCCTGGAGCTTTTTCCCAGAGAGCAACCCTGTCCATAGCTGGGTCTGCCCTGGGAGGGAAGAGAGGAGAGGGGCTCCATGCACACGCTGGTGAGCTGGCCACTGTGCTTAGCCTCAAACTGGGCATCCAGTAATTCCTGGGCAGTGGTGGACCCTTCAGAGACAGCTTCCCCTGCCCCACCAAACTGGCTTGGTCCATATGAATGGCATTGCCTTAGTTTCTCTATTTAGCTCATTTATTCCCCCTAAACCTCTGACCACTTAGCCAGTGTCCTTCTCTCCCCTTTGGGTCTGGCTATGAGTAAAAAGACTAGGGGGCTGGAACCATGATGCTGCTGCCCACCACACATGACCATTCCTCCTAACACCTAGATGGTGGTCATTGTTTCCCACCCAACAGCCTGGCCTCGCAGGTTCTATCTGCCCAAGTAAAGCCTGAATTCATTCTGTCCCAACAGACAATGAGCAACAGACACAGAAATTCACCCTACACTGGGGTCTGACCACCAAGGCCCTGACTGTCCCTAGCTCCCAGCTTTACCCCTCCCCCATCCCTGGAACATCCAGCATGCCTGGCACCTCACCTCACCTGACATAGAGCAGATAATTACTGACATTACAATAGGATGCCTTTGGGTACCTCTAAATGGCAAGCTCCCTTTATGTACTCAGAATCTGTTTACATGTCATGGACATAGGGTAGGAGAGAACAGAACAACAAAGCTAAAATATAAGTACCTCATTCACTGTATCACTTACTTGAAGTCATCACATGATTCAAGAAAAATGGAATGCAAGACACATAAATTCCACTTACTCATAAGTCTTCTGAAAAGAGCTCTAAAGGGAGATGTACCTGCAGGGCTAGCTGATTTGTTTCAGTGGCTATTACACTGACCTGAGGAGATGCTAAGTTCTCCCTCCAATCATATTGAACACAGATTTAAAAAAAAAAAAAAGGAAAAACAGAAATGATCTCTCCTCTCAACCAAAACACAGGTTACATTCCTTGGCCATGTAAGTAAACATTCATAGGACGGATAACAACTGCAAGTTCGCCAGGATCTGCAATATGGGAGCTACAAGTATGTTTAGATTAGAACAAAGATTTCAGCTGCTTTTACTCATCCAAAACCTATTCAGCCTTTTCAAAGACATCAGCCACAGAAAGCATCAGATTCTGTTGCAGGAATCATAGCATAAAACAGAAACAGAAAACCACAATATGGTGGGTGGAAAGAGGGAAAGAAGACTCTGAGGGAGTAATAAGAAACCTAATACTACTCACAGAAGGGATTATTTAGAATCTAGAAGGTGGCAACTACTACGTTCGGTCACAATACACAAGCCGTTGCCAGTGAGGCTGGTGCTGGCCTCTCCACTCATCAGCGCAGGAACGAAAGCTCGGGGGCTAAGTAACCTGCAGTGCTCCCAGCTAGCAGAGGACAAATCTGGGAGTCAAACTGGGCCCTAAAAGCCATGAATTGCTTGCTCTTCCCACTAAAAGCACAGGCTCTCACTGCCTCTCATTATTACTAATTGAAAATTACTGTTCTTTTTAAGAACGGGTCCCTTTCCACCTGCCCTGATTCCTGCTTCTTCCCATGTGGCTGCCCTGCCCCAGGCAAGTGGAATCATGTCAGGCTCTGAGCTTCAGCTTCTCCATGGGAAAATGGAGATCCTTATTCATGGAAGGTTATGCAAAGCAGGTGAAATACCATAAATACGGGGCTTAGCACAGTGCTTGGTAAACCCGTGAGTACTCAATAAATAGTAATCTCCTTCCCTCCAACTTTGAAGAGTTGTTCTAATGGAAGCCCAATTCCCAAAAACTCAGTAGGAGAGGGAAGCCACACAAAAAGGAAATAGTAGGTCTCACTGTGCAGCCCACAGAGAAAGGCCACTTCATCCAGGATGCAGGCAAGACCTGAGCAGTGCCATAAAGGGTGGTACAGCTGGAGAGCTGAGGGACAGGCACAGAGCTCAGGAAACAGGCAGGAGAGCAGGAAGACCAATTATTCCATGGCGGCCTCATCGAGAGCCTTGAAGCTGCATGTGAGAGCTGGGGGGTGGGGGGAGCATACATGGGAACAGGCTCTGGCCACCAGGCAGGGAAGGCATCCTCCTGCCCTGGTTCAGACTGGCGTATCAGGAAGAAGGACCAGTACATACCAGCTTCACCTGTCACCATCATGTACCCTAAAATTTAGGGCCTAAATACACAGAAGTAAGGGATTATGATGCATGGTGTTTCAAAACATTTCTTCTCATGCAAATGTGAATGGCCATGGATGGAATTTGGGGCCAGGACAATGAGCATCTTTAATCATCCCACGATAGGCACACTTAGGTTGGGGGATACTATAATGAGTTACCAGTTACTTGGAAACCAGTGGAATGGAGAAGGTCAAGGAGAGGGATTAGCATCAGAAAACTTACCAGGAAAAACGTAAGGGGAAGAAAATGGAACTTCCCCCACATCTTACTCCTTTGCTGTATCAATTGATCTGTGTGGGTATTCATTCATTCACTCAACTGATATTTTGTCAGAGCCTTCAAAGTGCTGGGCCCTGATCTAGCCCTGAGGATGCGGGGGAGTAACATAACGAGGGTCCTGCTTCTCATGGCACTCACAACCCAGGTGGGAGAGGTGAACAACCGATAAGCACTTACATAAAGGAGATAACATCAGAGAGCAGAGAATGCACATGAGGTGACAGGACAGAGCGGCAGGCCACACGACTGCTCAGGGAAGTCCTCTCTGAGGAGGTGACACCTGGGTTGAGATCCATATGGTCAGAAAGGACGAGCTATGCAAAGACCAGAGGGAGAGGGTTCCAGGCAGCAGGATGACTGGGTAAAGCTCTGCGGTGGGAAGAAATGTGGCACTCTGGAGGACAGGAAGAAGGCCAGCAAGGCTGGGACAAGCCAAGGTAGGAAAGAGAGGCAGGGACCAGATCTGAGAAGGCAGTATATAAGAAGTTTGGACTTCATGTTAACATCAATGGAAAGCACTAATGGGTCTTTAACAGGGGAACGGTATTTTTTCATTTGTTTAAATTTTATTCATTTAGGCGGTGAGGCAGTGGCATGCTTTATGTATCAAAAAGAACACTCTGGGTGTCCTGAATAGAAAGGATGGGAACAGAAGCGTGGCGGGGGGCCATGGCCGTCTAGCTGAGAGGTGATGAGGACTCACCCCAGGATGGAAACACTGGAAATGAGGGCAGAGAGACAGGGATGGACTCAGATCGGATTCTGTGGTCAAGTACAAAGACTTGCTCACAGACTCACGCAGGATGGAGCCAAGGAAGTGAGGGAAGGATGGAAGGGGAAAATAATGTGTGAAATAGCGGACCACCTTGCATCTCACAGTTCCACACCAGGCAACCAAAGGTTCAGCCAGGCCCTGGCTGCTTCTGGAGGCCCCACAGTAACACCTGGTGAGGGGATGACTATGTTCTGTGACTGGCTTTACTTGGAGAACAGCTCACCTGCTGAAAGAACTGTAAATCATGGCAACAGTTTGGGGTCTTTTTAATGAATTTATTGTGGCAAAAACCACATAACACAAAACTTCCACTTGAACCATGTCTTTCATGTACAGCTCAGGGGCATTAAGCACACTTACACTGCTGTGCAAACATCACCACCATCCAGCTCCAAAACTTCTTCAGCCTGTCTCATGTGAAACACGGGGTTTCCTCTTTACCACGGGAAAGCGGAGGTGGGCTCCTTCCAAAGGGCTCAGGGTTGCCCCCTCACATAGGGCTGTGTCTTACACAGATACAGTCTAGAGTATCTTCTCACTTAATTTTCCTGTATAGATGTAAAGGGCACCTTAGGAACTACAGTAAAAAGGGAATATGCCTTTCTTTTTTTATTTTAGAATTGTATGCCAGGCACTGGGCTAGGCCCTCTAGGTATCACCTCTCTTCATCTTCACCACATGCCAGAGTAGATCCCTGTTTTATAAAGCCCCATGTCCTTATCCCCTATCACATAGCTAGTAAGCTGCTGAGTCAGGACCTGGCTCAGTACCAAACGCCAAAGTCTGTGCTTTTTCACTTTGCGTGTTCAGCCACTGATTCTTCTAACAAATAGTTACCACGTGTCAGGTAGTGGGAATTCAGTAATGCACAACACAGAACCCCTGCTTCAAGGAAAGTGGAGCCTAGGAAAGAGATGCCAGAGTCAACGATAAGTTCAATACAGTGTGATGAACAGCAAATGTTCTAACCCTCAAGGGACTGCCAAGTCCAAGAGGGCAAGAACCAGAGCCAGTCACCAAGCAGATACTCAATAAATATCTGTTACGTGAACCAAAGTGTGAGTGGTGTGCTGTACCAGGACACCCCCGATGCCTCCGTCTGCTCTGGCACTTGGCACAGTACACTGCACACAGGAGATGCCCAAGTGGTTATTTGATACGCCAAATACCATATGTAAATATATAAAATAAATACCCACAGCTAGAAATGGGGCTTCTCTCCTGAAATATGATGCCTGTCAAACTGCAGCACAATCCTTATCACCTTCTGAGAAAATAATCTCTCCTAGCTACCAGCCTTCGGTAAGCCAGGATTTCCTTAACAGACATGAGAAACAGTGACCTTGCGTGTGTTATTCTTGGTTCCTTCCAGAAATCAAAAATAGGAAGTCTTTTATGTGTGGATGGGATAGAAAAGTTTTTGTTGTCCAAATGTCACCTAGGAGCAGCAGCGGGAGGCAGCTTTCAGCTTCCTCCATGGAGAGGAAGTTTCCAAAAAGCTACAATGTCCTACCTACGGCCGTAAACTTCCCATCACAGGGTGAGTCTGAGCATGGGTCATAAGAATATTTAGAGGAGCGAACCACTGCATAGAAAGCTGGAATGGATGACCTTAGTGGGTCCACCTGGCCTCAGGTTTCCAAGTCCCTGCTGTAGTTAACTTTCAGGAACCACCTCAAAGTCTGAACGCGCCCTTGCCCAGCAGCTGCTCTGATGACCAGTCAGCACACCCGCAAACTGGGCCTGCGCTGAGGGTCCCATGGTAGCTCCAAAGGCTTAGTTATTACCACCCCGATCGCTGTGCTTGTAGAGCCTCCCAGGCCACTGGAATTGGGCTTGTTGCCCCTGACACAGTGCTTCACATGGGTTTACCCCTGCAGCAGCCCCCACTTTGGCGGGGAGGGCCAGCCCCACATAGCACGTCCATGGCAGGACTCAGAGCAGATCCCACACATGGTTTCAGGATGTGCTCTGCCCTGCTAGGCTGCCTGCCTCCCAGGCTCCCGGTTCTTCCTCCGAGGCTCGTCCACTGTTTGGGAGCTGGGGATATTTTTATCCCCAAACAGCAAGGAGCCATGGCCAGAAGCTGCCAATGCCATCTCACTGGGGAGGTATGGTTTAGAGCCATGGCTGTTAGGGCCGCGTGGCAGGCCATACGCAGGGCAGCGTTTGTATGAAGTACCATGGTTAGATCTCAGTCCTTGCTCTAAGTCTTCAATCTATAGTCCTCACTGTCTCCTCTGCAGCTGTGGTCACCCGGCAAGCGGGCCACCAGGGTTAAGCTCTCCCATTCCTGCCTGCGAAGTGTGAAAACTGACTTCGACAGCTGGAGGTAAAACCAAGTCCAAGGACTAAGAGAATAAAGTTTATCCCCAGACTCAAGAAGCCCTGATCACTTCTGGCTGGGCTACCTAGCTTCATTTCAGAGAATGGAAAAGACCTTCAAGTCTGTCTGCACTGACCTCCTTCCTCACTTGACAGACTAGGAAACTGGATGAAAAGTTGAGGTCATCTGAAACAGAGCTCCACAACCAGTGCCAGAGCCGCGGCCAGCAGTTCCTGAGACCCTACTTTATCATTCAGTGTGTCCCCACACAGCCTCCTCCTAGTCTCCACTGGCATTTTTTGGAGAATGCCCTAGACTGGCAACAGGCTTCCAGACGACATTGCGTGATAAGTGGCACCATGTTATACCATGTCCATCTTTATTGGTGGAAGTCATACGAAAGCTCTGCAGAAGCCCTCACTCTCTTATGCTCTCTCCACTGCCTGGGCCTGTCTGGACCTAACCTGCATATCGATTTGAGATTCAGAGCCTGCTGACAGTCAAGAATAAAAAGTGATGGTGGGGGTTATCTACAACAGCCAAATTATGGAAACAGCCCAAGTGTCCAACCATCGACTGATGAATACATAAGGAAGATGTGGTGTAGATATACAATGGATTATCACTCTGCCATTAAAAAAAAAAATGAAATCTTGCCATTTGCAACAATATGGATGATCTAGAGTATTATGTTGAATGAAATAAATCAGAGAAAATAAATACTGTGTGATCACTCATGTGGAATTTAAGAAACAAAACAAATGAGCAAAAGTGGCAGGGTGAGGGGAGAGAGAGAGAAGCAAACCAAGAAACAGATTCTTAACTATGGAGAACAAACTGATGGTTACCAGAGAAGGGGTGGGTGGGGGGTTGGGGACATCAGTGATGGGGATGAAGGAGGACACTTGCTGTGATGAGCCCTGGGTGATGTATGGAGATGTTGCATCACTATATTGTCCATCTGGAACTAATATTACACTGTATGTTAACTAACTGGAATTTGAACAAAAACTTTTTAAAAAGTGATGCTGGGGGACCAGGGAAAAGTAAAAGTGAACTTGGGCCAGTAAGACCCCAGTTGGCAGCCAAAGCACATTTGGTAAAATACCAAAGTCTGATGGGAAAGTAGAAAGTAAGAATCACAGCCCATGAAGACAAATTCTAAAAGGTAACAGTAAAACAACAACAGCAACAACAAAAAACAAAAAAACGGTACTGGGTCTTCACAGGACATGCTCTTCACTGCATCAGAAAGTGTGTCTGCCATCAGATTATTAGGGAGCAAATTCTGGGAAAACAGGCTAAAAGCCTGGACATCTGGGCATTTCACAATGTTGGAGAAAGAACAAGAGAGAAGGTGCCAGTTCCAGGCATAAACAGCTCAGGAGTGAAGAGCTTTATGGCAGAAACCACATCTCCCAAGATGTAGAATTAGAAATTCAAGGCCTGAGCTCCGGTTATCTCACTTAATAACATCTGACTGCGGGCAGAAAAATCACCTCTCCACATCTCAGGGTTTATAACTGTGGCACAGAGATAATACCCACAGCACAAAAAGGAACAAATACAGTGGGTGCCAGGGGTTCATAAACCTTCTGCAAATGTTCAAGAGTATTTTCTTTCCTCCTCAGACTTTGTGAAGTTCCTAGAGGCTCTTCCCCAAACTGCTTCAATGCCATATGCATTCGTTCATCCAGCAAATATTTATTGAGCACCTTCTAGATTCTGAAGAGCACCTTCAGACCCTGCAAGAGATGACTGGGATACGAGCGTGAACACGACAGCTGAGTTCCTATCCTCGTGTGTATTCCAGAAACAACTCCTTTATCTGATAGGTGATTTGAAAATGTTTTGTCTCAGTCTGTAGCTTGTCTTTTCTTAAAAGTACCTCTGAAAGCACAAAAGTTTTAAATTTATAAAAATCCATCCATCAGGGTTTTTTTTTTTTCCAATGGTGGATCATGTATTAGTATCTTTATGTAAAACATCTTTGCCTAACTCATGGTCCTAAAGATTTATTTCTCCTATGCTTTCTTCTTAAAATCTTTAAGTTTGGGGGGCGCCTGGGTGGCTCAGTGGGTTAAAGCCTCTGCTTTCGGCTCAGGTCATGATCCCAGAGTCCTGGAATCAAGCCCCGCATCGGGCTCTCTGCTCAGCTGGGAGCCTGCTTTCCTTCCTCTCTCTCTGCCTGCCTCTCTGCCTACTTGTGATCTCTGTCAAATAAATTAAAAAAATAATAATAATAAATAAATAAATCTTTAAGTTTGGTTTTTAAATGTAAGTCTTTAATCTATTTTTCCAGTAAAAACATACATGTCGTTTATTAAGTGTGCTTTATAGACAGTTAAAAAAAAAGAATCACTATGACATCACACCTTGTTGTCAAGTCTTTAATCTATTTTAAGTTAATTTTTGTGCACACTGTGAGGTAAGAGTCTAAGTTCATCTGGCTTTTCATCTCTTCATGTAAAAATGTCTCCCAAACATATCTGGCAACATGGAGGTAATTGGCAGCTTGACAAGTGCATCAAGTCTCATCAAGTGGTGGAAACGGAAGCCAGACCAGAGCCGAGAGCAGAGTGAATGAAAAGGACAGGAAGCAGAGACAGTGGGATATAAATAACTCCTATGATCGGTTTGGTTCTGAAGAGGGAGGAGAAGGGTAGTAGCTGAAGAAGGACAAGACAACCGAGGTTGTTTCTTGTTTATCTGGGGGGGGGGGTCCCACTGTGACACATGGTGGGTGCAGAGAACAGAAGATTGAGCAAAAGCAAAGAATTTTAACAAAAGATGAGGCAAAGCTATCATGAGAGAGAAGTGGATGGCGCTTCAGCTCCCCCCATGGAAGCCAACTGGCAGTGACTCCCACAGAACATCACTGGGTTGGAATCTAAAGTGTTGCTGAGTTGAAGGGCAGCTGGCCCCAGAGCCATAGGGAATGGCAACACAATGCTCTCCTTTCTTCCAGGCAGCATTTGTGCCCACAACGCCACCAGAAGTAGCGAGACAAAGTGAGAGAAATTCATGTCCCTGATATCTCCCTGCTGATCCACCCACCCAGGCTGCCTTTGACAACCCAACTACCGAATTATCTCCAAATGCAGAGTAATATCTGACTTTTGCCTTTTTTTTTTTTTTTTTTAAAGATTTTATTTATTTATTTGACAGACAGAGATCACAAACAGGCAGAGAGGCAGGCAGAGAGAGAGGAGGAAGCAGGCTCCCCGCCGAGCAGAGAGCCCGATGCGGGGCTCGATCCCAGGACCCTGGGATCATGACCCGAGCCGAAGGCAGAGGCTTTAACCCGCTGAGCCACCCAGGCGCCCCATGACTTTTGCCTTTTATTCCCCCTTCAGGAAAAGATTATGCAGAGACATGGGCCTCAGCTTCCATTTATAAAGTAAACTGGGCCCAAGACACCCAGTGCTTCAGGAACCACAATAAAGTAGGTCGGGCCTCGAAAGGCTGGAGACCGGAACTGGGCAACAAGTCAACATTCACCCAAAACATGCTAGCAGGTCACAAAAGTTTAACACAAAGCAAACGTTAACACAATCTTAAAAGCCAATAATGTCTTCTCTGTACATAGATTTTTCCAGCCAATCCTGTTATTAAAATCTCATTACAAAGTACAGCTTTTCTCTTGTAGATACATTACTATGAGGGGTCCTTCATGATACGTGTTTGATGAAGCTGCCCACTGTGATTTGAAAAACTGCCATCGCATGATCATGTCAATGATCTAGCTTTGCCCCTTGGAGTCATCAAACATTTGGTTCTTCCACTGTCAGTAATCCAAGGCCAACCAAGTTGAAAATACAGATATGAAACTCAAGAGTATTTAACTGGGGTGAGGTACACAGGTTTTTCCTCCTTTTTAATAGGGAAATAAAATATTCTTTACTATAGCTGGAATTCAAAAATAATGGTCATTAACATCTAAAAGTGATACTTAATAACAAATTTTAAAAGAAATTCAGTATTAGTCTCATTCTCACTAAATTATATCCTTTCCCTCCTGTTTTAGTTTCATATCTGTTATATATCAGAGCCTTGATAAGAATGCCTCTCTGGTATTTACCCCTTACTTGACCATCTAGGATATAATCAGATTCCAGAGTTTAAAACAACCACATCCCCAAATCTTTGCAGCCTCTCCTGTACTCACGAATTACTAGCAAAACTTCTTAGTTTCTCCTCGGACGTCTCTTTCACCTAGATGGCTCCAGCTAATCAAAGTGAATATGACTATTTTTCCTTCTATAATTTTCTATCAAGTTCTCTTTATGGAAATCCAAAGAACAAAATAAAGGCGGCCATACAGCAACAATCTGTCAGTGGGAGAATAACCCACATCACAATCTAGCAGAGGCAGGAGCAGAGACACGGGGACGGAGCTCTGCAGGGCTGGGTCGTGGTGTGAGGCTTGACGCTGGAAGCAGCCTAACATGAATGCTCTTACTGGGACTGCACGGGACAAGCTGCATGAGTGCCATCAGCACAACAGAGGCAGCAGGGAAATCGAATCATCTCAAATCAAGAGATATCAGGGCAGAGAGCTTACACACACATAAGCTCTTGGCTTTTCATAAACCACCATGTAAACATTTGCCTTTGTTTTCCGTAGTTTTAATATCAGAGCCAGGTTGGGAGCCCACACCTAGAGCAACTTCTCCAGAAGACCTCCATTCAGACAGCATTCCAGACAGAGAAGAAGTCCTTTCAGGCAGCTGACTGATGGGCTGCTGGGTCCACCAGGAATCTGGCCTTCAGGGATGTGTGGGCTGGAACCTAAAGGGATCTTCAAAGTTCTCTAGCTTGCAGTCCTCAACCTGCTCACTCAAGCTGTCAGTGGTCAGCATCTGTGTTACTAAAATTAAACACCTTTCCCTTTGGATGTTACCAAAAGTGACATGGACTTCAAAGGCAAAAGAGTTCTTACTTCAAAAAATGGGAATTACATTGTAAATTGTCTCCAACAATTTAAAGTTCACAGATTTCAAGGAAAATTAAAATAGACTACCTTTAATGAAAACACCAAGGAAAAGTAGCATCGTACGCATACTGAACCACAAACCTGTTCGTCTGAAGATAAACCCTTTTAAGAGAATAAGGAATTTAATTCCCTCCTCTCCCCAGCAAATACTCATCAAGCCTCTACCTCAGACCAGATACTGCCAGGTGCTGTGAAAAGTCTCTGCTTGCAAGAGCGTACGCTTAAGGAAACAACTGCTACGTAAACTACAAACTACAGTAAGGCCAGCATGCTAGGGGAGCATGTCATCAGGAACAAAAAGGCCTCTATCCTTGGGAGCCTGCTGAGAGTGACAGTCCTCCAGTTGTCCCCTAGCAGATGAGGAAAAGCCCTCAGTCACAAGTTCTTAACTGGTCAGAAGAGACCAAAGGCCCCGGGGCTGACAAGAATGAGCACCCCCAAGCACAAAGAGTAAACACCACAGCAGAAGGCTCCCAATTATTTGGTAGCACTCACTTCATCCCAAGAAACTACTCCATTCTGAAACTCCCACAGTTTTAAGTTAAGAGCCAGTGGCCATATGTTTCTACTTAGTGTTGTGCTTTCTATTGGCCTCTTAACTGTTTAACTAGAAACTTCTAGATGGCTTAGAGCCTATTAGTACCTCAAAGACAGTATGTTCTTTTTCAGTCACTTATGCATGTAAAAAACAAAATAAAATAAAATTTAAAATAAAAAATAAAATAACATGCCAGCAAGGAGAGCTAAAATATATTTATTTTTCACAGCAATGTATATCAAATTATTTTAAAAGTCCTATTGGGGTACCTGGATGGCTCAGTGGGTTAAACCTCTGCCTTTGGCTTGGGTCATGGTCTCAGGGTCCTGGGATCGAGTCCCACGTCGGGCTCTCTGTTCAGTGGGGAGCCTGCTTCCACCTCTCTCTCTCTGCCTGCCTCTCTGCCTACTTGTGATCTCTCTCTGTCAAATAAATAAAATCTTAAAAAAAAAAAAAAGTCCTATTGGACTATTTAATCTATTCTCTAAGATTCAAGTAAGGCACACCTTTATACATGTAATAATCCCTCTTCCCAAAACATAAAACTTTCCATTTACCCCATTTATCTACAGGTAGAATTTTCCACAAGATCACTACCCACACCACACTCACGTGCCAATAAGCAAGTAGGAAAAAAAGGCAGAACATATAACTACTATCACAAAACCATATCTACAGAAACCTAGCCACAGGTTTGAAGTGGGAGCTCACACACAGGAGCTGTACTTGTAAGACAAGTAAAAGATACAAAACTACAGCAATCAGACAGGGGAGCTATGAAAGGACCCTGGTGCAGGATCATTTTATTTAGGGACAAGCAGTCCCACACAGCCCATTTAGACTTCAGTTGGATTGTTTCACTGTAAAACTCACTGGTGTGAACACTCACGATCTGAAAGTCAGCGGAACTCAGCCATGGGAGCAGAAGAGGATCAACAGCAGAGCTTCTGCAACAGGCTTCTGCCAGCTCACGGACACTTCCGCCCCAGAGAGCAGTATTTCTTTAACATCTTTTTCTACATGACCCACATTAACAAACGTATTTTATAGCTCAACCCAACACTCACAAAGATAGAGAGGTTGTGGTAGCCAGGCTCCAGGATGGCCCTCAGTGGTCCCCACCTCTGACATTCATACCTATGTGTGGTCCCCCGGTACCAGGATCCGTCTATGTGAAATCATGGCAGAAGTGACAACGAGTCACTGCCGAGACTAGGTCATAAAAGAGACTATGGCTTCAGTCTTGGGGAGACTCTCTGGTTCTCTTTCTCCAATCATGTGCTCTGGTGAAGGACAGCTGTGACATCATGGTAGCCCTAAGAAAAGATCCCTGTGGCCAGGAGCTGAGACCCCTAACAACAGCCACAGGAGTGACCTGCAAGCAGGTCCCAGTGACTACAACCCTGACCCTGCCTTCAACCTGAGGCAAACCAACCAGGGAGGCAGCCCCTGACCCCCAGAAATGATAGAGGCTTATTGTTTTCAACTGCTAAGTTTTGGGGCAACCGTTACACAGAAACAAATAACTACTACAGGTATATAAGTGAAAGAAAAAGTTTCTAGAAGTCTGTCTTACTTTTACTCTGAGCAATTCATAGTGATATTTCTATTCTGCTCCATTTTTCAGAAAGCTGTTTGCAACCCACGAAACTGAGTATGACCTACCAACTGGTCATAACCTAAGTGATTCAAGAGACACTTACAATACACCAATTATCTTGAGTCCGGTGTATACATATACACATATATGCAGACATATACAGACTTGTGAATATGCATTTATATAGATAGAATGTGTACTAACAAACCATATCTATAGCTATTATTTCAACTGATTTCTCACAATAACTGAGAGTGAGACAAGAATTAAAATCCCCACTTTCCAGAGGAGTAAAATATGATGCTCAAAAAAGGCTATTTAATTTGCCTTAAGTCTAAAACGTAAGAACAACAGAACTGGGCCCAGCACACAGGCCTTCAAACTGCTGGTATTTCCCCAGATGCAATTCATTATATGAATCTCTCATTATATACCTATGTAAAGATATATGTATATTAAATATTTACTGCACACTTAATACAAATATGCGTAACAGAGGACATTTTAAGTTTGTAATCCGTTCTGTAAATATCCTCCTGGACTTGCGTTCAGTCATCCAGGACATCACTCCCTCCTGATTTCCCTCAGACCTCATGGGCTGCTCCTTCTCAGATGTCTTTGCTGATTCCAAACTGTCACTGTCAAAGAGTCAGGGCTCCTTCTTCCTGGATCCTCTTCTCTACACACTCATGGTTGTCTCACTACCTCGTTTTAAATGCTATCTATAGGCTTAAAACTCCCAAATTGGCATTTCCAATTCAGACCTCTCTCCTGTACTCCGGATCCATGTATCTCCTTGCCTTTTAAAATATCTCCACTTGGATGCCTAAGAGAAATTTCGAACTTAGCACATCCGAAAGTAAACTTCTGACGATCCCCTTGCACCTGCCCCTCCCATAGCCTCCCCTGTCGTTGATGGCAACCCCATACTTCCAACCGCTCGCTCGGGCCAAAAACACTGCAGTCATCCTAGACAGTGAGCTCATGAATCAACAGAACTGTGAGACAAAACAAACAAACAAACAAACCAAACGTAGCATCTGTCTGCTTTAGCAGAGGAACAAAAGAATTAATAATGTGTCTTTGTGCTCACTAGACCATACCCAGAGGGTTATTCTCAATTTCAAGTGCCTACTTGAGAGACTGGCAGAGAGGAGCAAGCTTAGAGGACACCAATCAGGATAAGGAGGGGATGGCACAGGGAACCAGAAAAAATTAATATGGACAAGTGATGGATCAGAAAACATGATGGAGTGATTATATGTTCAGGTAGATTTAGCACAATTGTGATTATGACCAAATGGACATGGGAGGTTTCCTGTCACTAGATTACACACCTCAGTGATCATCATCCTCCCATCCGTCCACGAGCACACAGTATACAGACAGCAAGTATGTAGAAATGACCGAGATATAACCCCTTTTTCACAGAAGCAGGGAAAGACCTACTATACTGTGTGATAAATGTCAGGATAGAAGGAAGAATGGGAGCTCTGGGAGCATGTACCATACAGAGTGACATCTGGGTAGGCTGCTCAGAGTAAAGCAGCTCTGGTCTGAGCTTTGAAGGTCGAGGAAGAGTTAACCAGAGGATGTAGTAGGTGAGTGGATACGGATAGAGAGAGAGAGAGAGAGAGAGAGAGAGAGAGAGAGAGAGAGAACATTCCAGGCAGAGGAAACCGTTTATAAGAAAGAGACAAAAGGAGATGATATGTCCCATTAAGAGAATGAAGGCAGGAACAGTATCTGCAAATACTTTGGTATGACATAGGGCAGGGTAGAGGGGCAGAGGCAAACAGAAAGCAGAAAATAAATAATATGAATGTTTTGTACTAGAACGTATTTGATCGTCACAACAACCCTGTCAGGATTGTACTATCATCATCACCCTCTCCATTTCATAGTTCAGACAGCTGAAGCCCAACGATGTAAATAATTTGTCTGAGGGCTCTCAGTTGCTAAGTGGCTGAGGCGACACCCTAAACCGGAAGTATGGCTCCAAGCTCACAGTGGTAAGCCCTGCCTTCGTACTGTCTCTGTGAACAGGCCAGTCCATCACAGGACTTCAGAGTTTATCCTAAGGGCACCGGGAATAGGTCATTACACATTTTTAAGCAAAGGAAGGACTGGATAGAGATCTGCCTTCCAGAAAGATCCCACTCTTGCCTAAAAGAAAAGAGGAAGAAGGGGCAAGAATACAGTGGGGAGCCCCATTCCGGGAGATGGGGGTGGTCCTGCTCTGATCAGCCAGAACCAGGCTTGAGTCAGACGAACTAAGCTCACAGAGAGCTTAGTTCCGTTTCCATTTCTTCCTACTTTCTATCAAGCACTATATTTAACCTCATAAAAATGGTGACTTTGGGCAGGTTTTATGAGATGGCTGCATAATGAAGAAGCTTAAGCACATAATGTCTGCTTCAATGTTTTCTATATGGAGCATTTTTTTTCTTTTTTTTTTTTTTTTTTTTTTGCCCGGTGCTCTTTACAATGCACTATTTCTGTCTTCTGGTGTGAAAAAATTTTTTTGTAATTTCATATTTTAAGTATTTTTCTAGGTTGAAAGTAAAATTCTCTACGATGGAATGTTTTTCTTAGACGAGTTCTCCATAATCTTTCTCTGAATTTACCCTTGACAAAAATTAAGACATGACACTTAAAATGCCATAGACCTCCTTTAAATTTCTGGTGTAATGCCACCATCAGATCAGAGGGTCCCTGTTTCATTCCCTTTGTAAGAACATTAGTTCTAAGTAAGAGTCTCATTAAAGATTTTGCCTAAGGTCATGCAGAGATGTCAAACCTGGGAAATTTTCTGAAGTGTTTGATTTGGCTGAAATACCACCTCTTGGGTGAATGTGAAAATATTTAGGTTTGGTATTTGAGTTTCTTTGTCCTCATCTGGGGGCACTCCCCTAGAGAGTTCTCCTGAGAATCAAGTCTATGAAAGAGGGTTTCAACTCCAACTGGAGATACCCATGGATATCAGTAGAGACATGCTTCCATTCATTTCAACTTGTGGTCATAGATCTGGCACAGTGCCTGATGATGACTGTAATTTCTCAGAGATGCTCAGAGATGCCTTTTCTTCCTTTCAAATATGTGAAAGGCCAAAATCTGACCCTGGTTTAACACGTTTTTCTTTCTCCTCTCTCCTAAACCATTACTTGGTCCACCTCTCCATTCAATATAACTTGAAGGCCTATTGTAGCCTACGTGCCTGGAGTCCAGACCCTTCATCAGACATCAGGGAGCAAAGCTCAAATACCAAATCTGGGCTGATTTGGGGGCCACAGTACTCGTTACCAGATCTCAAAATGATGTGTTTCAGTTACATAGTGGACTTTTTGTAGGTTACTGTTCTTACTAAAATGGACTCATAATGTTCTTTGCTTCCTTTTACATCTCAGAAGTTTGTAGAGGCCCTGTGTTAGGACATGGGAAAATCCTTAAGGACTATGCCCCCTACCGAAGTAACAGTGAGTGATGTTAATGGTCTTCTCCACTATAGAACTCTGGGAACAAAGACTTAGAAGTGACATGGGAGGAGCATCCATAACTTCCTGTTGAGCCCCTCTTTAACGAAGGGCAAGCATCCAAGAGGTGTGTGCTATGGTTCATATGGTCATGGGAAGTTTTCCTGGATTTACAGATTATCAGCGTGCATGCAGCCCGACCTATAATTTCAGCTTTACAAGCTCCACATACAAAATGGAAACACAGGAGTTGACAGTTACCAAGACTACACTGAATGTCAGTTGCTATGGAGTAGAGAAAGAACATTGCAGAAAGAGGCCCTGGTCAATAGAAACTGAGAAAACACTTGGGGGTGGCTAAAAGACAAAATAATGGCGTGGGGACAGTTGGAAATACTGTGAGTCATGGAGCACAAAATAAGATTCTCCAATTAGGCCTGCTTCTCTCTCAGGATGCCTTTAATCGGTGTTTCCTCAACATTTATGTGTTTAATTATGTAGAGCAATTATGAAGTTAAACCAACAGCCTCTTAGAGTGACTTTTCAGTCACTCCTCCTAAAGAATCCCAGTTCAGTTAGCCCTGGCCCTGGGTTTACTTCCCTCTCTTCTTTCACTCCCTGCCTTCTGCTTCGCTAATCCCCTACTTCCCACTCAGCCTTTCAAGGCCAGCAGAACACCAATCACCAGCAATAACACAACCTTTTTCAAACCATCACATTTTAAATAACCTACACAGCACTTAAATCCAGTTGTACCAAAAGGAAATGATATCAAACTGGTGACTTTTTTAAATCAAAGAGATGGAATCTTAAAAGAACAAGCACTGGTGGAAAACCCACGACGTAGGATTTTTCAGTTGACCAAATTTGTCATAAACCATGCAGGAGAGCCTGGCTTCTATTGTCCAATTTTAGTATGGAAATTTCTTTTTTCTCTTATACCAAACTTGATAATGGAATTCCTCCAAGACCCTATGTTGTCTTATTTGCTATCTGTAATTGTTTTTACTTTATTTCATTCATTCATTGAGCAAATAATAACTGAACATCTACCATGTGCTAGGCATTGTTTTGGCTCTCACAATACACCAATGAGTAAAACAGACAAACATGATCCATTCCAAAAGGGAGAGAAAGAAACAATGAAAAATTCACATTATCGGTAAGCAGGACCATACAGTGTGTTAGGGGAGGGGAAGTAATAGAGGAAAAAGAAAAAGTAGAGCAGGGTAAGAGGGATGGGTGGCATGTGGGGTACAACTTTTAACACAATAGTTAGGGTAAGCCTCATTTTGGAGGTGACAACTGAGTCAAGACTTGAAAGAAGAATCTGGGAAGTCCGCCTGTGATAGAAGGGCATTCACCCAGAAGAAAGGAAGGAAGAGCCAGATGACCCTCATACATATGTCCCTTCTGTATTATGAACCTACAGTGTAGATCTGTCAGCTTCTGCAGCAGCCCTGACCTCTATTCCTGGCCACTCACTATCCATTCACTATCTATGGCTCAGGTCTCGGCACAGTGAAACACAAAAGCTTCCTAACTGTCAAAATGAATGTAGAAGAAGACAGGGCTCTGTGGCGACCACCAGGAACCTCCCTTCGAACACTCCTGATCCTTGTCCTTTAACTGGAAGAAACTCAAATAGATGACATGTAGCTCTGCAGGAAACGGTTTGTCCTCTTCCATTGCTGAAAAGCCCTCCTGGTTGCTTTTCATTACTTTTAACTATTAATTAATTCTGGGCATAGCATCCCTTACCACATCCTCAAAGCTACATAACTCCCTTTGTTCTCTCCCTTGGCCCCGGGTCCTTCCCTCTCCCCACAAAGCATCTGTTTTGCCATCAGAGCTAATCTTCTGGCTACTCCCCAGCCACCAAGCTGCACGGCACAGCAGCCCCGTTCCCTTCCATCCTCTCCCACCCCATACTCCTCTGCACCAAGATATGGACTTCTGGGGAGTGAAACTTGGAAAATTACATCACAGGTATGAAGAACAGCCTGTGAAAACAACAAATAACGATATGGCTTTGGGTTAAGAGAGACTGGGGACTTCATTATTCCTCTTTTTCACATTGTGCAGAGGCAGACTTCTCCCTTCTTGCTGAAGAAGCTTTCAAACTATGGCATAATCAGCAAATCAAGCTCTCCTTTAGGCCAGCAGCCTGTGCAGGGTTTAATGACATGGGGGAGGGAACACTGACTGCCTGTGGCCAAAGCCTGCAGGAAGATAACCAAGAGGCTTGACCCGAGACAGCGATTCCCAAGCTGAATGATCTTGACTCTTGAGTTTGTAGAACTCTTAACTTTCTAAGTATACAAACCATAGAAAAGTATTGTTATAAATGAATTACAAATACTGGGGGCAAATCCCCTGGAGTTAATAATCTCAGTAGTCGGTGTGATTGTATAGGAAACACTGTTCTTGTCCCATAAGGAAAGTCTGGGTGCGGACCCTGACTGTCCATTCAAATGGACACACACCCAGGGCTGCAGATAGTGAGAGTACTTACCAAAGCAGCCAGTCTCTTGATAAAAGCTCTAATTATTAATGTGAATAGCACTTTTAACATCTCCAGAACAATCCTTCAAAATGAGTGAAGAAGAACTGAGAAACTGACTGGAGTGGCTTCCTTATGGGTAAGCATTAACTTAATATAGTCTTAGGAAGAACTCAGAAATTTGGTCTTTAACAGGCTATTACAGAAATTCATTTCCTTTATTGGGAAAATACTTTGTGCCTACACATCTCTATGTTATAGCTAGCAAATGCATTAATTAACATCCTGATTAGACTTCTATCACTAGGGATAATTTGGGGGGATAAGAAATTATGAAAGAAGATGACCCATGCAAAGTGCCTATTCTGCTTGACACAAGAGCAGAATATGTAGGGTTGATGGGTCAGGACAAATATATGAGAATATTAATTCAAGCACATAAAATCCCTACGTCAGTTTTCAGAACCAGAAAATTTTAAAGCTGAAGAGGACCTTAAAGATCCCAATTCTATTCCCTCATTTAGGATTAAGAGAAACTGAAGCACAATGGTACAGCTCATCAGGTGCCTTCTAGAGCACAGAGCACGCAATCTGAGATCGCACGGCCTGAGTGGCCCTGGAACCCAGAGCACTGCTGGTGGAGAAGGTCACACGTCAGGTCTGCTGGGTGCCCAAGGGGGCGACGAGAGGGGCCTTGTTCTAAGCATCTATAAAGACAAGGACAACGATAAGGATAATAGCTCTGACCAAAAGCAAACTGGTGAACAAGTATCTGGAGCCTGATCCTGAGCTCACAGAGAAAAGGACTACCTTGGAGTGGTTGTACTCTGAGACTCTGTGTTCCATGTCCTAGCACAGATGCATTCTCCATTCTTAGTCCCATTAGGTCCTGGGCCCACTCTTGCATGGAAGGAGGTCTGGCTTCTTTGTCCTTTCTCCTTCCTCATCCACATCCTCATGTATCCTCTTCTGCTGTGCTTCTGGTAGCCACTGGTGTGAGGCAAGATACTGAGGTTCAAGTTTGGGCTCAGTGAGGAGCAAAGGGACTCCAAAAACTTCAGCTTACTGGTACTTTTCACATATACAACATGACCCTGGACTTATTTATAGACACGTCAGGGGCCACAAAGGAGAGAAGAGTGATTGGCAGGGCAGAGTCTGCACGTATAAGGTATCCCTCCCAAATACCATTTGAGCATGTCCAAATCAAGTGGACAGGTCTTCCCCTGGCTGAGAATGGAGCAATCCTAGCACTAAAAAGTTAAGTACAGTTATGAATTATGAACCTCTAAAAATTAGGAAGCGGTACAACCATTTAGATAATAAACAAATTTTTTTTCAACAGGGGAAAGTCTCTTATTTACAACAGAATGCCAACTGGTCAGTGCCAAAGTTGGAAAATCATCATTTACAAGCATCACGGTAACGACTGGATCAGACAAGGACCATCCATAATGCTAAATTGAGGGGAAACAACTGACAATGAGCACGGTATCTGCAGGGTCTTAAAGTGCCTCCCACAGAACATTTATTAGTTGCAAAGGGGGGAAAAAGGTAATGGCACAGTAGATGAATCAGACAATATCCTTTCAGGATGATGAAAATTAGCATCACTTAATGAGAATTTTTGGGCATAGTGTGCTTCCAGAGGTGATATCATAATGTTTCTTCTGTAGTATTCCTACTTGAAATGCATACTATCTAAATCTAATCACAAGGAAATATCAAAGTAAAAATGCGGAATGTCCTATTAACTAAGGAAGAGCGGTACTCTTCACTGTCATGGAAGACACAGAAAGACTGTGGGAATATTCCAGTGGAAAAAGACTCCAGAGCAGTCAGGCACTTTTCCATTCTTCCCTTTGAGAGAAATCAAGCCTGGGGTTAATAATAGGGTTTATCGTTCCTTAAATGAATAATGTACAGGTAGAAAATCAGAAGTTGTTTTGTTTTTTAATTCACAGACTTCTTACACAACCTAGTTCATGCTGAGTCTTACAAAAATAAAGAACAATTAGCCCTCTCCTCGAAGATGAGCCTGCCATTCAGCCACAATCCCATTTTGCCACTGGGCTTTGCTTAATACTTTTTTTCTAAATTGTGAATTCACAGCATTCTGAACACAGCCTTTGCTCTGTAGAAAAATGGATTTGTGTTTTTATCATAGAAATAGATTTACATTGGGGCACCTGGGTAGTACAGTTGGTTGGGCATCTGACTCTTGATTTTGGCTCCGGTTGTGATCTCAGGGTCCAGGGACAGAGTCCCATGTGGGGCTCCATGCTCAGTGAGGAGTCTGCTTATCCCTCTCCCTCCCCTTCTGCCACTTTCTCCCCACTCTTCCTCTCTAAAATAAAGAAAATCTTTTTAAAAAAATAGGTTTACATTACATTATAGAAATGGATTTAGGGGTGCCTGGGTAGCTCAATGGGTTAAAGCCTCTGCCTTCAGCTCAGGTCATGATCCCAAGGTCCTGGGATCGAGCCCCGCATGGGTCTCTCTGCTCAGCAGGGAGCCTGCTTCCTCCTCTCTCTCCACCTGCCTCTCTGCCTGCCTCTCTGCCTGCTTGTGATCTCTGTCTGTCAAATAAATAAATAAAATCTTAAAAAAAATGGATTTATACTTGCGTTATCCTACTTTGGTTGGTATATCTTTCTAACTGCTATACCTTTCTAACTGGACTTTCAAAATACAGTACATTTGGAGATACACAGTACATAAAGTAAAAATAACTTCCTTCATGAAGCTGGGCATAGCTGACTTTGATCTGAAGTCCTAGCTAATTCAGAAAGTAAAAATACAACCTGTAATATCACTTCTTCTACTTTGTGTTATGGACATTATGTATCTAGATCACACTGCTAAAAATAATCACAAATGGATTTCCTGTTCATACTACTTCCCCTTGCCCCACAAACACACAGACGCACACATAGCCTGAAGCTGGAAGGAGTCTTTAGAAATCAAGCAGACTTCTCTCCTGCCTTAAGGTATCAGGAGCCCAGATGGGGCCATCACAGCCCAGTGGTCCAACAAGTGACTTAAATTCATGCAGGTAGGTAACAATAATATGGGATTAAGATCCTCCAGTGGCTCAGAGCAACATTCTACTCTTCTAAACAAATGTGGGACATCACTAAATTACTGCATTTTATGGTCAAGCTCTCCAGCTCATCTTGCGAATCCTTAATACGGTTTGATTCATTACATTTAATTTCCCACCATTTGAAGAGTCCCAATGCTCCCCTCATTGTAATAAAAATAAAGGTTTGTAAATGTTGCGCCAAAATAACAGTAGAAAGATTCACAGTGATAAAGAGCCACCCAAACAGAAGATAGTGCTTTACTGTGCATTAGTTGGATTTACTAGTGGCAAATCTACAAGAGGTACATTCATGTCAGACAAAATGGACAAAAACCATAACCTTCCCCCGGCTCCAGTGTCTCCAAGCACAAAAGCAGCTACATTGATACAGCACAGCAGCTCTGGAAAATAACCTCTGGCTTTACATCCAAGCCAGAAGCTGAGATCTTGGGGGCATGAAGAAATGAGAAAGAGTGTTGGGGAAAAGCTACTGTCATGAGCATATTACACCTTTTAAGCAGTGAGAAATTCATTTAATAAATCGATTGAAGTCTGAAATCTAATTAAATCTAAAAGAGGGAGCAAACTGAAATGCAAATAAGTTCACGCTTCAATTGTATACAAGGAAGCTCTGCCGTGCGTGCCCTCAATGATGCATTACCCAAAGTGCTTTCTGGGTTCATTAAAGCAGTGAGGCAACGTGCCATGAATTATTTCTACACTCTGCCTCAGACACAAATATCTTCATGCAGGCGATCTGGCCACTTTCCCCTTCCCAGTCAAGGTGAATGAGACGTGTGGTTCTCAAGGGCTCTGAGCGTGGCTGTAATAGCCAAGCTAAAACTTAGTAAGCCAACACGCATACCTTGATTCAGAAGAACAATGAAGCATTTTTCTAATTACTGGCACCCTATATTTAAGATAATCTGAATGTGCAAGACTAATAATGCAGAATGGCCAACCGCATTCTAGAGACCAGTGCTCCAGTTAGTTTGATCTCAGGCTAGAGCACATCTTCAGATAGGCACCAGCGCCACTGGGTCCCGCTATCTCCAGGTTTAGCTGGCTCTCAGAAGCAGCAAACAAAGCGGCCAAATCCCAGGAGCTAGGCTCCATTTGTGAAGTGGGAGTGTTGCAGGGGCCAGGAAGGTGCTGGAAAGTTCTTTGAAGATGTTAGCAAATGACTGTGTCGAAGCTTAACTCCGGGTTATTGCAACACCCCTCACTGGCTTATTGCTTCTGCCCTTGACCCCAAAGACTAGTCTCATAACAGAGTATAGTGTCACTGTCAACTCAAATCCCTTCAATGTCTCCCCATCTATGGCGGTTAATTTTTTTTCAAGCTCTTATTTAAATTCCAGTTAGTTAACATACAGTGTTATATTAGTTTCAGATGTACAATATTGTGTTCAACATTTCCATACATCACCCAGTGCTCATCACAGCCAAGTGACCTCCTTAATCCCCATCACCTGTTTCACCCACCTCCCTTCTGGTAACCATCAACTGGTTCTCTATAGTTAAGTGTCTATTTCTCGGTTTGCTTCTCTCACTCTTTTCTGCCCTTTGCTCCTTTGTTTTGTTCCTTAAATTCCAAATGAATGAAATCAACTGGTATATGTCTTTCTCTGAATTATTTCACTTAGCATAATATGCTAGCTCCATTCATGTCATCACAAATGGCAAAATTTCATTTTTATGACTAATATTCCATTGTGTATATATATGTATATGTGTGTGTGTATATGTGTGTATATATGGGTATACACACACACACACACACACACACACACACACATCTTTATCCATTCATCAGTCGATGGACACTTGAGCTGTTTCCATAATTTGGCTATTGCGGATAATGCTGCTGTAAACATCAGGGTCTTTTGAATTAGTATTTTCATATTCTTTGGGTAAATACCCAGTAGTGCAGTTGCTGGATTGTAGGGTAGTTCTATTTTTAACTTTTTGAGGAATTTCCATACTGTTTTCCAAAGTGACTGTACCAGTTTGCATTCCTACCAACAGTGCAAGAAGATTCCCCTTTCTCCACATCCTCACCAACACTTCTGGCTTCCTGTTAGCCATTCTAACTGGTGGGAGGTGATATTTCATCACAGTTTCGATTTGCATTTCTCTGATGGTAAGTGATGATGAGCATCTTCTCATGTGTCTCTTGGCCATCTGGAGGTCTTTGGAGACGTGTCTGTTCATGCCTCTGCCTATTTTTTTTAAATTTTTTTTTAATTTTATTTATTTATTTCATAGAGAGAGATCACAAGTAGGCAGAGAGGCAGGGCCTCTGCCTATTTTTAAATTGGATCATTTTCTGGGTGTTGAGTTTTAAAAGTTCTTTATGTATTTTGGATACTCACCCTTTATCAGGTATGTCACGAGCAAATACCTTCTCCATTCTGTAGGTGGCCTTTTAGTTTTGTTGATTGTTTCCTTCACTGTGCAGAACCTTCCTATTTTGATGTAGTCCCAATTTTTCATTTTTGCTTTTGCTTTCCTTGCCTCAGGAGCCATATGTAGAAAGAAGCTGCTATGGCTGATGTCAAAGAAGTTACTGCTGTATTCTCTTCTAAGATGTTTATGCTTTCCTGTCTCACATTTAGGTGTTTAATCCATTCTGGATTTATCTTTGTGTACGGTATAAGAAAGTGGTCCAGTTTTCCCAAGGCCATTTAAGAGACATTCTTTTTTCCTATTGCATACTCTGCCTCCTTTTTCAAAGATTAATTGACCAGATAATTGTGGGTTTATTTCTGGGTTTTCTATTCTATTCCACTGATCTATGTGTCTATTTTTGTGCCAGTACCATACTGTTTCGATTACTACAATTTTATAAATTGAAGTCTGGAATTGTGATGCCTCCAGCTTTGCTTTTCTTTTTCAAGATTGCGTTAGTTATTTGGGGTCTTTTTTGGTTCCATACAAATTTTAGGATTGTTGGTTCTAGCTCTGTGAAAAATGCTGTGGGCATTTTGATAGGGGTTGCATTAAGTGCGTATGTTGCTTTGGAGAGTATAGACATATTAACAGTATTTTTTCTTCCAATTCATGAGCATGGAATGTCTTTCCACTTCTTTGTGCTGTCTCCAGTTTCTTTCATCAGTGTTTTACAGTTTTCAGAGTACAGGTCTTTCACCTCTTTGGTCAGGTTTATTCCTAGCTATCTTACTGTTTTTGGTGCAATTGTAAATGGGATTGTTTTCTTAATTTCTCTTTCTGCTGCTTCATTATTGGTCTATAGAAATGCAACAGATTTCTAGTACATTGATTTTGTATCCTGGGACTTTAGTGCATTCATGTATCAGTTCTAGTGGTTTTTGTTGGGAGTCTTTTAGGGTTTCTACATAGAGTATCATGTCATCTGCAAATAGTGAAAGTTTGGCTTCCTCCTTGCCAATTTAGATGCCTTTTCTTTCTTTTTGTTTTCTGATTGCTGTGCCTAGAACTTCAGTACTATACTGAGTAAAAGAGATGAAAGTGGGCATCCTCGTCTCGTTCATAACCACAGGGGAAAAGCTCTCAGTTTTTCCTCATTTAGGAAGATACTAGCTGAGAGTTTTTCATGTATGGTCTTTACTATGTTGAAGTATGTCCCATTTAAACATACTTTGTTGAGGGTTTTTATCATAAATGGATGTTGTACTTTGTAAAATGCTTTTTGTCTATAGAAATCATCATATGGTTCTTATCCTCTCTTTTATTAATGTATCATATTGATTGATTTGTGATTATTGAACATGGTGGTTAATTTTATGTGTCAACTTGACTGGCTAAGAGATGCCCAGATAGCTGGTAAAACATTATTTCTGGGGGGGTTGTGGGGGGTGGGATTATGGACATTGGGGAGGGTATGTGCTATGGTGAGTGCTGTGAAGTGTG
Organism: Enhydra lutris kenyoni; assembly: GCF_002288905.1. Classification (NCBI taxonomy): domain Eukaryota; kingdom Metazoa; phylum Chordata; class Mammalia; order Carnivora; family Mustelidae; genus Enhydra; species Enhydra lutris. The sequence continues at coordinate 841,901 of NW_019154175.1, forward strand.
TAAACCTGGCGATTCACAGACCTGTACCCCTGGGGATAAAAATATATTATATGTTTATAAAAAATAAAATTAAAAAAAAAAAAAAAAAACCATTATTTCTGGATGTGTCTGTAAAGGTGTTTCCAGAAGAGATTAGCATTTGAATTACTAACGTGAGTAAAGATGATGGCCCACCCCGATGTGGCTGGGTATCATACAGTCCACTGAGGGCCTGATTAGAACAAAAAGGCAGAGAAAGGGCACATCTGCTCTCTGCTTGAGCTGATACATCTTCCCTTGTCCTCAAACATCAGTGCTACTGAGTCCTAGGCCTTCGAGCTTAGACTAGGACTTACATCATTGGCCTCTTGATTCTTGGGCCTTTGGACTAGGACTTAGAACATCAGCTTCCTGGTTCTCAGGCCTTCTGACTCAAGACTAAATTTATCCATTCGCTTTCCTGGTCTTACAGAGGCAAACTGCAGCATTTCTTCATGACTGCATAACCCAACTTCTGTATAAAAGTCACTGTCTTGCAATCGATCAATCTCTCTCCCGCGCACCACATATATACACATACATACACACATATACGCATGTACCTGTGTATGCATCTCCTACTGGTTCCATTTCGCTGAAGAATCCTAATAAACCCTCTCCAATTTAAAAAAAGGAAAGAAAGAAAACCAATGACCCTCAAAGCTCTTACCCGACCTGCCGTTCCTCTCACTCCCCTCTCCCACCACTCTCCTCTGACCACTCCACACACCACTGTATCACACTGGCCTCCTTGCTATTCCTTGCACACTTCAGGCATACTTCCAGCCCAGGGCCTTTGCACTGGCTGCACCCTCTCCCTGGAACACTTCCCCAGGCACCCACATGACTCATTTCCTCTCCTCCAAGTCTTCTTCAAATGTCACCTTCTCACTGAGGCCTACCCTCATCACTCCATTTACAGTTGGTCTCAATTTGCCTACTCACTAAGATTTTTAACTCCAAAATAAATATTTGAGGCACTTCTGCAGTCATTCACAGCCAAGCTCAAGGTGGCAAGTAGATTAAGTCACCCAATGCCACAGGCCCAGCTCAGGGAGGACAACGTGACACTTGGACATCTTGCTTCAGTCAACATCACAAATGAGGGTCCTTTTTGCAGTCTGTCTAGTGCTATAGTTTTGCACTTCTTTGTTTCTTATTGGTGACCCCACTGTAGGGAAAAGCCCCCAGATACAGTGCTAAAATGCTGTCTGGTGCTCCTAAGCCCCAGAAGGCTGTGATGTGCCTTACTGAGAACAGATGTGTGCTATAGAAGATTCACTCAGGCATAAGCTACAGCACTGTTGGCCAATAGTTCAATGTTAATGAATCAACAATATATATCAAGTGTCGTTAAACAAAAACGCACATTAAAACAAGGTTATGTATTGACTGGTTGTCAAATGTTGTGATTAAAGGCTCACAGGAACCCAACACTATATCTCCCTTAGGAGCGATGGTTTAGTTATTTGCTAATTCAGGGTTCACAGCAAACTTTATCTGAGCATTGCAACCCTTTCCCCGGACTCCAGATCCCCCTTACCAGACTCTATTCTTTCCACAACATGTATTAGGTCCTAGCACACCATATTACTTACTGTATTTATTATTACCTGTCTCACCAGCTAGAAAGTAAACCCTATGACAGTGCACACTGTTGCTGGTTTTGTTCATACTCTGTCCCCAACACCTAGCATAGTTTCTGGCATAGAACAGGAGCTCAGCAAATACTTGTTGGATCAGTGAATGAACAGGTGGAGGGAGAGTCAGAACTTTCCCTGAAGCAGAGGTCTGAACAAGAACATCCCTGAAGTCACATAGGTAGGTATCCAGAAACACAAGGAATAAGGTGGGAATTCTGGCCTACAGAGTGTCTAAGGCAGGGAAGTAGGAGAAATAGTTCAAGGTCAGCTGGGACCAAAGGAAAGGAGGCTGGATGAAACAAAAAGAGTTTGCCTGCAGGCTCCAAAGCTGAGCCCAGATGGACATAGCAGGTTTCGAAGGGTAGACTGTACATTTGAAATGGTACAGGCCACTGAGGGGCACAGAAGCCAATGGGGTCCAAATGGAGAGAAATGGGGGTGCCAAGCATTGTCAATATTTCCTGTCTCTCTACATGGTTGCTACAGAATGGCTAGGGCAATCATTAACCCTTGATAAATAAAATCCCTGATGCTGGTTCCCAGGAGTAAGCCCAGAGTCGCCTATGTAAGCAGCAGCTGTACCACACATCAGTAGGGGCCGCGGAGTGTTTGCCTAGGCAACTTTTGACTTGTTGCTCGGCTTTGACTCTCCAGCTTGTGTTCTGTCCATGGGGTCTGTAATACATAGGCCAAGTCTCCCCCTGTCCTCATTCACTAGGTATCAGCTCTCCTGGCAGGTAACTGTCCCTCATTCTACCCAAAATGAACTTCTAAAAGGCTACACAGCTTATATCTTAAGTCAGCTCTCCCTAAATACACATATCTTTAACATCCACATGATTCAATAACAACCAGAATGTGAACCTCATTTAAGATTAAAAGAACAATTAAATTCTAACTTCATCCCAGCAGGTAGGCATCATTAGCCCATTAATAGGTAGAGAAATCAAGGATTAGAGAGGTTATAAGCAATTTGACCAAGGTCACAGACCTAAAAAGGAAAGAACGTGACCCCACATCTGTTGGATTCCAAAGCTCATGCTCTATTTTCTGCACTACATAATTCCATAACTCTCAGGGTTTTTTTTTTTCATTCATTCATTCATTCATTTATTTATTTATTTTCTTTTTTATAAACATATATTTTTATCCCCAGGGGTACAGGTCTGTGAATCTCCAGGTTTACACACTTCACAGCACTCACCATAGCACATACCCTCTCCAATGTCCATAACCCCACCCCCCATTCTCCAATCCCCCTCCCCCATGCAGCCAAGAATACTATATCCAGCTAGGCTATCATTGAAAATAGAAGGAGAGATTAAAAGCTTCCAGGACAAACAAAAACTGAAAGAATTTGCAAATACCAAACCAGCTCTACAGGAAATATTGAAAGGGGTCCTCTAAGCAAAGAAAGAGCCTAAAAGTAGTAGATCAGAAAGGAACAGAGACAATATACAGTAACAGTCACCTTACAGGCAATACAATGGCACTAAATTCATATCTCTCAATAGTTACCCTGAATGTTAATAGGCTAAATGCCCCAATCAAAAGACACAGGGTATCAGAATGGATAAAAAAACAAAACCCATCTATATGTTGCCTACATAACTCTCAGGTTTTTTTTCTGTTTTTTTTTTTTTTTTAAGATTTTATTTATTTATTTGACAGACAAAGATCACAAGCAGGCAGAGAGGCAGGCAGAGAGAGAGGAGGAAGCAGGCTCCCTGGCTGAGCAGAGAGCCTGATGTGGGGCTCGATCCCAGGACCCCAGGATCATGACCTGAGCTGAAGGCAGAGGCTTTAACCCACTGAGCCACCCAGGCGCCCCATAACTCTCAGTTTTTAAATGGATATAAAATATTGCTTGGCTTTCTCCAATAACTTTACGTTAATGGTCACATATTTAAAAAAAATTAATTCACATTTTTCAGGGATTTAATATAATTTCAATTTATTTTTCATGGTATCCATTGACTCTATGATATTTACAACTTTAAAGACATAGCAGTGTAAACCTATTACTAAAATACTTAAAAAAAAAAAAAAAGGCAAACACTCAGTAAATTAAGACCTGCTACTAAAATAGAACCTGGTGTTGTCCCAGCTCTACCACTTACTTCTTTGGGCAAATCATTTAACCTCTCTGGGTTTTTATTCTCCTCACCATCAAATTGGGATAGTAAAATTGACACCCTCCCTGACTGAACAAATAGGACAATAGATGTGGAAGCATTTATGAATACTAAAGTGTCACACAGGCTCAATGATGGTTGTGCCTCTCTTTGGATACATAACTTGTTAGCATTAATTCCCTAAGGGCTTTTGGCTCTGCACCCATAAATCAGTGGCTGGCACACAGTAGGTGCTCAATATATACTCACTGAACAAAGAGAATTTGGACTTTCATAGATAAGCTGTTAAGGCATTTTTTATGATTTATTTAAATAGTCTATAAATGGAAGAGAAAAAATAAAAATAACCTAAAACATTTGAGAATCAAACATGAAGATGCAGAGTAGTTTGGGGAAAGGTCATACTATAAGACATTCTGCTCAATGAGATGCTGATAAAATTTGTGTTAGAAAAGCAGACATATTTTTTGCTACACCTGTTGCCAGGCACCTCCACCAACAGCTCAGTGGTCAGAGCACAGTCATGGGTTTAACCCCACATGGGCCAGCTGACTTGGCACAGAGACTGCCCCCACCCTGATAATCCTCTTACAATTGCTAGTCTCTCCTTATAGAGGGAAGGGCTCTCAACAACCATTCCCAATACCAAGAAAACTTCCCATGTTTGGACAAACAGCATGTTTGAGTTGCATATATGAGAAACTCATTTAAGAATGACCTGTGTGGATTCTTGAGGGCAGCTCCTGTACCTACTCAACATAGTGCTGGAACACTGCTGAGTCCCTTGGGCCAAGGCCCCATTAGATCATGCTCTGATGGGGCACATGGGTGGCTCAGTCGGTTAAGCATCTACCTTTGGCTCAGCTGGTAATCTCAGGGTCCTGGGATCAAGGCCCACGTTGGGCTCCCTGCTCAGTGAGGAGTCTGCTCTTCCTTCTTCTACCCCTCCCTCTCCCTGCCCCCAGCTTGTGTTCTCTCTCTCACTCAAATAAATAAATAAAATCTTTTTTTAAAAGGGAGGGAGGGCCTTGACAGATGAGAGAGAGCTGCTCTCTCTCTCTCTCTGAGTCTTCAGCCAGGACACTGAGGATTTTCCCAGATTCCAACAGTGACCCTAACTCTCCTCTTTTGCTATTCTGGGAGACAAGGATCACAGCCAAATCCCACAGGTAACTCAAGTTGAGGTTCTGGCAGTTTCTTGGCTTTACTGATGGGACTTCGGTGGCTAATGACCTTGAGGAAGAAAAGCACAGAGACCACATTTTAATTGCTAATGATTCTGAGTCAAAGGCCAAGTTCTGCCAGATGATATCGCTAGTAACTTTTAGGAAATTAAATCTGCTGTCAAATAGGAAATGAAACACAGAAAACATAACATATAAAACTAGTCCCTTTAATTTCTCTGTGGATCAGTTTCATGGGACTGAGTAACCACACAACTATTTAAAGGAAATACACCCTTCTTGGGGCACCTGGGTGGCTCAGATGGCTAAGCATCTGCCTTCGGCTCGGGTCATGATCCCGGGGTCCTGGGATTGAGTCCCATGTTGGGCTCCCAGCTCAGCGGGCGTCTGCTTCTCCTTCTCTCTCTTTCTCTCTCCCCACCCCCTGCTTGTGTGCTCTCTCTAATGAATAAATAAAATCTCCTTTTTTTTTTAAGATTTTTTTATTTATTCATTTGACAGATAGAGATCACAAGTAGGTAGAGAGACAGGCAGAGAGAGAGGAGGAAGCAGGCTCCCCGCTGAGCAGAGAGCCCGATGCGGGGCTCGATCCCAGGACCCTGGGATCATGACCTGAGCCGAAGGCAGAGGCTTTAACCCACTGAGCCACCCAGGCGCCCCTAAATAAAATCTCTTTAAAAAATAAAGAAAATACACCCTGTCTCAAATACATGCATCTTGCCCCATTGCAAAACAGTCAATTTCTCACTTGAGAAATCCTGGAGAACCTAACTTATTAAATTGTAGCTCTCAATTTTTACAGTAAAATGACAAACTGCAAGAAGGGTACCTAATCCCTACTACAACAAAAAATAGTGGTCCAGGAAATATATTGCTATTAGGTCAGTTGCCAACTAGACGAGTAACATTACATGCAAGTTTACATCATGATGGCAATGTGTCATAACAGGACTTGGGCTACTGCACTGTGAAGTCTCTGAAAGTCCATTTTCCTCAGTCCCCTGATACAGTACTGCTCCCCACTCCCAGCTGAAGAACCTTGGCTATAACAACACAGCAAGCAGCCTCGCCTGAATGCCGCTAACTCACTCACTAATCATAACACAACTGGCATCTGTAGAATACACATGATGTATATTTTAATTAACTTCTTAGCAAATCTTCTGCAGCTAGCAACATTTCCCAGAAACATAATGACTACTTATATTTATCATCCCTGCTTCAACAGGAAGGTCATGTCCATAGGCGTTGCTTTCCTGAAGTCTAGTAAGCTGAGTCTCCCATATAAATAGTCTCACTGGGAACTACATCCCTCCTTGCAATGGGGCAGCCCTCCCAAAATCCAAAGGTTGTCTGCAGGGTCACAGTCAGCAACCAGGAAAGACTGGGCATTCCTTCCTGGATGGCACAGTCCCTCATCTTTAGGCTTCTCACACACAAGGAGCAATTTTAGGGGAACAGAGGGAAGCAGGCAGAAATGGGAAGAAGTCCACATGTAGGATAACAAGCTGGAGGACAACAGCATTCTGGGGATAACAAATGGGGGAATTAATTTTTCATAGGTTTTTGTGACTACAGACCAGAGGCCTCCCCCATCTGGTTCAAAGTCTACTGTACCAGACTGCTCATTCTTTACCAAAAAGCCACCTGCCAGTCCCCTCCATACCTTGAGGCTGGTTGAACTCATCCTACCTGCCTCTTCTGTCCTTCTGTGGTTTTATGCCCTAGGAACATCAGTAAAAGCTCCCAGTGAACTTCTCCTGGGGACCAGTCCCTGTGACCCATGCGAATACTCATACTTATAGTCACTCATGGCCATTATCTAGGTAGTCTACAGAGTCAGGGCAAATCAGGAAGGAGGAATCCTTAGGATTCACCTAGCCCAGTCCATTGCCTTCTAAATTTTAATGTGCATATAGTGTCCCGAGATCTTGTTAAAAAGCAGATTCTAATTCAGTAGGTCTTGGGTGTGACCCAGGATCCTGCATTTCTAGCAAGTTCCCAGGAGAGTCTGATGCTGTGGTCCCTTAGACCATATTTGGAACAGCAAGGATCTAATGCAAGGCTCTTGCTAAATACAGACACTTCCTCCATTAAAGTAAAATACCATATAGAAAATAAGTAAGGAGTGATAGCCTCTGGCCTCCAAAAGCTAGACACAATGACTCTATTAACAAATATAAGTGTTAGAATATGTGAACCTTGTACAAAGTACCATAAAGCAAAGAGGAATGAGAAATCCCTCTGCCAGGGGGTGGGAGTGGAGCATAGCTTGAGAGGAAACGTGACACTGCAGCTGGCACCGAATTGTACAGTGGGAGGCATCATATCTGATAGAAGGAAGAGGACCATGGTGAGCCTTATAGCCCCAGGAGGCCAGCCCCAAAGTTATGAGGGTCTGTGGGTGAACAGGGTGGGCTGAACTGAGAAACAAGGACTAGTTCTTACTGTAATAGAAGGTGAGTGAAAGGAACTGGAAATAGCAGGTTGGAGCCAGGTTTGCCTGTCATACTTAAGAATAAAACGTTTTCTTTTTTAAGATTTTATTTATTTATTTGACAGAGAGACACACAGTGAGAGAGGGAACACAAGCAAGGGAAGTAGGAGAGGGAGAAGCAGGCTTCCCACGGAGCAGGGAGCCCGATGTGGGGCTCGATCCCAGGACCCTAGGATCATGACCTGAGCCAAAGGCAGACACCTAACTGACTGAGCCACCCAGGTGCCCTAACATTATTTTCAAGCATGACAGGCAGAAAAAAAGTCTTAACTTTTACTCTGCAGGCCTACTATAGTTTACAATACTTAGTAGAAGGCAGAGTATCCATCTTAGTCAATAGGTAAGAAGTTGGACTGTATCAGAACATTTTGCTAGCATTTCGAGAGAAAATCCTTTGAATGTCTACTACAGTCGGGTGGATCAAAAAGAAGGTGGCAGGGATATTGATCTGAAATTCTCCCTTTTGGTGGGATCTCTGCCTGGTTTGGGGGTCAGGGTAATTCTGGCTTCATAAAAAGAGTCTGGAAGTTTTCCTTCTGCTTCAATTTTTTGAAACAGCTTCAGGAGAATAGGTATTATTTCTTCTTTGAAAGTTTGGTAGAATTCCCCAGGGACTCGAAATGGATAAAAGACTTCAACGTGAGGCAGGAATCTATCAGAATCCTAGAGGAGAACATAGGCAGTAATCTCTTCAACATTGGCCACAGCAACTTCTTTCAAGATATGTTTCCGAAGGCAAAGGAAACAAAAGCAAAAATGAACTTTTGGGACTTCATCGAGATCAAAAGCTTCTGCACAGCAAAGGAAACAGTCAACAAAACAAAGAGGCAACCTACGGAATGGGAGAAGATACTCGCAAATTATAGTACAAAGGGCAGATATCCAAGGTCTATAAAGAACTCCTCAAACTCAACACACACAAAACAGATAATCATGTCAAAAAATGGGCAGAAGACATGAACAGACACTTCTCCAAAGTATACAAATGGCTAACAGACACATGAAAAAATGTTCATCATCATTAGCCATCAGGGAGACTCAAATCAAAACCACATTGAGGGGGTGCCTAGGTGGCTCAGTGGGTTAAAGCCTCTGCCTTCGGCTCGGGTCGTGATCTCAGGGTCCTGGGATCGAGCCCCACGTCGAGCTCTCTGCTCCGCAGGGAGACTGCTTCCTCCTCTCTCTCTCTCTGCCTGCCTCTCTGCCTACTTGTGATTTCTCTCTGTCAAATAAATAAAATCTTAAAAAAAAAACCACACATTGAGATACCATCTTACACCAGTTAGAATGGTCAAAATTAACAAGATAGTAAACCACGTGTGTTGGAGAGGATGTGGAGAAAGGGGAACACTTTTACACTGTTGGTGGGAATGCAAGTTAGTGCAGCCACTTTGGAAAACAGTGTGGAGATTCCTTAAGAAATTAAAAATAGAGATTTCCTATGACCCTGCAAATGCATTACTGGGTATTTACCCCAAAGATACAGATGTACTGAAAAGAAGGGCCATCTGTACCCCAATGTTCATAGCAGCAATGGCCACAGTTGCCAAACTGTGGAAAGAACCAAGATGCCCTCCAACAGACAAACAGATAAAGAAGATATGGTCCATATACACTATGGAGTATGATGCCTCCATCAGAAAGGATGAATACCCAACTTTTGTATCAACATGGATGGGACTGGAAGAGATTATGCTGAGTGAAATAAGTCAAGCAGAGAGAGTCAATTTTCATATGGTCTTGCTTATTTGTGGAGCATAAAGAATAACATGGAGGACATGGGGAGATGGAGAGGAGAAGTGAGTTGGGGGAAATTGGAGGGGGAAACGAACCATGAGAGACTGTGGACTCTGAGAAACAAAGTGAGGGTTTTGGAGGGGCCGAGAGTGGGAGGTTGGGTGAGCCTGGTGGTGGGTATTACGGAGGGCACGTATTGCACGGAGCACTGGGTGTGGTGCATAAACAGTGAATTCTGGAACACTGAAAAGGAATTTTAAAAAATAAACAAAAATTAAAAAAAAAAAAAAAGAAGGTGGCAGGTAATGAACCTGTAGCTATAGCAGACTGAAATCTCAGGACTTAGAAAACTATAACACTAAATATTTTTGCCTTTCTTCTTGGTATAATAGGAAAAGGAAATCTATTCATTCATGGTGCTATTGAATGTATGAATTTTCACATAGCCATCTACAAGCAAATGCATTTATGCATCTAAACCTTTCTGGATAAAAAGGATTAGGGTTTAGATTTTAATATAGTAAGAACATGCTACCAGCGTGATCCTGGACACCTTACTTACTGCTCTGGTTCTCAGGCAGTGATGATAATGTCTAAATCCTTACTCAACATTACTATAACAAGAATAATTCTAAAAGAGACTTTTTGAAAACTAAAACAATATATTCTGTTCCCAGCAATCCCTAATTCCTCATCCAAGTACTCACAAAACTATGTCTAACTGAATCAGATCTTAGAGTATTCTTCCCTGTAGTACAGAAAGAATACCCCCTTCTACTATAAGAGCTGGGCCATAAAGCTACCTGCCCTAGAGAAGAATGTCAAAAGAGAAGGTAGGAGGGGGAAGTAGAAAATCTATCTCTGTGACACAGTGAACTGCGGGAAAAGATGGAAGAGGACAGAAGAACTCACAAACATGTCCGAAAAGGGAAGGTTATATATAGGTGGAAGTAAAAACCCAAGCAGAGAAGCTCTGGCTTTCCTTTCTGGTCCAAACTGCGATAGACCACCTGAAGAATGCTCTTTATAACAAAGGGTGGCCATACTGGGGTAAATATTGTTAGGCAGAGTAAAGGAAAGAACCTAGTTGCTATTGCTGAGCTTCCTTCAGCAGCCTTATGGCAAGAAGACATAAAGAAACTCCTACATTGAAGGTAGGAAGATGTGGGCCAGTAAAACTGGTTTAGGGACACCTGTGATGAATGGTGAGTGAGACCACTGCAAAGTGTAGTGCATGGCCTTGCAATGGCCTGGCTGAGACTCAAAGGGGTCTGCCTAGTCAAGAAGAACTTGGGTGAAGCCCAGTCAGAAAGATAGGAAGTCTGGGCCCTAACCACAACATGCACACCAGCTTCCACTCATTAGACCCCACACTGGTTCCTGGGGTCAGATCAGATCCATTGTCCTATGAGCCCATTTTAATGGGGCTTTTGTCCCCACCACTTCACTAAGACTACTGTTGTCAAGGTCACCATGACCTCCATGGGAGGCCAACTCCACAATGTCAATCCTCATCTTCCTTTACAACTTTAGGTTGGGATCTGAAGAAGATTGAAGAAAGGAGCAATGAACTTAAAGATAAGCCAACAGACAATACCCTCTTCTCCCCAGCCCATTTCTGGTACTATTAATTTCTTTGTATAGATATAAGTATTCCATTTGGCTTTTTGCTTCCTTCTGCTTGAAGAACTTCCTCAGCCTTCTGGTCTGCTGGCTAAACTTTAATTTCTTTCTTTCTTTCTTTCTTTTAAATGTATTTATTTTGCCTTTAATTTTAAAAGACATCTTTACTGGATATAGAATTCTATGTTGACAGTTTTTCTTTTTCAGTATCTTAAAGATGTCTTTCCATTATCTTTGGCTTGCATGGTTTCCTTTTTTTTTATATATATAGATATTTTAAAAATTTATTTATTTGATAGCAAGAGAAAGAACACAAGAAGGCAGAGGGAGAAGCAGGCTCCCTGCTGAGCAGAGAACCCAATGCGGGGCTCAATCCCAGGATCCCAGGATCATGACCTGAGCTGAAGGCAGATGCTTAACTACCTGAGCCACCCAGGTGCCCTGGCTTGCATAGTTTCTGACAAGAAGCCTTGTGTAATTTCTCTGTATATTGTTTCTTTTTTTCCTCTAACTGCTTTCAAAAAATTTTCTCTTTAACTTTGGCTTCAACATTTTGACTGTGATGTGCCTAGGTGTATTTTTCTTTGTATTTATTTTGTTTGGAGTTCTCTGAGGCCCTTAGATCTGTGGTTTATTATCTCATTAATTTTGGAAATTTTATGGATGCTGTCTCTTCAAATATTTCTTTCATTCCCTTTTCCTTCTGGAACTCCAGTGACACATATGTTAGACTATTTGATGTTATCCTACAGCTCTTTGATGCTTGGTTCTGATTTTCATCTCCCCCCACACCCGCCCCTATTTTTTTTCCTCCTTGTGTTTCAGTTTGAATACCGTCTGTTGGCTTATCTTTAAGTTCATTGCTCCTTTCTTCCGTCCAATCTGACAATGGTTTAGACCAACTTTCCTGGTAAACATGCACTGAGAATGGCGATGTGGGATACCAGGAGCCTTCTTCACTCAAGAAGCAAGGGCCTCCTTCCCCTCATGTGAGGAGTAATGGAGCTGGTCCTGTTCCTTCTAGTCCTGGGCCAAAATGACTCCCATGGCCAGGGCTAGAGACATTAAATAGTATGAAACAAAGAGAGACAGAACAGAGAGGAGAAGCAGTGGATAGGAAGTTCCAGGAGGTTCAAGAATGATAATCTGTAGGTTCAGTTTTTCAGAACCCCCCTTGGGCATAATTTTCCCATTCCAGGTGACAGCTCCCCAGCCGTCTTCAGGGGACTCAGAATGTTAGCCTTATTTCTTTTTGCACAAGCACCACTGATCAGGGGTTCACTCCATCCCAGGCCACTGAGAAGAGAGGACAGTCTCTGCCTTATTCCCCTGTCCCTAAAACTGTGAAGGTCCTCTAAATTTTACTATTTTTGTTGTTGTTGTGGTGGTGGTGGTGGTGGTTTGTAGGTTGTTTTTAGCCTCTAATGAAGAAGAATAGAGCTGTTTTCTTTACTCAATCGCTTCTTTTTTCACCAGACACCATAGAGAAATGCAAATTCCCTCTTGGATTCTAATGCTAAGTCATTCAATACAGAAAAGATTGAAACATTCACACTGTAAAGAAACGAAGAACCTGGAATGCATGCTGTTGCAAGGCGGGCCCAGAAAAAGTCTCAGGCACAACACAGGAAATAGATGACGTGGCAAAAGATGGTATTTTATGTCACCATAAATGCAGTCAGGATGGCAGGTTAACCACTGGAAGTAAGTTAGACCCCCACTTCACATGTAAGTCAATTTTTCTTTTCTTTCTTCTTCAGGAGTGCAGGAGCACAGGCGTTCATTCATCTTTCACTCAGGAAATATGTTTGTTGAGTGCCTACTATGTCCCAGGCACCGTGTTAGATGACAGGAAGTCTGTGGTGAGCAGGTGTTTGAGAATCTACAGAAAAACAGTTTCAGCAACCAGTTGATCCCTAAAGTAGGAATTCCTCCTTACATAAAAATAAATACACTTCAAATGGGCTTCCTCAGCTTATCACCAAAGGCAGAAACTACACAGGCAAAGGAGGAAAGATCTGACCACATACCAATGTTAAACGAAGACATCAAAATTCCTATAAGCATTAAATAGTAAAAGCAGGTTGCACTTTGAATTTAATCCTCAGATCTGAGGTGGAACAAAAAGCAACACTAGTTTGCTGAAGGGAAGGTGTAAATTAGAAATACGATAGTGCTAAAATAAAAAAGAAAGAAAAAGAAAGAAAAAGAAAGAAAAGAAAGAAAGAAAGAAAGAAAGATAGATAGATAGATAGATAGATAGTGGTGGGGAACCAGACGTTTAATGACTGGCAGAGAAGGGGCAATTCTCCATTTTTATTGCCAAATAGTATCTGACCCAGACCAACGTGAGGTAAAGAAACACAGGAGGACAGCCATTACCCAAGCTCCACACAGGAGACACTGGCAAGAAAAATGGAGTCAAGTTTCTATTGTTGGCACCAGATGAACCCCTCTCCTCCCACCTTCATTCAAGCAGCTGTTTCTGGATTGCATAAGGATGCAGGCCCACTGACCCCACAGCACTCAGTTACTCAGGGTTAAATGGCAACCCCCTTTCTCCTCACCCCTGGGAGCACAGAGGCCAACCCACTGCCTGACTGTACCCTTCCCTGTTCCATCTCCCTTTCTAGGGAGTCAGTACATAGATAATCATCATTCTCAGATACCCCCAAAGTCCCAGATCCTGTCACACAAGCCTCATGCTCCAGACCTGGGAGGAGGAATTCACTTCAATTTCATTTCTCTAAAGAGACAGGAAAAGGTGGTGATACAAGTACAGAGTCCAGAGCCACATGCTTGGGTTCAAAGCCCAGCTCTACCACCTACTAGCTGTGTGATTTAAGGAGAATTACTCAACCTCTCTATGTCTCAGTTTCATCATTTGCAAAGTGGGGATAACAGTACCTACACAGAGGAGTTTTGTGAGGATTAAAAAAATTAAATATATAAAAGCACTCAGAAATATGCCTTGCTCAATGTTTTTGCTGCCTGCAGACCCCAGTGCTACTGTTACTAAAATTACTATTATTACTCTCAATATTACTCATTATGAGGACATGTTCTAGAAGGGCTTCACTCCCAGTCTTCCCCTAGGTTCCTCATCTTCCACTGCAGGGCATTAGGATCTGTTCTTCAGCCCCTCCCTCAGACAAATCCTGTCCCCAAAGACAAACAACCCCTCTCTCCTATCAGAGTCTGAATGGAATCGCTTTTCTTCCTTCAACTTTGCAGCTCTCTCCTTCATCTGCTCTCAGGGATGTGGCAGAATGTCTAAAAAAAATAATGACAGGAATGAAGTTAAGAAGGTGTTGACTCCTCATTCCTTTCAAGGAAGACTCATTCCCAAGGAAACCGCAAGCCAACACAGTATTTCGGCACACCAGCCACTGAGAGTCACTGAGACACATACAGGGAGGTAAGGAACATGAGGCAACAGTGTGGCCGAGGCCCGGAACGCCCACAGCAACGACACAGGGGCGCACGCTACACAGAGAAGCTGCACAGCTGTCACACGGAGAAGTTTGAAAAGTTTGCTCTTAAGACCTGATGATGAAGATTTCAGAGAAAAGTGACCATACCTCCTGGCAGCACAGAGTTCCTGAGCACCCACTACAGGCTGGGCCCTGAGGAGGGTGCTGGGGGACACAGGGTTAACCAAGAAGAAGGTCTGATCACTGTCCTCAAAGAGCTTACAGGCTGTTGGATGTGAGCTGGTGGGGACTCAGGGTATCTGTTCCCAGAGGCGGGCACAGTCACATCTCCATTTTCCAGAGAAGGAAACTGAGGCACAGAGAGGTCCCCAGAAAATAAGTAGTAGAGCCAGGATCAAAGCCACAGAGTCAGGCTCCAGATCTGGGCTCTCAGTCACTGGTGAGCAGCCAGAGAGCCCTCCGTCAGAAGCTGCCCAGTATTTCTTGTGCCAGAGCGCTGCTGACTCTGAAAGACCCCAGTCTGAGAGTTTGCTCAGTAATAGGGGGAGGGAATGGAGAGGAGACAGAGTATCTATACTTGAAGTTAAAATAAATCCAGGAACCAAAACATAATAATGGTTCATAAAATCTGCTTCAACTTGGTATTCCACTCTGATTTATGGAAGTCTGCGTTTGGAGAAAAAGGTAAAGCGATTTTGAAATATAACTGTCGGGAAAAGGAAATATGTTATCTAGTCTGTTGAGATGGGATAAGACAGAAGGACCAAATGTGAGGTAATACAAATGTCCAGTAGCTGGAAACTGTATGCTAAAAGAACCCCCTAAAGTGAGGGAGAGTTCAAATCAGTGCAGATTATAGGGAACTCATGCTTTCCTTCTGAAATCCATGCTTTCCACATATTACTTCCCATTTCTACCACCTTCCACCTCCTTCCACTGCCCATGCTATTGGGCCTGTCTTTTCTAGGAAATTTAAAACACAAAACAAAACACACAGTATGAAGTTCACGCACACATCTGTAATTATGATTATTGGCTAACATCTTAGTGTCTACAGTGTAACTGCCCTGTGTTCCTGCGTTAGCTGTGGTCTCACTGAAGCCTCACAACAACCCAGGGAGGCAAGTCCTATGATGAGCTTTATTTTACTGCCTCAGAAAATTGAGGTATTAGGAGATTAAATGACTTTTTGACCAACCACATGGGTGGTGAGGGAGACAGGACTCCACCCCCAGGGCCTGGTGGTCCTCCCCATCCAATGCAGCTGGGGCTCATATAAACACAGAAATGGAAGGGAATATAGACAAGAGTCTTTCTTTCATTCAACAGTAGAGAAAACTGAGAATTGAGTGGATCCATCTCTCCTCTGAGGGCAAAGAGCCCGTGATTTCTCCACCACAGCCTTTATCTCTGAGTTGTCACATCCCAGGCTCAGAGCTGGACTGGAGCCTTTCCTCGGCCAGTCCCATCACTGCCCATTGCTTCCCCAATACCACACACCCACAGGCTGACTTCTCAGTCACCTCTGGCTTTGCTAGATTTGCAAGTGCAAAAAAAACACTTAGAAGCTACTCCTTCCCGAGGACCTACTGAACACCAGACTCTGTCAACCCTCACATTGCCCCTGTGTACCAAGTGCTATTATTATCTCTATTTTAGACATGAAAAGGTTAGCCCAGAGCATTTTAATTATTTACCCAAGTCACACAGTTAGTAACAAGATCTTGGTTAGCAGGCTGCCTGCAAAAAACAGTGAACGCATATCAACGGCACCCTTTCCATCTTTCCCCCTTTATGTTCATGCTGCCCCCACCGCCTACCCAGCGGGGCTGGTGGACAAGGTGTGTCCTTCACTAACTCCTGCAGCCTGAGGTCAGAAATGATTCAAAGGCAGGACTAACACAAAGCCAGCAGTTTGCAGAGCTAGTTTTCATCATCTACCACAGGCCTGGACCAACTCTCACCCAGGCCCTAAATTCTTCTATTGACCTAAAAATTCATGCCATCAATTTCCCACTGAAAGAAGAGGTTCAGGCTCCACCTCAGCCCCAATTCCAAAATGTCCCCACAGATTAAGGTCTAGCAGTACCCAAATTTCTCTGGGTTAGGCAGTGATGCATGAGTTTGCCTATGAAGACCTGAGAGCACCATAATTCAAGAAAGGCAGAGGGCAAGCTGTGCAAAATTCCTGAGATAATTGAAATTGACCCATAACTCACCAGCCACCACGAGAAATTCTATCACTTTGCACACTTTGCTTCCATAGCTAAAAATCAAATCAGGAGAACATGATCAGACTTCTAATTTGAAACCTCGGACATGCAATGTCATCTTTAATGACTCCCAGCAAAAGATGCTCATTACAGATCTCAGCCTACCTAAATTAAAACATGAAATCTAAAAATTAAGCAGAAAATTCTCAATTTCTCAGGTCTGTGAGGTCACAGAAAAATCACACAAGTGGGAATACATGTACTCCTTAGGGTTTTGTTCTGCCGCTAAATATATGAGCAGGAATTATATGAAAGCAAAGAGCTAGAAGGGGAAAAAATAAATAAATAAATAAACCCACCAGGTCTTACCTTTCGGGTCTGGGCTATCTGGGTAAATAGCAATTTTTCATGTCCAATTTGAACTAGCATGTCAAGGAACATTATCTCTCTGCTGATGGCCAGTGTCATCTGTTCTATGATGTAGAGCTCAGACACCTCTGATACAGTAGGCTGCAGGTTTCAAGTCTTCTCTCACTGGTAAGCGGACTGAAATATACTGCAATCAGTCAGCACGGTGTTCAGGTGTGTAAGCTGCCTTTAAAATGGGAGGCTAAAAATTCATCTCTCATCACCAGTTCTAAAGCTCATCCAGGGACACCTGGGTGGCTAAGTCCGTTAAGCTTCTATCTTCAGCTCAGGTCATGATCCCAGGGTCCTGGGATCGAGCCCCACATTGGGCTCCTTGCTCAATGGGAAGTCTGCTCCTCCCTCTCCCTCTGCCCCTCCTCCTGGCTTGTGCTCTCTCTTGCTGTCTCAAATAAATAAAGGCTAAAATAAATAAATAAACCAAATTCAGTATGGACTTTCTAGAAGGTCAGGTAACCACTAGACAATCTGCGAACACGGTTTTTAAATTTCTTCCCTCCACTTCCCATCCACCCTTCCCTTTGTGTCACCGTATGACTGGCTGCCACTGCCCAGAGTAATGTGCATGGCCAGCTTTCACATCTGTTTGAGACTCAGTCCCTTCCAGACCCCTATCCAGGAGGAGGAGGTAATTCCCTGTCTGCAGCAACACCTCGATAGATGGCTCAGAAATATTAAGATAAAGCTAGATGTACAGAAGCTGCAAGTTCAAAACTTTATTTTCCTTCAGTGTGCATTTTACAGAGAAAAGTTAGAGAGTGGGGACCAGGGCTGCTGTAGGGTTAGGCTACCAGATCCCGAATGCAAACGGTAAATTTCCTCTTTAGGACAGGGCAATATCTGCAAACAGTGTAAAAGAGAAGCTATAAGGTTTATTTTTTCAATTCAAAACTATTTCTTCTGAGCCTTAAATTGTGCACTGTAGTGCAGAGTTGACCTCCCTTCCTAAATTCAACTATTTAGTGAGGCATGGTCACGATGTACAAGAACAAAGACCAAGATGTTTCTAAGGATAACAGGCAAACTGGGAAACCCTTTAGCAAACTAAAACTTGTGAAGGGGAAAACCTATCCCATGTAAGCTGAGGGGGGAAAGCCAGGCTAAAAGTCTTGGGTTGCCAGGGTGGCTCAGTGGGTTAAGCCTCTGCCTTCCACTCAGGTCATGATCTCAGGGTCCTGGGATCGAGCCCCAAATCAGGCTCTCTACTCAGTGGGGAGCCTGCTTCCCGCTCTCTCTCTGCCTGCTGCTCTGCCTGTGATCTATCTCTCTGTCAAATAAATAAATAAAATCTTTAAGAAATAAATAAAAATAAATAAAAGTCTAGGTCACTCCCAGAAAAGACCATGTTTGTCACTACATCACAAGCTCTCGTAAGCACTTCCCCCTAGAACTGTATCACTCCCAGGGCTCACCCAGAGCTTCCAGCTCACAGCATCTCCTATCACTCTCTCGCCCACATCTGTCTTAAAACTTTAAGGGGAGGGAGGGAAGACTGTTTCCACAACCTCGAGTCTACATGATTTGAGTCTAGTTCTAACCTAAAATGAAAAAGGTCTTGGCAGATATGCTCTCTCTGCTTTTGTTGTGTGTAGACAACAGAGGTTATTGGACCAAAAAAAAAAAAAATCAATTAAAATAATAAAGGACAAAAAGACAACTACTCTGAATGTGAAATACAGTCAACAGTCCAAACAGCCTCTTGTGACCATCCGTGGGCTGAGCTCTATGGGCAAGGAGCCTGGGTCTAGCATGCCTGCCCAAGAGTCATGGGTTTTCATTATACCAACCGACACAAAAAGCCCTTTAGGAGAATATGCTTCCTAAGAACTGCATGAGGGCGAGCATTCACAGGGAGGCAGAGGAACCATGCTAGGTGCACACCAGTCACTGGAGATAGGACCCCAAATCGTGCTGGGTCCCAACCCATTTGTTTAGTAAATTAATTTTATGAGCAAGTCAGAAGTTAGCAGAGCCCCCCAACCAGGATCACCTTTTAACCAAGAACCCCTCTGTGTCCCCCTGGCTAGAGAAAACCCCTTTGCTAGCATTCTCCAACCCTGCCATTAAAACTGGGCAACCTAGGATCATTGACGTAATTAAGGACAAATCAAAGCAATCCTCTAACATTACTTGCAATAACCATATGAAATTTCTAATCCCAAGAAGCAAACTAAACCAATAACAAAATGCATTTCAGAGGTTTAAAAAACTTCAACATCTATAATCAGCTGCTATGGAAGCTGCTACGGCCCATTGCAGGCTACCTACAACCTTTGTTAACAGCAACATCAGATACGGTAATATTCACTGAGCTCTTCCTCTACCTGGGTCCTCTATCTTCTGCCTACAGAGATGAAATATAAGATGAAAAGTGCCATGTGAATGAGCCAGAACAGCAACTCGAGCAGGGATGAGGCTCGGATTGGGGAAATGGAGGTGTCTAAGACGTGCTGACCCCCACGAGTGAGCAGGTCCCCAGGCTGAGCTTCCTCCACTAGGTCTGCAATTGCAAAAGCAAGCCTGTCACTTATCGCATACTCGGAGTGATAAGAAACACACAGCAGCAAGCAAGACCATCTGGAGAACATTAGAAACAGCAGGGGGCTGAGGGATCTCTTGGAACAAAAACTCCAGGCCAGCCATACGTTTATGGGGCAAAATCAAGAAGAGAAAGAAAACTCAGAAAACACATCTGTCTATCCATGTGCATCAAGTATAGGAACAATAAAAGGATTAAAAAGCTAACATTTGTAAACATCTATGTGCCAAATGCCTTAAATACATCAGCTTATTTAATATTCAAAACAACGCTCAAATATGGGTATAATCACCCTCACTATTATTATTGCCATTTAAGAGAGAAGAAAATTGAAACTTAGAGAAATTTAGTAAATTGTCCCAGATCTGGGAGCTAGTAAATGCCAACAGGGACCTATTCTATTATCCTAATTCTGTTGTTTTTAACTGACAGTCCCACATGGGCAGAGGTCATTTTCTTTTTTTTTTCTTTTTTTTTTTTAAGATTTTATTTATTTATTTGACAGTCAGAGATCACAAGTAGGCAGAGAGGCAGGCAGAGAGAGAGTGGGAAGCAGGCTCCCTGCTGAGCAGAGAGCCCGATGTGGGGCTCAATCTCAGGACCCTGAGATCATGACCTGAGCCGAAGGCAGAGGCTTAACCCACTGAGCCATCCAGGTGCCCCGGCAGAGGTCATTTTCAAGAAAAACAAAAAGCAATAAAATAATCCACTGCAGCCTATCCCAAGTTAGTAAGACACCATTTACACATCAGCCTAAGTGCATTTGTACATAGAGCTGGAGAGAAATTGTCTTATCTCACATTATCTTCACAGCTTGGCAGTAATTTTGAGTTGTTCGGAAAGCACAGATTGTCATCCTATTAGACAGATGAAGAAAGCCGAGTGCCAAGTGTAGCTTGAGTGAGGGACAGAGAAAGGATGGTGGCCCAAACCCTCTGAAGCTCGCCAAGCCATGGCTCCTCCCACTGGACATCCCCAAAAGCCTTTAATAAAACAAACTACTGACCTCCACATCCCCGTGAAACTGAACATGGTGCTCACACAGCGAGGGAGGGGTGGTGGCGTGAGTCCATCCAGGCGCATGAGCAGAGCTGGGACACCGAAGAGCACCAAGTACTTCAGATAGAAGAAGAGCACATGGGCCAACGCCAGTCCTCCTGAAAGATGGGGGAGCTGTGAGACACACAGATAAGCAATAGGGCAATCTCCTGTTCCTGAAAATACACCACCTGCTCCCACTTCTCCACCCGTCCCCTTCCATCCCCTTCCCTCATGCATTACAAAGTTTCCCACATTGGTTTGGAGCAGTAAGAATATTTGAATGAGCAAATATTGAAATCTTCTTTATTACTGTGACAGGCAAGAGGACATCTTGGCAGCCATTCTTCTATAGACACTACATTTAAAAGTGTTTTGTATGTAGTTATGCATTTAAATTATATTTATAATATGTATTTATATATAATTATATATAATTATATATAATGGATTTCAAAACTACTAGAAAGGGAAAATCCTCCCCAAATTCTTCCAAAACCTCATGAGCTCACACCCACTAGTATGGCTAAAAATCAAAAAGTCAGATCAGCAAATGATGAGAAAGATGTGGAGAAATTGGAACTGTCATACACCGCTGACAAGAAAGCCAAATGGTGCAGCCACTTTGGGAAACCACTTGGCATTTCCTGAAATGAATAAACTTAAAGTTACCACATGACCCAACCATTCTTTTGGTATATACCCAAGAGAAATGAGAACAGATACCCACACAGAAACCTATATCCAAATATTTGTAGTGATATTATCAATACCAGCCAAAAGATGAAACAACCCAAATATCCATCAACAGGCAAATAAACAAAATGTGGTCTACCCATACAATGGAATATTATGCTGCCATGAAAAGGGATGAAATAGTGACACATGCTACAACATGGATGAATCTTTTTTTTTAACATGGATGAATCTTGAAACATTATGCTAAGTGAGATAAGCCAGTCACGAGTAACCACATATTCTATTCCATTCATATGAAAGTCCAGAAAAA
Source organism: Enhydra lutris kenyoni (assembly GCF_002288905.1). Taxonomy (NCBI): domain Eukaryota; kingdom Metazoa; phylum Chordata; class Mammalia; order Carnivora; family Mustelidae; genus Enhydra; species Enhydra lutris. The sequence goes on from NW_019154175.1 coordinate 863,397, forward strand.
GGTAACAGAGACAGAAATAGAAAGCTGATTAGTAGGTCCCTGGCACTGGAGAGGTAGGGGGTGGGGTAATGACGGAGGTGGTGGCTAAAGGGTAGGGTTTCCTTTAGGTTTTGAGATGATGAAAATATTATAAAATTGGCAGTGGGGATAGTTGCACATGTCTGAATATACTAAAAGCCACTGAACTATATCTTCAAGTAGGTGAAATGTATGGTATGTAAATTATATCACAACAAAGCTATTAATAAAAAAATAAAACAAAACAAAAAAACCATCAGCGCCCCAGGCTACAATGGCCTCTTGGCCTGAATTGTGCCTTTCCAGACTGAGAAAAACACAGGATATGGATACTAGGCAAGATGTGAGGTCAGAGACAAATGCTATGGCCCACAAAGGCCTCTGCCTGTCCCCACTGAGAATGACCCACTTCTGCAGCAAGGGCTCAGGGAGCTCTACCACCTTTCTTCTCTCCTCAAGCTTCCTAGCCACTTTGACCTCTGTGCCCTATGCCCAACGGGGAACCACCGACCTGGGCCAGACAGTGGCCCCATTCACACTGGCCTCAGCAGGTGGGAGGTGTGGCAGGTTTGGCAGAGCAGTACTCACAGGAGAAGGCAGAGGGCAAAGTGGGAATGGAAGCCCTGAGAAGACAACCAGTGGCCATGTGCTGTCCAACCCCCAGAGCGTCTTCCCCCATGTGTGAGAAATCCTGCAGGGCAGGGTGCTGCAGCTGAGCACGTTATCTGTGAGCTACTGAGAAGGACATAACTAAGCATTAAAGAAGTACTAGCAGAAAATATTATTGCCTGGCACTTGCCATGTTATAAAAGGATGTCACTACAACGGAGAGTGTGGCTGTAAATGGTAACTCTGTGCCAGAAGAAACAGAGAGCCATTTTCGGAATATATAGTTGGGTGAAGGCAAATGGTGGTTCAAATTCAAAAGCCACAGGTCTTACAAGAAAAAATCCAGGAATCACTGTGTCTCATTCCCAATCAGGGTTCTTCAGACTTGTGGAAACTAGACTACAATCACATGTACTGAAACAACTGGGTATAAAATTGTAGCATTCTTAGATAGCAATCTGATAGCAATCAAGAAAAAAAGAAAGCTGGTGTGCATGTGTGTGTGTGTGTGTGTGTGTGTGTGTGTGTAGAAAAATATATATACATGAATACATTAGAAAATACATATGTATATAAGTGTGTATATATACACACCCTTCAAGAAGTGGGGTGTATGTGCTAGCAATACCATCTAAAAAGTATTTAGGGGGCATATAACCACACTGAGTGGTGAAGAAATCTGTTCCATGGGGCGCTGAATGGCTCAGTCATTAAGCATTTGCCTTCCGCTCAGGTCATGATCCCAGGGCCCTGGGATCAAGCCCCGCATTGGGCTTCCTGCAGAGAAAGCCATCTCTTCCACTCCCCAACTTGTGTTCCTTCTCTTGCTGTGTCTCTCTTTATCAAATAAAAAATAAAATACAAAAAATAACTCTGTTCCTCTGGTCAAGATGGAAAGGGCAGGGGACTCTAAAATACTCCAAAACGAACCACCAGACTTTAGTCAGAAAAACCCCAGAGCTAGAAGAAGCAGGACAGAAGTAAGGATGCCTAATTAAAGGGCATAAAGCTTCCAGAGCTAAAATTGAACAGTCTGAAGAAGTGAAGGCACCAGAGGACCGAGGGAAGACTGTCCAATGTTAAGGCCACCTGGAGCTCTTTCACATCATATGAAGCAAAAGAAACTTCTTTTCCCTGTTAACAGGATCCAAGATCAGGGAAAACGAGCTGCTTCCTTCTCAAACACTGCTTTTAATATGACACTATTTTTATACAGTCATCACATTTGAGGCATATAAATGAAAATCTGTAAGATTTTTTAAATGGCCTATTCATTTAAATATTTTATAATTTCAATTCTAGTATCATACCATCTACATTATGTATGAGGAAGGAGCACTAACACCCCTATTACACATTACCCTATAGGCTTTCTTGTACTTACAGATATTTCCTACCAGATTACAGGATGCTCAAAGCCCATGCCCACATGGTTGAACATCAGGACTTTCAATAACAGGTGCCCAGTGAAGAACAGCTTGCCCAGTGAATGGTGCTAATGGTGGGAAGTTCTTCCCAGTGGTACACACAAGGGTCTGAAGTGTACTAAATCCTCTTAAATTGTTAGATCTGCTAGACTTGAAGAACTTAGCATCCACCTAACGAAAAGTCTTCATGAACCCAGAATGGGTCAAGCTGTGTCTTAGGCCACAGTTTGCCAAGGACTGGGGAGAGCTGGCCACAGAGCTGGCCACAGAAAGTCCCCTTGACTCTGTCAGTCAGCTGCAGAGCCACCATCTTCATACAGCTAAGCCTTGCCATCAAGATTTTCATAGTCAGTATAAGACACTGATACCAGCTTCGATCTGTTTCAAGAAGCATGGTGTCTCTGCACTATTATACTTCCCCACCAGTTTGTGTGCCCTGACTCACTGTTGCACTCTCTCACCTCTAGCCTATGCTGGGCTCTCGCTTCTATCCATGGCCTGACTTCATCTCTGAACCTTTTCTGTTCCAAGGAAAATGACTCCAGCCATTTTGACCTTGTCTACCTCTAACCTACTCTAGATTTTGTTTAAATGCTGTTTAGACTAAGTCTGTTCAGATTCAGGAAGCCTAGACATTTTATGAAAGTTTATTTTCAGGGTACGTGGGTGGTGCAGTTGTTTAAGTATCTGACTCTTAGTTTCAACTCAGGTCATGAGATCAAGCCCCGCATAGGTCTTCACACTCAGTGGACAGTCTGCTTGAGATTCTCTCTTTTCCTCTCACCCTCCCTATTGTGCTTATGTGAGTATTCTCTGTAAAATAAGTAAATCTCTTTAAAAAGTTTCTTCTCATATAAAGTTCTTTACACGAATGTCTCATGCCTACAGTTAACAATATTATTTTATACATTTTTTTTGTTTTTTTAATCTTATAATAAGTGTTCTACCCAGTTTTTTTTTTAAATAAACTTTCTTATATAATATCTAGGATAAGAACTAGCACTATAAAGATTAATCAAGAAAATCCGAACAGACCAATTACCAGCAAAGAAATTGAATCAGTGATTTAAAAATTCCCAACAAACAAGAGCCCAGGACCAGATGGCTTCACAGGTGAATTCTACCAAACATTTACAGAAAAGTTAAAACCTTATTCTTCTCAAACTAGTCCAAAAAAATGGAAAAGGAGGGGAGGAGTAGCAGGCTGAGATGACATCAGGTAGCAGGAGTTCAGCTAGATAGTTATCAAACCATTCCAAACACCTACAAATCCAACAGGAGATTGAAGAGAAGAGGAGCAGCAATTCTAGAAACAGAAAATCAACCACTTTCTGAAAGGTAGGACCTGTGGAGAAGTGAATCCAAAGCAACGGGAACACAGGGGAGGGGCCAGCTCCTGGCAAGCAGCAGAACAACAGAGCACAAAATCAGAATGTTTAGAAGTCTGCTCCACTAAGGGACATCGCTCCAGAGGCTAAGCAGGGGTGGAGCCCTTGTGGGGACAGTGTGGTCTCAGGTCCCACGGGGTCACAGAAGGATCGTGGGTGTCTGAGTGTAGTGCAGAGCTCACAGGTATTAGAGCGGAGAAGCCAGCTACGGAGACGGAGCAGAGGAGTGAGCTCTCAGCTCAGGGTTACCTTAAACTGTGATCTGTGGCACAGTCAGACCACTGAGCAGGGACCCCACAAGATCCGAGGAGGACCCCCTGGAAGAGTGGTAGGAATCTGCTTGGTCTGGAGACTCCAGGAGGGGCTGTGTACCAGAGACAGAAGCTCTCGGTCACAGGACGGGTGAGCTCAGAGCACGGCTGGAGCCCAGGGAGATGGGAGTGATTGAGCACTTTTCTCCGATGGTGCACCAAGGAGTGGAGCCCTGAGCTCTCAGCAAGCTCTCGGCTCCTCCAAGCCGGAGATTGGGAAGCCGCCATTTTCATTACTGTCCTCCAGAGCTCAATGGAAAGCATTTAGGAAACAAAAGCTCTCAAGCGAACCAAAAGATTACTTAGCCTGACCCCTGGTAAGGGCAGTGCAATTCCACCTCATGCAAAGACACTTGAGAATCACTACAACAGGCCCCTCCCCAGAGAAGATCAGCAAGAAATCCAGCCAAGACCAAGCTCACTGATCAAGGAGAACAGTGGAATACCAGAGCAGGGGAAAGCAAAGCATGGAGTTCATGGCTTTCTCCCCATGTCTTTGGTCTTGCAAAGTTAATTAAATTTTTTTAATTTTATTTTTTCTTATTCTAATTTTTTTAACTTTTACTCTTTACTCTTTTAACATTTTTTAGCTAGTTTATCTTAACAATACCTTTTTAAAAAAAATCTTTTTGAACTTTTATTATTATAGTCATATTTTATCCTCCGTCGTATCTAACTTTATCTTTTGTATACACATAGGGTTTTTTCTTCTAAAAAATTTTGGGATACAACTTCTCCTAATAGATCAAAATATACCCTAAATCTAGCACAGGGTTTGTTCTAGTCTCCAGACTGAGCAAATTCTCTCCACTTTCTTTTTCTTTATTTTCCCAACCAGCTTATCTTCTTTTTTAGCATTTTTAAAAAATTTTCATCTTTATGTGATATTCCATCCTTTCATCATGTTTACCCGTATTTGTATGTGTGTGTAAGTTTTTTTCTTTAAAATTTTGGGAGGTACTTTCTTCTAAGAGACCAAAATACTCCCAAAACCAAGTGGGTGGTTGGTTCTGTTTTATTCACCAGTCTAATATATATATTTTCTTTTTTCCTTTTCTATTTTTTTAAATTTTTTTAAACTTCTTTTTACCCCCTTTCTTCTCCCCATGTTTTGGGGTCTCCTGATTTGGTTAACGGACATTTTTCTGGGGTCTTTGCCACCCTTTTAGTGTTTTATTCTCTTGTTCATATATTCTTATCTGGATAAAATGACAAGGCGGAAAAACTCACCACAAAAAAAAAGAACAAGAGGCAGTACTGAAGACTAGGGACCTAATCAATACAGACATTGGTAATATGTCAGATCTAGAGTTCAGAATGATGATTATCAAGGTGCTAGCTGGGCTCAAAAAAGGCATGGAAGATATTAGAGAAACTCTGTCTGGAGAAATAAAAGCCCTTTCTGGAGAAATACTAAAATCTAACCAATCTGAAATCAAAAAAGCTATTAATGAGGTGCAATCAAAAATGGAGGTTCTTACTGCTAGGATAAATGAGGCAGAAGAGAGAATTAGTGAGGCAGAAGACAGAATAGAAGATGATGGAGAATAAAGAAGCTGAGCAAAAGAGAGACAAATGACTACTGGACAACAATGGGAGAATTCGAAAGATAAGTGATACCATAAATTTTAACAATATTAGAATAATTGGAATTCCAGAAGAAGAAGAAAGAGAGAGGGGGGCAGAAGGTATATTAGAGCAAATTATTGTAGACAATTTCCCTAATATGGCAAAGGGGACAAACATCAAAATCCAGGAGGCACAGAGAATCCCATCAAAATCTAGAAGAATAGGTCCACACCCCATCATCTAATAGTAAGACTTAAAAGTCTTAGTGACAAAGAGAAAATCCTGAAAGCAGCCCGGGACAAGAAGTCTGTAATATATAATGGTAAAAATATTAGATTGGCAGCAGACTTATCCACAGAGACCTGGCAGGCCAGAAAGAGCTGGCATGATATATTCAGAGCACTAAATGAGAAAAACATGCAGCCAAGAATACTATATCCAGCTAGGCTATCACTGAAAATAGAAAGAGACATAAAAAGGTCCAGGACAAACAAAAACTAAAAGAATTGTAAACACCAAACCAGCTCTACAGGAAATATTGAAAGGGGTCCTCTAAGCAAAGAGAGAGCCTAAAACTAGTAGACCAGAAAGGAACAGAGACAATATACAGTAACAGTCACCTTACAGGCAATACAATGGCACTAAATGCATATCTCTCAATAGTTAATCTGAATGTAAATGGGCTAAATGCCCCAATCAAAGACACAGGGTATCAGAATGGATAAAAAAACAATCCATCAATATGCTGTCTACAAGAAACTCATTTTAGACCCAAAGATACCTCCAGATTTAAAGTGAGGGGGTGGAAAACCATTTACCATGCTAATGGACATCAAAAGAAAGCTGGGGTGGCAATCCTTATATCAGATCAATTAGATATTAAGCTAAAGACTATAATAAGAGATGAGAAAGGACACTATATCATACTCAAAGGGTCTGTCCAACAAGAAGATCTAACGATTTTAAATATCTATGCCTCTAACATGGGAGCAGCCAACTACATAAAGTAATTAATAACAAAATCAAAGAAACACACCAACAATAATACAATAGTAGTAGGGGACTTTAACACTCCCCTCACTGAAATGGACAGATCATCCAAGCAAAAGATCAACAAGGAAATAAAGGCCTTAAATGACATAGTGGGCCAGATGGACATCACAGATATATACAGAACATTCCATCCCAAAGCAACAGAATACACATTCTTCTCCAGTGCACATGGAACATTCTCCAGAATAGATCACATCCTGGGTCATAAATCAGGTCTCAACCAGTATCAAAAGATTGGGATGATTCCTTGCATATTTTCAGACCACAATGCTCTGAAGCTAGAACTCAATCACAAGAGGAAATTTGGAAAGAATCCAAATACATGGAAACTAAAGAGCATCCTTCTAAAGAATGAATGGGTCAACCAGGAAATTAAAGAAGAATTTAAAAAATTCATGGAAACAAATGATAATGAAAACACAACAGTTCAAAATCTGTGGGATGCAGCAAAGGCAGTCCTGAAAGGGAAACAGAGCAGTACAAGCCTTTCTCAAGAAACAAGAAAGGTCTCAAATACACAACCTAACCCTACACCTAAAGGAGCTCGAGAAAGAATAACAAAGAAAGCTTAAACCCAGCAGGAGAAGAGGAATAATAAAGATCAGAGCAGAAATCAATGAAATAGAAACAAAAAAACAAAAACAAAAACAAAAACCAATAGAACAAATCAACAAAACTAGGAGCTGGTTCTTTGAAAGAATTAATAAGATTGATAAACCCCTGGCCAGACTTATCAAAAAGAAAAGAGAATGGACACAAATAAATAAAATCATGAATGAAAGAGGAGAGATCACAACCAACACCAAAGAAATACAAACAATTATAAGAACATATTATGAGCAACTATACGCCAGCAAATCTGACAATCTGGAAGAAATGGATGCACTCCTAAAGACATATAAACTACCACAACTGAACCAGGAAGAAATAGAAAACCTGAACAGACCCATAACCAGTAAGAAGATTGAAGCAGTCATCAAAAATCTCCCAACAAACAAGAGCCCAGGGCCAGATGACTTCCCAGGGGAATTCTATCAAGCATTTAAAGAAGAAGTAATTTCTATTCTCCTGAAACTCTCCAAAAAATAGAAATGGAAGGAAAACTTCCAACTCATTTTATGAGACCAGCATTACATTGATCCCAAACCAGACAAAGACCCCATCAAAAAACAGAACTACAGACCAATATCCTTGATGAACACAGATGTGAAAATTCTCACCAAAATACTAGCCAATAGAATCCAACAATACATTAAAAGGGTTATTCACCACTACCAAGTGGGATTTCTTCCAGGGCTGCAAGGTTGGTTCAACATCCGCAAATCAATCAGTCTGATACATTAATAAAAGAAAGAACAAGAACCATATGATACTCTCAATAGATGCTGAAAAAGCATTTGACAAAGTACAACATCCTTTCCTCATCAAAACTCTTCATAGTGTAGGGATAGAGGATACATACCTCAATATCATCAAAGCCATCTATGAAAAACCCACCGCAGATATCATTCTCAATGGAGAAAAACTGAGAGCTTTTCCACTAAGGTCAGGAACATGGCAGGGATGTCCATTATTACTACTGCTATTCAACATAGTACTAGAAGTCCTAGCTTCAGCAATCAGACAACAAAAAGAATTTAAAGGCATCCAAACTGGCAAAAAAGAAGTAAAACTATCACTCTTTGTAGATGATATGATACTTTACATGGAAAACCCAAAAGACTCCCTCCAAATCTGCTAGAATTAATACAGGCATTCAGTAAAGTGTCAGGATATAAAATCAATGCATAGAAATCAGTGCATTTCTATACATCAACAACAAGACAGAAGAAAGAAATTAAGGACTCAATCCCATTTAAATTGCACCCCAAACCATAAGATACCTAGAAATAAACCTAACCAAAGAGGCAAAGAATCTGTACTCAGAAAACTATAAAGTACTCATGAAAGAAATTAAGGAAGACACAAAGAAATGGAAAAATGTTCCATGTTCATGGATTGGAAGAACAAATAATGTGAAAATGTCTATGCTACCTAAAGCAATCTACACGTTTAATGCAATCCTTATCAAAATACCTTCCTTTTTTTCAAAGAAATGGAACAAATAATCCTAAAATTTATATTGAACCAGAAAAGACCTCAAATAGCCAGAGAAATGTTGGGAAAGAAAGCCAAAGTTGGTGGCATCACAATTCCAGACTTCAAGCTCTATTACAAAGCTGTCATCATCAAGATGGTATGGTACTGGCACAAAAACAGACACATAGATCAGTGGAACAGAATAGAGAGCCCAGAAATAGATCCTCAACTCTATGGTCAACTAATCTTCGACAAACCAAGAAAGAATGTCCAATGGAAAAAAGTCTCTTCAACAAATGGTGTTGGGAAAACTGGACAGCCACATGCAGAAAAATGAAACTGGACCATTTCTTTACACCACACACGACAATAGACTCCAAATGGGTGAAAGACCTCAATGTGAGAAAGGAATCCATCAAAATCCTTGAGGAGAACACAGGCAGCAACGTTTTCAACCTCAGCCACAGCAACTTCTTCCTAGAAATGTCGCCAAAGGCAAGGGAAGCAAGAGGGAAAATGAACTATTGGGACTTCATCAAGATCAAAAGCTTCTGCACAGCAAAGGAAACAGTCAACAAAACCAAAAGACAACAGACAGAATGGGAGAAGTATCTGCAAACGACATATCAGGTAAAGGGCTAGTATCTAAAATCTATAAAGAACTCAGCAAACTCAACACCCAAAGAACAAATAATCCAATCAAGAAATGGGCAGAAGACATGAACAGACATTTCAGCAAAGATGACACCAGATGGCCAACAGACACATGAAAAAGTGCTCCATATCACTCGGCATCAGGGAAATTCAAATCAAAACCACAATGAGATACCACCTCACACCAGTCAGAATGGCTAAAATTAACAAATCAGGAAACGACAGATGCTGGCGAGGATGCAGAGAAAGGGGAACCCTCCTACACTGTTGGTGGGAATGCAAGCTGGTGCAGCCACTCTGGAAAACAGCATGGAGGTTCCTCAAAAAGTTGAAAATAGAGCTACCCTATGACCCAGCAATTGCACTACTGGGTATTTACCCTAAAGATACAAATGTAGTGATTCGAAGGGGCACGTGCACCCGAATGTTTATAGCAGCAATGTCCATAATAGCCAAACTATGGAAAGAACCTAGATGTCCATCAACAGATGAATGGATAAAGAAGATGTGATGTATATATACAATGGAATACTATGCAGCCATCAAAAGAAATGAAATCTTGCCATTTGCAACAACATGGATGGAACTAGAGGGTATTATGCTGAGTGAAATAAGTCAATCAGAGAAAGACAATTATCATATGATCTCCCTGATATGAGGAAGTTGAGAGGCAACGTAGGGGGCTTGGGGGGTATGGAAGGAAAAAATGAAACAAGGTGAGATCAGGAGGGGGACAAATCATAAGAGACTCTTAATCTCACAAAACAAACTGAGGGTTGCCGAGGGGGAGGGAGCTAGGGAGAGGGTGGTTGGGTTATGGACATTGGGGAAGGTATGGCTATGGTGAGTGCTGTGAAGTGTGTAAACCTGGAGATTCATAGACCTGCACCCCTGGGGCTAATAATACATTATATGTTAATTAAAAATTTAAAAAAAATAGAAAAGGAGGGGCGCCTGGGTGGCTCAGTGGGTTAAAGCCTCTGCCTTCAGCTCAGGTCATGATCCCAGGGTTCTGGGATCGAGCTCCACATCGGGCTCTCTGCTCGGCGGCGAGCCTGCTTCTTCCTCTATCTCTCTGCCTGCCTCTCTGCCTACTTGTGATCTCTGTCTGTCAAATAAAATAAATAAAATCTTAAAAAAAAATAGAAAAGGAAGGAAAACTTCCAAATTCATTCTATAAGGCCAGCATTACCCTGAAACCAAAACCAGAAGATACAACCAAAAAAGAGAACTACAGGCCAATATCTCCAATGAACATAGATGCAAAAATCCTCAACAAAATAGTAGAAACCGAATCCAACAGTCCATTAAAAAAAATCATTCACCATGATCAAGTAGGATTTATTGCTAGGTTGCAAGTGTGGTTCAATATTTGCAAATCAATATGATATATCACATCAATAAGAGAAAGGCTAAGAACCATATGATAATTTCAACAGACAAAGAAAAAGCATTTGACAAAGTACAATATCCATTCACAATAAAATGGCAGGTTTAGAGGGAACATACTAAACGTAATAAAAGCCATTTATGAAAAATGCACAGATAACATCATCCTTAATGGAGAAAAACTGAGAGCTTTTCCCCAAGGTCAAGAACAAGACAAGGGGGCGGCACCTGGGTGGCTCAGTCATTAGGTGTCTGCCTTAGGCTCGGGTCATGATCCCAGGATCCTGGGATCCAGCCCCACATCAGGCTCCCCGCTGGGCAGGAAGCCTGCTTCTCCCTCTCCCACTCTCCCTGCTGTGTTCCCTCTCTTGTTGTGTCTCTGTCAAATAAATACATTAAAAATCTTAAAACAAAACAAAACAAAAAGAACAAGACAAGGATGTCCACTCTCACCACTTCTATTCAACATAGTACTATAGTCCTAGGCACAGCAATCAGACAACAAAAAGAAAGAAAAGGCATCCAAACTGGCAAGGAGGAAGCCAAACTTTCACTATTTGCAGGTGACATGATACTCTATGTGTAAACCCGGAAAAGACTCCAACAAACAGCAGCTAGAACTGATACACAAATTCAGTAAAGTTCCAGAATATAAAATCAATGTGTGGAAATCTGTTGCACTTCTATACACTAATATGAGGCAGCAGAAAGAGAAATCAAGAAAACAATCCCATTTATGATTGTACGAAAAACAGTAAGATAGCTAGGAATAAACTTAACCAAAGAGGTTAAACCAAAGACCTCTACTCTGAAAACTATAAAACACTGATGAAAGAAATTGAAGACAACACAAAGAAATGGAAAGACATTGGAAGAACAAACACTGTTGAAATGTCTGTACTCCCCAAAGCAATGTACACATTTAATGCAATCTCTATCAAAACACCAACAGCATTTTCACAGAGCTAGAACCAACAATCTGAAAATTTGTTTGGAACCACAAAAGACCTCAAATAGCCAAAGCAATCTTGAAAAAGAAAAGTAAAGCTGTAACCATCACAATTCTGGATTTCAAATTATATTACAAAGCTATAGTAATGAGAACAGTATGGTACTGGCACAAAAATAGACACATAGATCAATGGAACAGAAAAGAAAATCCAGAAATGAACCCACAATTTTAGGGTCAATTAATCTTCAACAAAGCAGAAAATGGAAAAAAGAATTTCTCTTCAACAAACAATGTTGGGAAAATTGGACTTTCTTACACCATACACAAAAAGAAATTCAAAATAGGGATGCCTGAGTGGTTCAGTCAGGTTAGCATCCAAGTCTTGATTTCAGCTCAGGTCTTGATCTGTGTCGTGAGTTCAAGCCCCACACTGGGCTCCATGTTGGGCATGAAGCCTACCTTAAAAATACATAAACATATACTTAAATAAATATTCAAAATGGATTAAACACCTAAATGTGAGACATGAAACCAGAGAAATCCTAGAAGGGAACGCAGGCAGTGACTTCTTTGACATTAACTATAGCAACTTCTTTCTAGATATGTCTCCTGAGGAAACTACCAGGACTTCATAAAAATAAAATGCTTCTGCACAGCAAAGGAAACAATCAACAAAACTAAAAGGCAACCTACACAATGGTAGAAGATATTTGCTAATGATATATCCAATAAAGGGTTAGTATCCAAAATATATAAAGAACTTTTAAAACTCAACACCTAAAAAACAAATAATCCAATTAAAAAATAAGCAGAAATATGAACAGACATGTCTCCAAAGAAGACTGCAGATGGCCACCGGAGGACACATGAAAAGATGCTCATTATCACTTACCATCAGAAAAATACAAATCAAAACTACAGGGAGCTATCCCCTCACACATGTCAGAATGGTTAAAATCAACAAAATAAAAAACAACAGGTGTTAGTGAGGATGTGGAGAAAAAGAAACCCTCTTGTAATGTTGGTAGGAATGCAAAGTGGTGCAGCCACTCTGGAAAACAGTATGCAGTTTCCTCAAAAAGTTAAAAATAGAACTACTCTATGATCCAGAAATTGCACTACTGGGTAGGTACCTAGAGAATATAAAAACACTCATTCAAAGGGATACATGCATCCCTATGTTTATAGCGGTGCTATCTACAATAGCCAAGATATGGAAGCAGCCCAAGTGTCCATTGAATGATGAATGGATAAGGATATATATGTTATATATATGTATGTATATGTGTGTGTGTGTGTGTGTGTGTGTGTGTGTGTCTATACAGATATATATATAGACACACACACACACACACACACACAGAGACTGGAATATTACTCAGAAAAGAACAAGTCTTGCCATTTGTGAAGACACTGATGGAGCTAGAGAATATAATACTAAGTGAAATAAGTTAGTCAGAGAAAGATAAATACCATATGATTTCACTCATGCGTGGAAATAAAACAAATGCGCAAAGGGGAAAGAGAGAGAGAAACCAAGAAAGAGACTCTTAACTACAGAGAACCAATTGGTGGTTACCAGAAGGGAGATGGGTGGAGGGATGGGAGGAATAGGTGATGGGGATTAAGGAGTGCATTTGCCGTAATAAGCACAGGGTGATGTACGGAAGTGTAGAATTACTAAACTGTACACCTTAAAGTAATATAACATTGTGCGTTAACTACCTGGGATTAACATAAAAACTTTAAAAAAAAAAAAGATTAATCAAGAACAGAGACAAGGAACCACAGCACAAGGCAGAAGCGGTGCCATGACAGACTTGGAGATTTACCCTTGCAGATAAGGGTATAGGGAGGAAGGGCAGTTCATGTGCTGGGAAGGTTAACACCACTGGTCAGAGTTACCATGATGGTCAGTTTCCTGCAGAAACACTGAGAAAAGGTGGCCATTGCCTTAACATAGTTATGTAAGGTTCTGTGTTAGGAGGAGGACATGGTCAGGGCCAAGAAAACCAAGAGAGTAAATGTGACTGAGAGGGGAAGGGAGTGAGGGAATGGGCAGAAGCGAGGAATTGAGACCAGGAGCTCCAGAAGGACAAGCACCCAAGTCAAGAAGGGAAGAATGGCGTGCTGGTGAGAGGTGCAGGCAAAGCTCTTGGCAAGCTTGTCCAGCCTGAAGAGGCCAAGGAGGTCAAAAGAAGTCAATCATCTCTAGTCATTGAGTTCTGGGAATAAATGACTATAGCAAATGCTCCAACTTCCGCCTCTATCTAAGGATTTCAAAGTTGAACCTACAGCCCCACCAGGTAGGACCCAGTGTCCCCTCCTGCTGGACTCAGTAGGATAAATGACCGGCTGAAGGAGGAGCTGGTTGAAACCCGGTAGGATAGTCAGGCTCATTCAGCCCGCAAGCTGAACCTCCAACTGAGGTGTATACCTGTCCTCTCCTTCCCCGGACAGTTGGTATCACAAGACTCTCTACCGATACTACAGTAAATATGTGCTCAAGGCCACCCATAGCTGGCAGGTGACCCTCCAGGACTCAAAAAAGAGGGTGCTCCCAGGGACCCAGGCTGCCCCTGCCCACAAGCAGCTCCCAGTGGAAGGTCTGAAGGTTCTTTCTAAGAAATGCAAATACTGAGTATACAGTGAAACAACACCAAACCAAGGAGTGGAAGGACAGACAAGAAGGAGACCAAAAGGCAATGAGTTGGAGAGACCAGAGTAACCCAAGGGCCCAGACTCCCCAAACTGGAGATAAACAAAGAGGGTGGACAGACTCAGTCAGTTCAAGGGTGTTCTTGGGGATGTAAAATCCTGGCTGCACAATTTCTTTCTGCGCAATGGTACAAGAGAGGACAAAGAGGCTGGGCTATAGTCCTTGGGTGGGACTCCATTCCAGGAAAGACAGCAGCCAAACAGCCAAACCAGGGGATAAGGGCTGGGCACCTCTGATGGGAGGTGTCCAAACTTTACCCTTTCTACACACGTCATGGTTGTGAGGCTGGAGATCTACAACACCTTCCACACATGGCTTCTCAACAGTTCTAGCTCATTTCTCATGGATCTTGTTAGCCACCACTAAAAACAATAGCCACATGTGTAGTAAAAGTATAAAACACATGAGGGCAAAATCACCAAACTCAGGATAGTGGTTACTGTTTAGGGGGAGCATGGGAAACGCAATTAGGATGGGTAACCAAGGTGACTTCAACTATGTTGGTAATATTTTATTTTTTAAACTATGTGATGTTGGGCACCTGGGTAGCTCAGTCAGTTAAGGGTCTGACTTCAGCTCAGGCCATGATCCCAGGGTTCTGGGATCAAGTCCCATGTCGGGCTCCCTGCTCAGCAGGAGAGCCTGCTTCTCCCTCTCCCTCTGTAGCTCCCCCTGCTTGTGCTCTATCAAATAAATAAATAAAATCTTTTAAAAATAATAAAATTAAAAATAAATAAAAACTGACTGTAGAAGCATAACAGAATAGGCTCTTACCATTCCCAAACTGTGAGGGAGGAAAACTCCACAGAGCAGAAGCAAAGCAGTAACACACACACACACACACACACACACACCCTGCACTACATAAGACTTAAGGAAGGTGGGAACAGGAGGAGATTTACACAGGGCCAAATGACCTGAAAATTCTGAAAAGCAAATTTTCCGGTAAAGACCAGATGTAGATTACAGTTTGAATTTTGATGCTTCACTATGACTCACTTTGCCCAGTAGAAGTGCTCTGTAAAATCTATGTGCAAAAAGAACTAGAAATCAACTAATTATTCTACTGCAAATCCTTCAAGGAGCAAAACAATCCCTCTAGAAAGCAAATAATTGCCTCCCTTAAGTATTGGACAAATTCAGATTTCCATTCATCAACTTGGCTTAAAAGAAATATAAATATACAACTATTTTATGGCATCTAAGAAGGTACCTGTGTGCTAAGTTACCTGGGCATAATAATGGGTTAGGTGGCAATCAGCAAAGATCACGGTGTTTGAGGGATGCTGGGGGTGGGAGGAAAGGGACTAGACGGTGTCACAAATAGCTGTGGTGCAACTTGCCACCCTTTATCATGCTACCTCAAGCGGGCATCCCTTCCATTCCTCAAGCAGGCGCCATGAAATTATCCTCACACCACACAGAGTCTCTGTAATTGAAGAGCCAAGTTCCACAGAAGTAAATCCCAGAGTAGCTCTGGGTTCACACCGCATTAATTTCAAATAACCTCAAGATTCTAATCCAAGAAGAGAATTCATAAAAATTAATTTCTTCTATGGAATCTTAAACCTTAGAACGTTTAATGCCTCCAAAAGGTGGGAGGAGAAGAGAATCTCATGCTATCTGACATGTGTTTGTGTCCCCAGTTTTCAAAACAGTCATCAGAAGTCAAGCGTCTTATCCCCCCACCCCGCATTGTGATTTGCAAAAGGAGAAAAAGCAAATAAATGATTTGGATAGCATTTCATGACCATTTAGATAGGTGCACAGACATTATTTCAACAGCAGCTGGTACTTTCGCAATGTGCTAAAACAAACAAACAAACAAACAAACCCTATGACTACATGCACTCATCGGGATGGGTTCCTCGACTTCAACCACGGAGCAGTTAAAATTGCAAAGAGGACTCTAATGTACACTCCACAGAGCTTTATTATGTTTTTACCACGGAAAAAAACAACTAACTTTCAACCATTTTCACCTCCTCACTTCTTGGCATACTCTCAAATCCCTTGCAAAGCTCTTTTCTATCCCTATAATCTCATCTACCTCAATTCACCACTGTGAAACACCATTCTATAATGAACTCAAGACATGGGACCTTTTTGAACTCTTTTAGCAGAAAATCATAAATTACCACCTTTGCCCCCCCTTATTCCTAGACTGTCAAGGTATAGTAAGAGTCCGTCATGTTTTGTCTCCTTGTAAGATTCTGATGTTCAAAAGAAAATGGCCAAACGTTTAGCCAGCCCCCTTGAACACACAACACTGAGAGAGAAGCCCATTATAAACTACAGACTTTGTGTGACTATGAGGTGTCAGGGAGGATTCACCAGTTGTAACTAATAGACCCTCTCTGATGGCAGGTGCTGATGGGAGGGGAGCCTGTGCATGAGTGGGTGTAGGGGGTACGGTCAATCTCCATACCCCCCTTCAATTTCTTTATGAACCTAAACTGCTGTCCAAAAAACCCTCTTTTTTTAAAAAGAAAGGAAGAGAAGAAAACAATACTTATTACCTTTTAAATAGACTACTGAAATATTTATGAATAATAAGACATCTGGGATTTGCTTCAAAACACTGTGAGAGAGAGTAGAGATTAAAGAAAATTGGCAGTGCGCCTGGGTGGCTCAGTGGGTTAAGACCTCTGCCTTCGGCTCAGGTCATGATCCTGGGGTCCTGGGATCGAGCCCCGCATCAGGCTCTCTGCTCGGCAAGGAGCCTGCTTCCTCCTCTCTCTCTGCCTGCCTCTCTGCCTACTTGTGATCTCTGTCTGTCAAATAAATAAATAAAATATTTTAAAAAAAGAAAGAAAGAAAATTGGCTGTGAGTTCATAATTATTGGACCAGAGTGATGAATACATGGAGGTTAATTATATGTTTATGCCTTTAATTTTTCTAAAATACAAAGTTTTTAAAGGGTGGTACTAAGAGTCTCCGCCTGAACCCAGAATTTTAGCCAGGAATGTTCAACTTCCCCTCACACACCAACCAAATATTTTGTGGGAGACAATGAGCAAAATGGACTTAGGTCAGCACAATTCCACCTCTGTGCTCAACCTATGAGCACAGAGAAAACGGAAAGTGTAAAAGAGAGGCAAATTAGGGAAAGGAGAGCGGGGAGAATGCCATGAAGCCGAATAATGAATGTGCTCATTATCAGTCCTTGAATCACTGGGAATTGGCGGCCTCTGAAGTAGGTCTCCTTACAGCAAGATGCCCACCACAACCTCTGTCAATTACAACAATGTTTCTCAAATTTACCTGCTCCTAAGAATCATCTTAGGTAATAGTTCATCACAGAGATTCCCAAGCTTCTCCTTGACAGATCCTGATTTAATAAGTTGGGTCAGAGTCCTGAACTCTGAATGCAAAATAAGTACAGATCTTCCTTGACTTACAATGGGGTTACACTCTGATAAACCCATCATAAGTCAAAAATATCATATGTCCAAAATGTATTTAATACACCTAACCTACTGAACATCATAGCTTAGCCTTGTCAACCTTAAACGTGCTCACTTATATTACTTATATTAGCCTGCAGTTGAACAAAATCATCTAACACAAAGTTTGACTACCTCATGGCTGCACGGGAACAGAATGGTTGTGTCGGTTGTCTACTCTTATGATCACATAGCTGATGTGTGACTCATCGCTGCTGTCCAGCCTCACAAGAGCACAACCTACGGGTATTGCCAGCCCAGGAAAAAACTGAAATTTTTAATTCAAAGTATGGTTTCTACTGAATGCAGTTGCTTTTGCATCATCCTAGAGTCAGAAAGTTTTAAGTCGACCCACCATAGTCAGGAACAGCAGGAAGCTGCAGTCAGTCAAGTCTTGAGAAATTCTGAGTTAGAGGACTCACACCCTACTTCCTTTTCCCCATGAATAAAAATACACATCAAAGTGTAACATAGCAATTCTCTTGGGGAAGGTGAGGTTACCTTTCTGTTGTTCACTTTTTCTGTTTTACCCTTCTGTTCTTTCATGCATAGAAAAGGAAAAAGAGGCCTCTCCTGTTCCATCTGTTTTTATATGTCACAACTTCAAAGGCAATGTTCCAAACTCTGACACTCATCACTGAGTTATCCAAAAAGAGAACACGCAAGGAATTCCAAAGGAAAATCTTGTGCCACAGGATTGACCTTTAATTTTATTAACTAAAGGCTGCTAGAATTTTGATGACCACAACTTAACTGTGAAGGAATGATGTTCTGCTAGCCTGAGGGGAGATCAGCAGTCACTCAGGCACTATCTAATGCTCTCCTTAGAGGAGAAAGCCCTATGCTTCTCTGCAGAGTTCTGCCAAAAATAAGTAACTCCCACCAAAAAGTGCTCTACAGAAAACTCTCAGCAAAATTTAACTCAATTCCATGATGGAAGGAGCAGTGTAAGAGAAAAAAACTAAAACCATGGCCAGTTATCAAAGCCTCCTCCAAGGGTGAATCCTCAAGTAATTCTCAAATCTGCTACCATTTCAGGGGAAAAAAAACTGTCAAAGTAACCAAGCTATGTTATATATTTTATCCACATATTTATTTAACTTACAGATTCATTACAGTATGTTCTCTCTACTGTGATAGTCCTTAAGGTGTGTGAAAATGGTTTAAAGTGTACCAATTATAAAAGATATTGGATGATTTTTTTTAACCCTTCAGAAGAGAAAGGTTACACCCTGAGCACCTACCCTTTCCCAGGAGGAGAAATATTTAAAACGCAGGATGTGTCCAAGTCCCCAGCAATCCACATCACCTGCCCCGTAGCTTTAATAGACTGAGCTCCTACTGCCAACACTGACGTGTCTCTCACATCCCCCAACTGCAGGTGCAATCGCATCTGGACGTCCCCGCTTCAGGCCACACCTCTGGCCCCCATGTGGTATCTGGCACCCAACAGGCACCTAATGAAGGTTTGGAGAATGAATGAGTGGGTAATGATTTCCTTCTGGAGGCTTAATGGAACTTTGTTGAATTGATTTGCATTAAATGACCATCATTTTTTCACTCATCATAATTAGATCTGAGGAAGGTTCATCCTTAATACTTCTCAATCATCAAGCCCATCTAAACTCCCTTAATATGCTTGTGATACCAAGTTAGTGACAATTCAGGACGAGAACATTCAGTTTCTCTCTCCTAATCCAAAGGAATTGATTATGGCAGTGGGGGGGTGGAAGAAGTCATCGTCTAAAGCTGAGGGAGCAGGGGAAGTAGCCCAGGAGTGAGCTGTTTGGAAGGAAGAGTCAGCTGGATGAAGGAAACTTCAGGCAAGGACGTGTGCCCAGCAAGAATGTGTGAGGGGGCCAGCCCGCTGGGGTGGGCGGGGAGCATTTTCCAGTTGACTTTGTGGCTTCAGCAGCAAGATAGGCATGGTCAGAAAGGGTCGTGCTGGCTGGCTGAGAAGCATAGCCTCACAGGAAAAGATCTGGGAAACCAAGCAGGACTGCGAGCTGGATTTGTTTGGTGTTTTAGAAAGATTTGTAAGAAAACAGGAGATGGTGGTTGTTCATGAGGGGACAAGGGCAGAAAAGCAGTACAGCAGAGGGGAGGAGCAGCACGGCTGGAGAACAGAGTCTGAGTTTCAGGCACAGCAGAGGAACCGGGGAGGCCCAGCTGTCAACTGTAAGTTGTCTGGGGACTTAGTTCCAAACCTTTAGTAAAGTCCCTTGTCACACACAGCTGTTTCACCTGAGTAGATGTGTGTGTGTGTGTGTGTGTGTGTGTGTGTGTATACACAAATCAAGAAAAAGAACCAAGTGCCATCATCAGGGCAATGCGCAGTCGGGACAGCAATGGTCCTTAAACAGAACTAATTCCACAGAAGCAAGGGAGGAGAGGCAGGGGAGGCCATGAACTGGGAGTCTCAGGAGAACCCTGGGCACTGCTCAGTTCAGGGAACATCTAGAAATTAAGGAGCTGGGAGATGCTCTCTGCTGAAATCCAGTGACAATCTGATCTACAATCTAGATATAAAACTATGTTCTACATAAAATCTGGAAACTATAATAAATTAAGAATTTTTCATTTTGCTGGAGAATTTCATGAAAAGAACTTAAAGTGATTAATACTCAGGGATGTTGTGAAAACTGAGATGAAAATGGATACTTTGGCAGACCTCCTCTTTCTGGCCCAGAAGCAATACTACTGCCTCACCACCACCTCAATACATTGCAAATTGCCTGGGAGGCTGAATATTAGCCGAATAAAATTTTGTCTAATTCACATTGCTCAAATGAGTACCTAGCTTTTACTGCCACCTACTGGCCATCTCCAGTATGTCTACCCTGAACTCCTGCGACTTACCCCACACACAAGTGCCTGCACACACAAAATCGATGGCTCCATTCAAGAATCCCCAGAGAAAGCACCAAATTAAACCAGGATCACATTGCAAATGGAAAGCTGTGATACCGGGTGAGAGCCCCTGGACAAGGCAGCTATCCACTGATAAAGTCACCCCAGCCAGGCTGATCCCCCGCAGGCTGTCAGCACCCTGAGAGCTGATCTGCGTCCGGAGGTATTTTCATACTGACCAAGCTCACGGGGACACATCTGTAATATCAGAATGCCAATCGCCAATTCAGAGTGAAAAACATCACCTCCAAGATAACAAGGACCTCACATTTTCCTATGCAAGCCTCTTTTCTCTCTGGGCCAACCACACAGGAAATCAAATTATGCATTCAGGGATTGCTTGGTGAGGGAGAAATCAGGGTCAGGACACTGGCCAGAGAAAATGAGCATTTAAAGGCATCCAGCTCTGAGAGATGAAGGCATCTTCCCCACCACAGGGATATTCTGCCAGTGGACATGACAAAAGCAAATGGTTGGAACAGGGTATCCCTCCCTGTCAATGCTTGAATGAGAACTGTCAGGACTTGCCTTTTGGATGTTTCTCTGTCTAGTTCTGACCAAACCAACAACCTTTCTGGTTGGCAGAATCTTTCCATGGGTATGAGAAAGCTTCCAATGAAGCGGTCATCAGTAAAGGCAAAACCCATCTCTGATCCACTGCGCACAGATAGGATAACCTGCTCTTTGTAACAGGCTGTATTTTGTCTATCCCCAAGTTTTTGGAGGCACCCCTCAGCAGTCCCATGTACTTCCACTAGACAAGTAATGACAATTTCCATTCGCTGAAGGATTACGAGTTCACAAAGAGTTTGCATATCCATTACCACAGCTATTTCCCTCACGCACACCCTTTGGGGTTCTTTCGGTAAGACCTATAATTCTTATTTTAAAAATAAAGATGGGGTGTCTGGGTGGCATAGTCGGTTAAGCATCTCCCTTGACTCAGGTCATGATCCCAGAACACTGGGATCAAGCCCTGCATTGGGCTCCCTGCTCAGTGGGGAGCCTGCTTCTCCCTCTCCCTCTGCCTGCCCCTCCCCCTGGCTCATGTTCTTTCTATCAAATAAGTAAATAAAATCTTTAGGGTACCTGGGGTGCTCCATCAGTTAAGCATCTGCCTTCAGTTCAGGTCATGATCTCAGGGTTCTGGGATCAAGCCCTGCACTGGGCTCTCTGTTCAGCTGGGAGACTGCTTCTCTCTCACTCTCCCTCTGTGCTTTCTCTCTGTCTCTCTCAAATAAATAAATAAAATCTATTAAATAAATAAATGAAACTTTTAACTAAAAATAAATAAATAAAGACAGTGAGGTAAGTAAGTGGTTGTTCCAAGGTCACAGAACTACTGAATATGGAATAAAGACTAAAGCTCAGATCTTCAAACCCCAAGTGAGACTACCAAGGACACCTGGTCTTAACAGTAAACAGTGCCTGACCAACTACACCATATGTAATAAAGTGTGTCAATTATTAGCTACCTACAATTCTAAGCACTGGGAACACCAAGGTGACCAATTTAAATAAGGCTCCTCCTTCCATCATCACACATGTAATAAGTGGTGAGAAGACAAAAAGGAAAAACTCAGATGGTGATCAGCCCAGTGGAGAGAACAGGATGATGTAAAGCGCTGACTGGTTATTTCTTCTTGGGAAATAGCTTCTCTTTGCAGGGGAAACTTCTCTTAGGAAATGACACTTCAGCTGAGACAAGAATGAGGAGAAGTCATACGATGATGAAGGGGAAGAACAACTGAAGGGACAGTTAATAAAAATGCCCTATGGTGGGACCATGCTTATCTGGAGAGAAGCCCGCACAGTGGAGTGCAAAGGACAAAGTGATAGGAGACAAAGCAGGGATGTGGCTAGGAGCCAAACCATAGAGCATGTTGTTAAAAACCAGTCTGATACTAGTCAGTGCACAATGCGAAGCCATCACACTACTAAAGAAATGTGCAGCTTTTCAATGGAGTCACACACCATTCGAAAACAGATTTTACACCCCAGAACCCAAAGTCTCAAGACCTTGCTACTCCTGGTGCTCAATGATTCGGATCTTTTATTAATATAGAACGTTTTCCAAAACGCTTCCATAGGAGGTATTTGAAAGACTGAAAAACACTTATCTTGCAGAAAGGAATTTTGTTTATCCCATCTAAGAAACCCATATTTATAAATGGTGGGTTCACAACCTCAACATTCAGGCAAATCAAGCTCCATGAAGCCCAGCGAGTCTCCCATGGGCACTGGCTGTCTTTTAGCAGAGCTCAGTTCAGAAACGCTGGGAGAAACAGCCAGGCTCCACGCCTCACCCACCCTGACAGTGGCATCTCCCTCAGGCTCAAGCCCGTCCTGCTCTCCCACAGTTCACTGCTCAGATGGCAGCCTGACAGCTGCTTCCTCTGGAACGCGAAGATAAAACCTGTGACTGTCCTGTAGCAAAGGGATGCTCAAAACGCCCCAAGAGAGGGAGCAGGGAAAGAGAAGCAGGAAGGGAGGGAGGGGGATGTAGGGGAGAAACCTATGCCTTTTAAACAGAAACTCACTGCATAAAACAATCACAGTCCTCCACACCCACAGTGAAAACACTGCTGAAGCTGGGAAAGAAAAATGGCCCTATCTAAAGACCAGTGTGGCAAGGAGTAGCCTGGAGTCACCTGGGAAGTCACCCTCAGGAAATCATCAGGGATGATCAAAAGGGCTTACAGAACTATGTTCGCTGCAGCATTATTTATAACAGGGCAAAATTCAAGCCAACGATCAACAACAGAGAACTAGTTGACTAAATTACAGCAAAGCCATGGGAAGAAACACCATAAAAATGGCAAAAATCATACTCTAAAAGAATAGACTCTATAAGAATATTTCATCACATAAGTGAAAATTCAGAATACACTGAGCTTAAATAGTTGGTTTTAAGGAAAACAGGGTAATAAGCAAATCCTTGTAAATAATCTAGATAAGAGGGGCGCCTGGGTGGCTCAGTGGGTTGAGCCGCTGCCTTCGGCTCGGGTCGTGATCTCGGAGTCCTGGGATCGAGCCCCGCATCGGGCTCTCTGCTCTCTAGGGGAGCCTGCTTCCTCCTCTTTCTCTGCCTGCTTGTGATCTCTCTGTCAAATAAATAAATAAAATCTTTAAAAAAAAATAATAATCTAGATAAGAAACCAAAGGTAAACGGGACAAGTAGATGGCCTCTGGGAAAAGAGACTCACTGTGATTCCCCACTGTACACGCACTGCTAGCATGCACACTCGTGAGCAAGCCAACTCATTAAAAACTCATTTGGGTAACAGTCTGGCGTCAGGAAGGTGCTGAGAAAGATCATCAGAAAGGTGAGCAAGGTGCCTTTTGGCAAAGACATTGGGCAGACACCTCTGTAAAAACCGTGAGTGTGCTTTCTGCCTGCAGGGGACTCAGTGGGCTTCAGCGTTCCCTTCCCCAGCGCCTGCACCAGGAGGCCTCCTCAGCAACTCCTACGTGTTCAGGCCACTCAACAGCAAGCAACTCTGGTCTAACAACCACACTGCGTTTTAAGACTCACTACAGTCCCCCTCCTGTTTCTCAATCCTTACCCCCCATCCATGTCACATGCACTCGCCGCTCCCTGCGGCAGTCACCAAGACACTGCCACGCATCAGCAGCAGTTGAAGCACCAGAGCCAAGTGAGAGCAGTGAAGGCAGCAGAAAGAACAAAGGCCTGAACAGCCACACACTTGGCTGTCCCCTTGGCTTGGCTACCAGCCAGCTGTGATGCTGAAAAAGTCACTGGGCAACCCTGGGTCTCCATTTCCCAATCTGTAAAATGAGAGTGTTAAACAATCTGTGAGATCTAATATGGTTCTAAGTTTCCAAGGTTCAAAATATCTCAGGGCACCTGGGTGGCCGTCAGTTAAGCATCTGCCTTCAGCTCAGGTCATGATCCCAGGGTCCTGGGATCAAGTCCCACACCATGGAACCCTGCATCATCAATCATCATCAATCAACACCATCACCACCATCACCACCATTACCACCATCATCATCACCATCACACTCCCTGTTCAGTGGGAAGCACGCTTCTCCCTCTCCCTCTGCCCTTCGCTCCCTCCTGGGCCCTGCTCTCTCTCCCTCTCTCTCTCAAATAAATAATTTTTTTTTTTTTTTTTAAGTAAAAGAAGAAGAAGAATCAGCATGCTGGAATCCAGGAGCACAGGAGTAACTGAAAGCTCACACCGAATCTCAACAGAAATCTTGGAACAGGGAGCAAAGTGTCTGTTGTTGCTTTCAATCACCAACTGGTCACAGGAGCACAGGGATGACATCTCGTGTCCCAAGAGTGCCTGGGTTGAGAGCCCAGTAAGGATGGATCTAAAGGCTGATGGTATCTGGCCGCCAGCTGCCCACGGCAGAATCCCAGCCCCCAGGCCTGGCTTCTCCCTCCGGCCCTCATGCCCACAGCCAGCTATCTAGAACCAGGCAGTTCTACCTCACGCATGTTCCAAATTTGCTTTCCTGACAATTACCACAGACCTTGAAACCCTAATGACCCCACTTCAGACTTCCATGGCCTCTTCTTTTTTGGGGAGGGGGGTGCATTTTTTGCTGTTATGTTTTGAGGTTTTTGCTTTTTTGCCTAAACAATTTTTTAAGCTATGCATTCTGCAAGGACAGAGGCTGCACTTTACATCCTTGTCACCTAAATCAAAAAAGTTATCAATCAATCAGTTCATTCATGAATGTGCAGGGCACAATTCTTTCACTGTCCGTGTCTGCCTGGACTTCCCTCTTTGCTGCAAGGTTCCACCTCGTGGCCAGACATTCTGACCCAATGTAGATGTGAGCTCCTCCCTGTCTATCTCCTAAGCTACATCTAGCCCGAGGACCAGCGCACTAATCGGCACCACACCTTGAGAGGAGGCCGTGCTCTACAAATGAGCCAAAGATGGCCCCCGAGCATTGGCTTTTAGGTTGTCTATTTCTGTACAAAAGGCTGAGACCCGTTAGTTCAAAAGCCTGCTGGTGCAAACTCAACTTTTGAGACATCCAGTTGCTTTAAACATAGTCCAAATCAACAGACTTTTTGCCACCTAGGCCAGCCTCCTTTGCATACCCTGTGAAACTGTGCCCAAAACCTGCTAGCCATAGACAAGACCAATCTTGGGGCTACAGAGACCCCAAGCCACTGGTGCCCTTCAGAGATCTCTAACTCAGAGACTCCCCACCAAGCTCCCCATCATGTCACCCAGACACCCCCTTCCTCCCCGATTCCACCCTTCCCAGAGAGTCCCCTTTACCTGCTCCCCCTCCAACAGTGCACCCCCTCTGATGGTGTAGAATCAGAAGACCTCACTGCGTGGGACCTCCCCCAGTGCACACCTGTGAAAGTGTCACCCCAGTGAAGCTGCATGTGCGACTGTCTCCTCCTCCTCACATCTTCTTCCTTGATTAGCCATGGACCCCCTCCAACCCGACAGGCAGAAATCTGGGGAATCCTGCATACTTATAAGTTCTTTGTAGCCCCATTTTATAACTTCTAATCTGTCTTGTAACCCTAGCTTTAAATTTATCATCTGGCTTAGTCAGTATTGCTTTGAAAATCTAATCTGCACCTGCAAATTTCTGTTTCTACAATTCAGAACAGCCTCCTAAATTCTCCTGACCCTGGTTACCTGATCTCAAATCTTATTGGACTTTCAGTAAGTCCTATTCTCCTGTCTTGGAGGACAATCTGGGGCACAATCCATGTTTCTGGACCATGCTCTTGGCAAACAGCCCTGGAGCTACAACGTTATCCATGGATGCTATAAGAAAGTCTTGAACTGAGTATTTGACAGGATTTCTAGTTTATGTCTGTTAAGATTCCATGGTTCAGAATATTTGCAACAGAGCCTAATGTGGCTGTAGAGGGAACTGACAATAATGAGCATAAGAGCAAATGGTATGTGTGGCCTTGCTTGTACAGGTACAGAATGTACAGAAAAAGAGGTTTGTTAGCATAATGGGATCCTGCGTCTCGATTTTGTTTTTAAGTTATTTGTTATGACACTGAGTGAGCCTGAGATCCTACTAAGAAATGCTGGAAGGAAATAATTAGTCATACATGCTTCTGAAGGTCAAGTACATTTTCTTAGTGAAGTTATAACTATCCAGAAATATCAAAAAATGAGGGCCACTTCACACAAATCAAATAAGTACAGTGGATAAGAAATGCTGATGCACCTTAAGTAATAATATTTCCCTTAGGCATATTAGCCCAAGTCAGGCCTTAACTACATACAACACTTGGTTAGGAAGAATGATCGAGAATCTCAACGAAATGCCACAGGAAGGGGGATTATTAAAGAGACAAGTAGAACTACAAAGTTATAAAGTGACAGTGGTCTCACTCTATTTTAGGGGCCTGTTGATTTGAGGGGTCCTGTCTGCCTGTCCTCCAGGATGTATACTGACTTTTTGCAAAGGTGCTATCATCTTTGCATCTTGCTCTGGCTTTGGAGGCATCAACATCTGGCAAACATGTGCACAAAATTGTTTGCTGCTGGGGAAAGCTCTCAGGTGCTGTGTAGGAGGTCTAGCACAGCTGGCAATGAACATCTGGCCTCCACTTTTCAAGAGGGACTTGCTTCTCTTTTCTCAAATGTCTGGGACCTAAAATAAGGTGCACCCCAGAGCGAAGGGGATGCCACAGAAAGTAATAAGGGATCTCTTCCCAGCACCAGTAATTTTACAGTCTTATCTCTCCTGTCTCACAAAGAAAGTCTCAGATAGACACCCAGCTCACATGGCACCACATTCAAGACATAGAGAAGATGTTCCCAGCTTCTCCCAGGTTTGTTCACAATAGATACACTAGGACAAGAGTACAGGTCTGAAATACTGAAACAGCCCATGTATGCACACATGTACACACACAACCCCCAACTTATAAGAAAGCAATGGGCCATATCCTCCATCCTGGATAAGCTGTGGAGAATGGGCAAGAAAGCACAAAACTGGGAATGAGAATTTAGAAAAATGACAACAAGAGAGTCCTAGAAAGACAGGCTCTTAGAGAGTTAGAGAAAATCAACAGTTCTCCCATTTTAGTTACTGGGACATAATTCTGTATACTAGCAATGCCAGATCACTTCACCGTTGATTAGGGACTTCTGATTTAATGGACAAAACTGGCCCCATTTGCCTCTGGTTATGGGATTTGCTAAGAGAATCCACTCAGTCATATTTGTAGTGACAAAAACACAAAGAATTCTTAATTTTTCACAGTGGTGTTGCACCATTAACCCCACACATCAATTTTTAAATGTCTCTGTTTCTTGGATATGGGCATCCCTACTCTGTAGATTTGTCTTTCTTCATTCATCCATTCAACAGATACTTATGTGCCAGACATTGTGTTTGGGCTGGCAGACACTGCCATTCACCCACCCTTGTGCTCTTTCTTCCTTAAAGAATCTTCATTTTTCTCAGGATGTACACTCTTATGGTCACCTTCCCAGAATCCTTCGCACCTAGAAGTGGCCATAACCCTATATTTGTTCTGTAAGAATGTAAGCAATGTTCTATTCTATGGGGCTTCCGGGAAAACTACTGCTTTTCCAATAAAAGGTAAAGAACGATTTGAAACTTACGTTTAACCTTTTTGTCTTCCCTCCTAGGATGCATATGTACATGACTGAAAGTGATGCCATCTTGAGACCACAAGCTACAGAAAGCTGGAAGGGGCCTGAGTCACTGATAACTTCCCACGGCAGCTATACCAACACTGACCCGCTTGTCTTTCCCTTCTTATTCTGAGAAAAATAGAAGCTTACTTGGTTGCACACTGCTGTCAGTCTTCTTATATGTGCAGGCTAACTCGGGTACAATAGTCAAGCAGAAAGAAACTCTGCTCCTACTTCTAAGAAGCTCACGCTCAAAAATGAATGGCCAAGGGCTGCCTGGGTGGCTCAGTGGGTTAAGCCTCTGCCTTCAGCTCAGGTCATGATCTCAGGGTCCTGGGATCAAGTCCCACATCGGGCTCTCTGCTAGGTGGGGAGCCTGCTTCCTCCTCCTCTCTCTCTCTCTCTCTACTTGTGATCTCTGTCAAATAAATAAAAAAATCTTAAAAAAAAAAAAATGAATGGCCAAGAGTCACCAGTCATTTATTACCATGAAAGACACCAAAGAAACAAGGAGAAAGCAGGAACCTGGAGGAAGGAGCAATGCGAAGAGAAGACACCCTCCCCCTAAATATGTGTAACATCATCAGTGAAATAAGAGAAATACCATGATTCATGAGAATGCTACACAAAACCAACGTGAAACCCAAAAAAGGGCTCTTGAAAATTAAAACTATTACAGCCAAAATTTTTAAAAATATACTAAGAGAACAGTTAGAAGAGAAAGTTGAAAAAATAGTCCAGAAATCAGAGCAAAAAAACCAAAAAGATGAAAAATAGGAGAGAAAGCACTAGAAAATCAGAGCTCCAACTGAATAAAAGGGTGTGAGAGAGAGAAAGAGAGGAAAGTGGCGGTAGCAAAATCATCTGCAAAATAATTCAAGAATATGACCCAGAATTAAAGAAAATCCATTCCCTTTTTGAGGATGCATCATTATGAAATCTTAGAACATTCTGGACAAAGAACTTAAAAGCTCCCCAAAAGGAGGATCAAAAGTCAGGCGTTGGGGCGCCTGGGTGGCTCAGTGGGTTAAGCCGCTGCCTTCGGCTCAGGTCATGATCTCAGGGTCCTGGGATCGAGCCCCGCATCAGGCTCTCTGCTCGGCGGGGAGCCTGCTTCCTCCTCTCTCTCTGCCTGCCTCTCTGCCTCCTTGTGATCTCTCCCTGTCAAATAAATAAATAAAATCTTTAAAAAAAGAAAAAAAAGTCAGGCGTCATACACAAGACTAGGAAAAAGAATGACTTTGGACTCAATAGCAGCACCACAAGCCAGAAGATAACAGAGCAACGTTCTCAAAAATCGAGTGAGGGCAAATGAATTCTCTATCTCACCACCATACACAGCATCCAGAGGGCAGAATAAAGACATTTCAGACATGTAGGATATCAAAAATTGACTTCTCCCTGTCTCCTTTTTCAGAAAGCCACTCAAAAATATGCTTTGCCAAAATGGAGGAGTAACCCAAAGAACACATATCCCAGGAAACAAGAAAGAAGCAAAGCAAAGAGAGAAGGGAATTTCCCTGGATAGCAGTTAGGCAGCAGGCCTGGAGATCAACAAATCCGGGTGGCGGAGGGGGGTGGTTGAGGGACAAAAGGCTTCAGAAAAGACCTGAAGATAAAACAGGTAGATTAAAAAAAAAAAAAACAGGTAGATTATATCAACACATTCAAAGGAACTGGATATAGCTGGGGGAAATGTGGTGATAAAAAAAAAGAAGGCAGACAGAAAAGCAAACAAAGACAATAACTTTAGGGAAACTAAAAATTATGCAGTAAAAGAAAAATAATCATGGTAAGTAGATAACTCAGATTGTCCTATAATGAAAGCATTATGTACTAATCTAAACAGAACTGAAAATAACTATATTGCAAGGATGGGAGGATGAGAAGCATGTATATTTATACTAAGGGGGGTATGAAAAGTTGAATTATTATCTTCTAGAATGAAATGCCAGCAGTAGCTTGATACTGTTGTTCTGGGGGGATAAAAAAGATAGAATGGTGACTAAGGTATGCAATGAGTGGTCAAATTTGTTTACTTCCTTTAACGATTTAGTGAATATTTTTAATTACTTTTGTTTGCCCAGCATCCTGTGTTCAGGAAAGTCCCCAACTTACGAGTCTTTATAGTAGGGGCAGCCTTCCTCCTACTACAGCATGGAAAATGCCAGACATTTGTTTCCCCAGAGGGGAAAGGACTGCACTTTACCTCCTCTCTGCCAATCACACAGGGACACTCTGGTGGCAGTGGCATTAATGATGGCACCCAGTGGCCGATGCCAGTGTTGATGGTGTGGGCGATAAAGACTGGTGCCAACAGCAGCTGTGGCAGGGGCAGGAGCACCCTCCCAGGATCCGCTGTGTGACATTTATTGTCCTGGTGACACAGCCCAGAGCCCAGTTTCCAGCCCTCCAAGAACAACCCATTTTTCATTTAAGGCATTCCGCTTTCTACATTAATAGTCCTAAATTGGTTGGTTTTTTTTTTTTTTTTTTTCATTTCTTTGCTACTTCCAAGGAAGAAATTGTCTGGTTCAGAAACAGACACTCAAGTAGCTATAGGCATCAAACCCTTAGGGAAATCTAGGGAATCTTGATTTGTTACCTACATTCTTTGGGGCTTAAGGCAGTGAAAATCCAACTCATAATAAACAGTGAAGCGCTGGAAGCTTCAGGAGCACAGGGTTGAAACTGTTCATTAAATCATTTTTTGCCTGCAGATGCCTCAAAAATTGTACCCAAGGGGCGCCTGGGTAGCTCAGTGGGTTAAAGTTTCTGCCTTCGGCTCAGGTCATGATCCCAGAGTCCTGGGATCGAGCCCCACATCGGGCTCTCCGCTCCGCGGGAAGCCTGCTTCCTCCTCTCTCTCTCTGCTTTCCTCTCTGCCTACTTGTGATCTCTGTCTGTCAAATAAATAAATAAAAATCTTTAAGGGAAAAAAAAAAACCTGCACCCAAGTCCCTGAATGGCCAAGTATACACTACTGTGGTGGGCACTAGGATATGCCCCTCAGATCTTCCTCCAGAAATGAAAGCCTTATTATCCCAGCTGATGGAGTGGGGGGTGAGCAGCAGAAACCCTCAACTATTAGTATCTTTGGGGGTTGCTTTGGCTCAAGAAAGCTGCCTCATTGTCACACCCTTCGAGGGACGGTGGCATCCATGACTGACTGACATGTGGGTATGAAGGCCTGTCCCCTCACTCGCCCTAGGATTACAGTCAAGGATCCTCTCACCTTCACCGTCTTCTATAGGATCAAGTGAAGCTCTTGTTGCATCACAGTTCAGTTCTCCCTCTGGCCAGTCCTGCTTCCATCCCTTTCCTTCCACAGATGCTAATTCCAAGAGAAGCCCTAACATCCACCTGCAATCTAGCCTCTCTGGGGAACCGAAACTACAATGATTAAGAGCAAGGTGTCCTTTAATTCAAGAAACGTGATGCAGGCTGTTTGCTCCCAACTCCTACAGGGAGCTTTAATAGGAGAGTAAGAAAAGAATGACAGGGGGCACCTGGGTGGCTCAGTGGGTTAAGCTGCTGCCTTCAGCTCAGGTCATGATCTCAGGGTCCTGGGATCGAGTCCCGAGTCGGGCTCTCTGCTCAGCAGGGAGCCTGCTTCCCTTCCTCTCTCTCTGCCTGCCTCTCTGCCTACTTGTGATCTCTCTCTCTCAAATAAATAAATAAAATCTTAAAAAAAAAAAAAAAAAGAAAGAAAGAAAAGAAAAGAATGACAAGCCCAAATTCCTAAATTCTCAATTCAAGCAATGGATTGAAATCCAAGGATCTTTTATCACTTTGCTTAAAACAAAACAAAACAACAACCAACAACCAACAAGAACTGGGTGGGGGGACCTCTTATCTCCTGGGATCATAGGTCTCAGAAAGCCAAAACCAACCAAGCTGAATCCTTAGGTTTATCAAATTACCATGTCAAACGAATTCTCACTCTTGCCAAGTATCCATCACAAAAGTCAGAGCACCAATGTATAGAGTGGGACACCCAAAGGACTAAAGTGGGGGCCCATGATTACTCAGAATATCCTGAGCCCCCAAACTTTCATGACACTCCCTGCCTGCAGAAGCAGTCCCCCCTTCCCTGTGAGATAAGGCTGATCTGGGCTTGACTGAGGACTCATTACTCAAATCCCTTAAGGAAATTACTGGGCAAGAGAAGTCCGTTTTCCTCATTTCTCAGACTCCTCCTCAGTATCTGGGATAGACCCCAGCATGTCCCAAGGCTTTCTTCACTCCAAAAGACTGCAAGACTTTGTTACTTTATACTGACAAAAATCTGACCAACATGTATGGAAATGGATCCTGAATATTCTAGATGAAGGAGAAAAGGACAATGGTACACTGGGTGGAATTGTCTACATGTACTTCCAGCAGCGGAGGAATCCACAGGCCAGTGGCAGCAGCGAGCAATGGTGCTGTGTGACAGTCTGCAGACCCAGCCACCGCAACTGCCCATACTTATGGGACAGAGAGGCCAGAAATTCTTCAGGAAATCATAAAAGGAACTGATAGAATCATTTCAAGGAATAGGAATGTCAGGGTAGATTTTTCATGTGTGACCTGCTAAATCCACTCCCTAATTATGTTCCCAAGAGAGCCCTATGACATTCCCTTCTCCAAGACTCTGAGAAATACATGAGTGAGAAGAGTACAAGACTCCCTGAAATGTGTTGTCAAGGCCATTCTCTGTGACTTAGGGATGCTGTTAGGGGACAAAGAGAGTCTTCATTTCAATGTGGAGACCAGACTCCTTAAGTGATAAAGATTAAGGAGGGGCATCCCCCCACCCCCAACACACACACAGAGAAGCAATCTGGGCACGTTAGCACAGTAAGCCACGTGGCCAGCTCATAGTCCCAATGAGGGGTAATGGTGCTTGCTGGAAAGATCAACACTTGCTATCAAGGGGCAATAGGGTCACTACCCCTACGCAATGCAGGCAGGAAGGAGTACAGGCGGAACTCAGGGGACCTTGGAGGCCTCCTAGCTATGCTGTGTCTACCGGTTAGTTAAGGAAAGACCAGATTAGCCAGATATTTACGGGACTACCAAGGGTTTAGAGCCCTAGAGCCCTCAGGAATGAAGATTAGGATCACACCACTGGGCAAAGGACCTCAGACAACAAAGGTAATGGAGGAAGGTGAGAAGAACATGGGAAGGGAAGCAGAGGGGGAAAAGTCATAAGTCCTCTGATCAGAACTGGCCCTACAACATTTACCTATTTTTCTTATTTGCTGGCTTCTGCATTAAACATATTCAACTTATAAATTTTCATTACTATTCCCCTTTATTCCCATCCCTTTCTCCTATTATTTCATATAAAGTGTGTTGGTGGGGGCTAACTCCACAGCCAAGCCCACAGTTACAGAACATTCACATTATGGAAGACCCCAAGGAGGCAGGAGCACCCCTCAGGAGTCTGAGCTTGGAGCTGGGTGCGATGACTCAGAGATGTCCTCTTTGGGAAAGAAGATGTGCAAGTTTTCGGCTATATGTGGGACAGCTGTGTATCTCCCTGAATATGTTCAATCTGCGGCATACAGTTGGAGGACTGTACCCAATAAGGTCTCCTTCCTTTCACTGAAATCTTGTTTGGATTCAACAGACACAAAGAAGAGCTGTTCAGCAGTCTCTTCCTGTAAACTCCTGCGTATTAATAGAACCCATCCTCTTGTTGGCCTTCGGAAAGCTACAATTACTATCACTTTTCACACTAGTGCCTGCCCTTCTGATTGCTCTCCATTGGTTTCAGCAGACACACTCAAAGTTTCCTCAAAACCACTTCTATTTTTCTCATGATGCCTCATCCTGTGACCCTGGGTTGTACTTCTCCAAGACAACCAGCGTCAACCATGGCTTCTTACTTGCCAAACGAAACAGAGTCTCTTCAGTCTCCTCTTATTTGGCCACTCTTTGAATTCTGATAAACTGAGAGCAGCTTTCTTCTCAACACCTTCACAAAGCCATTGGTTTCCTCCTGCCCGGATTACTACTCCTTCTCATTGGTTGCTGACTCCTCCTTTTCTCCTTGCCTCTTAAACGCTGGTGTTCTCTCTCTCTCTTTTTTTTTTAAGATTTTATTTATTTGAGAGAGAGAGAAAGAGTGGTCACAAGCAGAGAGAGCAGCAGGCAGAGGGGGAGAGAGAAGCAGGCTCCCTGCCAAGCAAGGAGCCTGATGCAGAACTCAAACTCAGGACCCTGGTATCAGGACTTGAGCCAAGGCAGACGCTTAACTGACTGAGCCACCCAGGCATCCCAAATGCTGGTGTTCTTTTTCCAAAGTTCTACCCTTTCAGTAAGAATGTCTGACAGAGAACAGGCCCTCAGGGGGCAGAGGCAACCCCATTTCAGGCTGGGTGACCCTCAATGGGGCCACACATAGCCCCTCGAGCCCTACCTGCCCGGCACTCATGCAGCAAATCTTCCTGGAGCCTGGCTCCCCCTGAGAAGCTAGTGATAGCAGCTCTTGGCCTCGCCGGAGACTGGAGTAGAAGGGAAAGGAAATCAACATCTCCCTGAGCAAGAATAAGATGAACAGGAAGGAAATTCTATTTTGACATCTCCAGGAGGGCATCAAAGGGAATGAAAGAAAAACAAATGTCACTTTGTTGCCATGGAGTCCCTCACATCCTCTTAATTACCGAGAGGAACACCTGAGCTCCGACAGCCAAGCCAGGCACCACTGCTTTTCCCATCTCCAAGGAGAGATGGCAGGAGAGGCTCTAATACCGTCCACAGAGTTTGTGAGTATCCTCATTGTTTGATCAACCCCATCAGATGAATCTGATATGGGTTCATCTGCGGACCCAGATGAACATCCGGACCGAATGTTCTGCGGACATCCCTATTCCTGTGAACCTGGCAGTCCTCTCACTCTTTGGAGGTGCGTGGCTCCCCTTCAGCACTTTATGCAAGAATCTTGACTCACTCACTGGCTTGGGCAGCTGGTCACTCACATGAACACTGACATAATGTCACTCACTAGGTAGGGTCCCTATAAAATGTATTCTCCTCACCTGAACGTGCTCATGAAGCATGCGTTAAGCACCTGGGCAGCATACTGCCCTGTAGTGAGTGCCAAGAGGGACAGACACCAAAGGTGGAGGCATAGTTCCTTTCCTAAAATGGCTTTTGCTCTACTTAGTGGCACTGGGGGGGCAGGGGTCCTTTCTGGATAGGGGAGAACATTACCCAGCCCCAAGATCCTTGGAGATGAAAGCCCAGTCATGAATCTTCTGGCACATAAGACAGAGGGCAGCTCTGACACGGTCTGTGCCACTGCCTCACTCTCTACAGCACTTCAGCACAGGGGAGAAGGTGTTACAGAAGGAGAGAGAGTGTAAAAATAGCAATACAAAGATTACAATGCCTGTCTCTTTACTGGTTCAGTTCAGAAGGAAATCAGAAACTACACACCAGCGCCCAAGGCCCCATGGCCTTTGCAAGCCTTTTAATTCCCTAACATTTATTTTCTTTCTCTCTGTGAACATCTTAAGGGATACTGTCCCCCAAACCCTAAAGCTAGGGAAAGCCTGTGACCTGGAAAGAAAGGGGGTCGCTCGTGAGGCCAGGTGAGGGTCACTGGGCTGGCCCACAGCAAGGCCACCTGAGCTTTCTTGAGAGGGCACAACATACCAGCCATTGTCACTGAACACCATTAAAGCAGCATATTAGCTACTGTCTCTATCTTCTCACTTCTGATTATGCTACAACCCTTGTTCATACTCCCTAAAAAAATGACTGAGTCAACAATGGAAAAAACTAACCATGGCCAAAGTCCAGAGCAACTTTCAAAATGAAACGCTCTTCATTTCAGTCCCTTCTTCCCTGGCCTCTCTTTAATTTCTGATACATTGAGCGTTCTTTTCTCTTGAAACCTTCACAAAGCCATTTGTTTTCTCCTACATTGGTTACTACTCCTTCCCATTTGTTGCTGACTCCTTTTCTGCCTGCCTCTTAAATGCTGCATTCCCTCAAGCTCTAACCAAGACCTCCCTTTATTCTCACTCTACATATTTGCTAGGAAATCCCTTTGCTCCCGTGGACTCGACAATTACATATATGCAATGACTTTCAAGAGTGTGTCCCATTCCCAGTTCCTCTCCTGAGCTCCAGTGCCATCTGCCTCACTGTAGCAGAGAGGAGTCTACCTCGATGTTCCATTTTAAACTTAACGTGTCAAAAGGTGGACTCTCTATTCTTCCCTAAAACTTGCTCCTTGTCCTCCTATATTCCCCGCTCCTGGTGAATGGAAGGGTCAATCATCACCTCATCTCTAAACCTGCAAATTCCCTAGACTCTTCCTTCTTGGTCACTGTCTTATCACACTGGCAGGGAGACTTCATAGACTATACTTCCAACTTGCTCATCACTTCCTTTTTCTCCACCCCCTGCTTCATTCGAGTCCTCCCCATCCTGCTCTTGGTTCACCAACAGTCAATCCATGTAAAACTGTATCTGGCTCTTTAACATTTGTTGAATGAAGAGATAGACCATATTCTAACAGATTTTTCTCTTTACAGTCTTGCTCCACTCTGTTTCATACTCTGCCCTGCAGGCAGAATGATATCCTAAACCCCAAATGTCATCCTTTCTTCTCTGCTTGAACACTATGGTTTTCACCTCTGGGGTATTTAAAATACCCAAAGTAAAGTTAAATACTTCCATGGGACCCCATCATGTAAAAGGTAGAGTAAATCATCCTTAGCATGACCAGAAGCTATCCAAAATAAACCCCCCTCCCTGTCTTTCTGGAAGAATCTCTCAGTAGATCTTAGACTCTGCATCCAGCTCCACTTCCAGCTTATAGTCCCAATTGCACCAGAGTAACCCATACCAAGCAAGACCCTTGTGAATACTGCAGCCCCAACCCTTCCCTTTCAGCCATGTCCATTCAATTTTAAGAATCATCTGAGGGGCACCTGGCTGGCTCAGTGGGTTAAGCCACTGCCTTCAGCTCAGGTCATGATCTCAGGGTCCTGGGATCGAGTCCCGCATCTGGCTCTCTGCTCAGCAGGGAGCCTGCTTCCCTCTCTCTCTCTGCCTGCCTCTCTGTCTACTTGTGATTTCTCTGTCAAATAAATAAATAAAATCTTTAAAAAAAAAAAAAAAAGAATCATCCGAGGCATCAGTCTCACTACAAAACCTTTGTGACCCATCCCTCTTTCCAGACATAGCAGGAGGGTGAAGAGTAACCCCATACTCTTTTGTACTCTCTGCCCAATGAATCTACCTAGACATCTATCTCAGAATTATAAAACTGTAGATGCCGTAAGAAAACAGTGTTCTTCGTGTATGACTTCTCTAGAATAAGCTTTTGGAGTACAAAATCTGTATCTCATTCATCTTTGCATCCCTCCAGCCAAGTCCAGGGCATGGGACCTGATGAATGCTTACTGAAGGGAGCAATGAATAGGACATTACACAGCTCAAACAATAAATGCTCAAGTAATAAGGGAATTCGGAGAAAAGGCACTTTCATGTTTGCAAAGTGTTGATATGAAAACTTTCCTGTTTTAACTCAGAATAAAAATGGAGTCAGAATATAGTTTGTCCAAGAAAAGGTTATCACTAAGGTAACTATATAATGACACTTCAGAGAAGGAAAGGGGTTGCTACTGGTAATTACAATGAGACTAGTGGTGCCAAACGGAATTGTAAAATGGGATATACAGCTGCTCTGCAAATCATAAGAACTAAATTAATTTTTAAGGATGGAATTATTAATTACCAAAAAATTTTGAGATCTTCTGTTTTCCTGGCTGTCTCACACTAATTTTCAGAACTTTCTGGGAACAAATTTCCGAGACACCATTCTTGACTTTCTATTCAGAAGCAAACATGACTGGTTGCCCACCAAACACATCTTCCCAACAATCCTTGCCATTGGAAACACAATTTCGTTCAAGTGTTCCAACTTATCCCTACCTCCCCTCTCACAGTGACCTGGAAGAAATTCCAAATTATAAACTAATCTTGGGACACTCATTCCCTTTGCATGAGGATGATGACAATGTGGGCATAAGACCCCCATTAGAACCATTAGACATCAGAAGAGGAAGGATCTTGGGGGTGTTTCCACAACGCACAGGTACTATTTCTATAATAATGAAAGGTTTTATAGGCAAATGTCTTCATGACTTTAGGATAGGAAAGAAAAGTGTTTAAATACTCAAAATGTGATAACTATAAAGTTTATAAATTCAACTACATTAAAATAAATTCTGTTCATCAAAAGATTAAAAAATTTAAAAGTCAAACCACAAACCAGAAGCTATTACTATTTCCCAAAACATGTATAACTGGGAAAAGATGGTAATAAACAAGTCTTCTGAATTCATGAGAAAAAGACAAAAATCCTACTAGAAAATGGGCAAAAGTTATCATAGGTATTTCATTGAGAATGATTATACTAAAGTTTTATAAACTATTAAAAAACACTCGAGGAGGAGTCAAGATGGCAGAGAAGTAGCAGGCTGAGATGACATCAGGAAGCAAGAGATCAGCTAGATAGCTTATCAAACCATTCCAAACACCTACAAATCCAACAGGAGATCCAAGAGAAGAAAAGCAGCAATTCTAGAAACAGAAAATTGACCACTTTCTGAAAGGTAGGACCAGCAAAGAAGTGAATCCAAAGCGACAGGAAGATAGACCGTGGGGGGAGGGGCCGGCTCCCGGCAAGCGGCGGAGCAACAGAGCACAAAATCAGAACTTTTAAAAGTCTGCTCCACTAAGGGACATCGCTCCAGAAGCTAAGATGGGGTGAAACCCACGCGGGGACAGCGTGGCCTCAGGTCCCGTGGGGTCACAGAAGAATCAGGGGTGTCTGAGTGTCACAGAGCTTGCAGGTATTAGAGGGGGGAAGCCGGCTACAGAGACAGAGCAGAGGAGTGAGCTCTCAACTCGGGGTTACCTTATTGTGATCCATGGCACAGACCACTGCTCTGTGAGCAGGGACCCCACAAGACCCGGGGAGACTCCCCTGGAAGAGCTCAGGGATCTGTGGGATTCGGAGACTACAGCCAGGGCTGTGTGCCAGAGACAGAGATGCTTGGTCACAGGCTGGGTGAGGATGGAGCACGGCCCGAGGCCAGGGAGACGGGAGTGATTGAGCACTTTTCTCTGAGGGCGCACTGAGGAGTGGGGCCCGAGCTTTCGGCTCCTCCGGGCTGGAGACTGGGAGGCCGCCATCTTCATTCCTGTCCTCCAGAACTCTACGGAAAGCGCTCAAGGAACAAAAGCTCCCGAAAGCAAACCCAAGTGGATTACTCAGCCCGGCCCCTGGTAAGGGTGGTACAATTCCACCTCGGGAATTCTCAAAAACATGTGAGAATCACTACAACAGGCCCCTCCCTGGAAGAGCAACAAAAAAATCCAGCCAAGACCAATTTTACTTACCAAGGAGAACAGCGGAATTCCAGAGGAGGAGAAAGCTAAGCATGGAATTCATGGCTTTCTCCCCATGATTCTTTAGTCTTGCAAAGTTAATTAATTTTTTTTTATTTTTTTTCCTCCTGTTAAATTTTTTTTAACTTTTACCCTTTCCTTTTTAAATGTTTTTTAACTAGTTTATCTTAACAATACCTTTCATTAAAAAAAAAAACTTTTTTGAACCTTCATTACTATTGTCATATTTTATCCTTCATTGTATCTAACTTTATTTTTTGTATACACATAGGGTTTTTTCTTCTAAAAAAATTTGGGGTACAACTTCTTCTAATAGATCAAGACACTCAAATTCATTAGCAATCAAGGAAATGCAAATTAAAACTATAAGATATAATTAACACATTTTCAAAATTAAGTATCAATACCATACAATCCAGCAGTTCCATTACTATTTATCCAAAGAAAATGAAAGCACTAATTCAAAAAGATATATGCACTCCTAGGTTTACTGCAACATTATTTACAATACCCCAAATATGGGGTATAAGTGTCTATTGATAGATGAATGGATAAAGATACGGTACACAGACCACACACAGACTCCCCCCCCCACACACACACAGGAATATTACTCAGCCATGCAAAGGAAGCATCTTGCCCTTTGTGACATGGATGGACATAGAGGGTACCATGGAAGTGAAATATGTGAGACAGAGAAAAACAAAT
Source organism: Enhydra lutris kenyoni (assembly GCF_002288905.1). Classification (NCBI taxonomy): domain Eukaryota; kingdom Metazoa; phylum Chordata; class Mammalia; order Carnivora; family Mustelidae; genus Enhydra; species Enhydra lutris. The sequence goes on from NW_019154175.1 coordinate 903,685, forward strand.
ACTATATGCCTTGACTTATATGTGGAATCTAAAAACAAACAAATGAAATAGAAACAGACTCAAAGATACAGAGAACAGTCTGGTAGTTGCCAGAGAGATGGGGGAAGGGGGTGGGAGGGTCAATATACAGAACAGGGGAAAGGGATTAAAAAGTACAAACCTCCAGTTATAAAATAAATAAGACAAGGGGACAGAATGTCCAGTATATGGAATATAGTCAAAAATATGTAACTTTGTATGGTGAAAGACAGTAGCTAGATTTATCACAGTGATCACTTCCTAATGTACATAAATGTTGAATCACTATGTTATATACCTGAAACTAATATTGCATGTCAACTGCACTTCAATAAAAATGAATGAATACTAAGTGTTGATAAGAATCTTGAGTTATAGGAATTCCCATGAACTGCTAAAAGGAGTATAAATTGGTTTGATCAATTTAAAAAAATAATTTGGCAAAATCTTCTGAATCAAAACATATACTGACCACAATCCAGCAATTCTATTTACAGATACATATACTAGAGCAGTGTTTTATAAACTTAGGATAGTGGCGCACTCAATTTAATAGTTTCTAACCATCCTTTATTAAATAAAATAGTATAGAACAGAAAAATTATCACAGTACATTTTAAGTGGCATGAGGTTAAGTATTGCCTTGTGAAAATTCGTGCTTGCACACACACACACATAAACACACTTGAACACAAATGCATTTCTTACTATGGGCCATGAGCCACAGAACTTGAAACCTATTTTCTTTGCACATGTTCTTCAAGAGATCTGCAGAAACAGCATTATGCATCATAGCAAAACCCTGGGAAAAACTAAAAAACTATTCTTCTGTAAGTAGTATATGCATACACTGGCATGCTATTCAAAAGTGAAAAAGCCAGTTATGGTAACATGTACCATATATTCTCAAAAACATACATTTAAGCAAGGAAAGCAAGTCACAGAATAACACACCAAGTATGAATAAAGATTCATACATATGAAGATTTCTCAACATATGGAGTTTTAGGAATTTAATTATGGTAAAACTACAGTGGAAAAGAAGGAAATGGATTTCTGGGTTCCAGTCCAGCATGTAAAGAGGTTACAAGTCATCACTGTACCCTAACAGCAAGCAAAAAGCTAAGCAAACTGAAAATTAACAACTCCTTAGCTCCATCAGAGAAGTGAGATCACAGGGCAAACTGCTGTCCACAACTTGGAGATAGACAGGTGTATTCAGAGAACCACAACTTACTGGAGCAGAAATCTTTGTGGGAACAGGTACCAGGGCATGAAAATCTGGACTGTAAAGGACAGTACTGGAGGCTCAGTGTGGGAAAGTCTGAGAGTTAAAAGCAGCAAGGGAATAGTTAATAAGGGGCCCCTGCACTTCTGTGAGCTTTACTTCTAGGAGCTCTATCACATTCTCAGGATGGAGACTGAAGAAAAATCCCCTCACGCTTTTGGCAGGGAGAGGGGAAAAAGTAATCATTTGGAAATATACCAGAGCATTCTGCTCTTCTTAACAAGGCCTTCCCTCCAGACAAGTTTTACTGGACCTTAACCTAACCATCAGCGCCTAACCAACCCAGGAGAAGGAAAATACCTAATTCTAGTCTGCTCAGGCCCTCTACACAAAGGGAAGAGAAATACCCAACTCCAGTCTCCTCTAATCATCCTACACTTCCTAAAGAGGGTGGTGGAGGAAGAAAGAATAGTTTGTGAAGTTCACAGCAGAGGGACTAGGCTCATAAAAGAGTGAGACCTAGGGACGCCTGGGTGGCTCAGTAGGTTAAGCCTCTGCCTTTGGCTCAGGTCATGATCTCAGGGTCTTGGGATCGAGCCCCACATCGGCTCTCTGCTCAGCGGGGAGCCTGCTTTCCCTCTCTCTCTCTGCCTGCCTCTCTGCCTACTTGTGATCTCTCTGTCAAATAAATATATAAATAAAAATCTTTAAAAGAGTGAGACCTAATCATAAGACTACAGAACACTCTCCCTCCCCCAATGCCTTACTACTATATTACTAAAGGCCTATTTACTGAAGTTCTTTTTACTCAGTACATCATGTCCACCTTTCAAAAAAAAATTACAAGGCATACTAAAAGGTAATCAATCAATCAATACCCCCCACAGCTTAAAGAGACAGAGAAAGCATCAGAACCAGACCCAGATATGGCAAGGAGGTTGAAATAATCAGATTGGGAATTTAACACAACTATGACTAATATGTTAAGAACTCTAGTGGAAAAAGTACACAGTATGCAAGAACAGATGGGTAATGTAAGCAGAGAGATGGAAATGCTAAGAAAGAATCAAAAAGAAAAGCCAGAGATCAAAAACACTAACAGAAATGAAGAATGCCTCTGATGGGCATATTAGCAGACTGGACACAGCTGAGGAAATAATCTCTGAGCTTGGGGATATGTCAATAGAAACTTCTAAACCAGAAAAGCAACAAGAAAGACTGAAACGAAGAAAACTTGGAAGATAGCACCCAACTATGAGACAACTACAAAAGGTATAACATACATGCAATGGGAAACCAGAAAAAGAAAGAAAGGAACAGAAGCAATATTTGAAGCAATGGTGATTAAGAAATATCCTCCTAAATTAAAGTCAAACACCAAACCAAAGATCCAGAATAACCAAACAGAATAAATGCTCCCAAAACTACATGTAGGCATAACATAGTGAAACTGCAGAAAATCAAAACTAAAGAAAAATATACTGAAAGAAGCCAGAGGGGGTTGAGAAACCTAACTTATAGAGGAACAAGGTAAGAGTGACACTCAGCTTCTCCTCGGAAACCAAGCAAGTATGAAGAGAGTATAATATTCAAAGTGTTGAGAGGGAAACAAGTATCAACCTAGAATTCTGCATCATGCAAAATGATCCTTCAAAAATGAGTGAAAAATAAAGACTTCCTCAGATAAACAAAATGGGATATGCTGGGGCGCCTGGGTGGCTCAGTGGGTTAAAGCCTCTGCCTTCAGCTCAGGTCATGATCCCAGGGTCCTGGGATCGAGCCCTGCATCGGGCTCTCTGCTCCGTGGGGAGACTGCTTCCTCCTCTCTCTCTCTGCCTACTTGTGATCTCTGTCTGTCAAATAGATAAATAAAATTTTAAAAAAATGGGATTTGCTTCCGCTAGATTTGCCTTGCAAAAATGTTTAAAAAGTTCTTCAGAGACAAGAAAAATAATATAAGTCAGAAACACAGACCTACACTTAAGAAAAGGAAAAGCAACAATGAATTCTGGAACATTGAAAAGAAATTTTAAAAATAAATAAAAATTTTAAAAAAGGAAAAGGAAAAGCATCAGAGATAGAATAAGTGAAGGTAAAATAAAAACTTATTAATTGATCTAAGAGATAAAAGTCTGTCCAAAACAATAAAAGCAATAATGTATTTATGACTACGGCTTATACACAGGAAATGAATGACACCAATTACACAAGTGATGCAAAGGAGGAATTCGGAATATTTTGTTGTGAGGTATTTGCACTAGCATGAAGTGAATATGGTATTATCGGAAATTGGTCTTAGATTAGTTGTATATGCATACTACAGACTCTAGGGCAACTACTAAAAATGTTTAAAAATAAGTATATTTGATATGCTAAGAAAAAAGAGAAAATGGAATAATAAAAATTTTCAATTAAAACCACAAAATGCAGGGGCGCCTGGGTGGCTCTGTGGGTTAAAGCCTCTGCTTTCGGTTCAGGTCATGATCCCAGGGTCCTGGGATCGAGCCCCGCATCGGGCTTCCTGCTCAGTGGGGAGCCTGCTTCCTCCTCTCTCTCTCTGCCTGCCTCTCTGCCTACTTGTGATCTCTCTCTGTCAAATAAATAAATAAAATCTTAAATAAAAAAAAAACAAACCCAAAAATCAGACAAAGAATGAAATACAAAAACAGGAACAACAACAACAACAACAAAAAAAAACAAACAGAAAACAAGAGGAATGAACATACAATATTAAAAACATAGAAGATATCAGTCTAATTATATCAGTAATCACTTTAAATGTCAGTGGTCTAATTATACCAATTAAAATACAAAGATTATCAGGATGAATCAAAAAACAAGACCCAACTATATATTTATTGCCTAAGAAACACACTCTAAATATAAAGACACATTAAGATTAAAAGTAAAGGTACAGAGAAATATACACCATGCTTACATTAATCAAAAGAAAGCTGGAGGAGCTATGTTAATTTTCAAACACATCAGACCTGCAAGCGAAGAAAATTATCAGGGATAAAGAAGGGCATTATATAATGATAATGATCTAAGAGTCATTTCTTTAAGAAGATATAATAACCCTTAATGTGTATATACACCTAATAAAAGAGGGTCAAAATACATGACACAAAAACTGATAGAACTGCAAAGAAAAACAGATGAATCCATGTTTACAGTTGGAGATTCTGACACCCCTCTCTCAGCAATGGACAGATCCAGCAGGCAGAAAATCAGTAAGGACACAGGTGAACTTAACATTACCATCAGTCAACTGGACAGAACAGATATCTATAGATTACTTCATCCAATGACAACAAAATACAAATTCTTCCCAAGCTCACATGGAACACTCATCAAGATAGATCACATTCTGGGCCATAAAACATAAACAAATTTAAAGTAACAGAAATCATACAATGTCTGCTCTTAGACCACAGTGAAACTAAAATAGAAAACAATACTAGATAGCTGGGGAAAATCTCAAAATATTGAATATCAAATACACCTCTAATAACACATGGAAGAAATCAAGAAAATTAAAACATACTTTGAACAAAAGAGAAAATATAACTTATCAAAATTCATGGCATGCAGCAAATACAGTGCTTAGAGGTAAATTTATAACATTAAAGGTATATATTAGAAGAGAAGAAATATCTACAATTAATAATCTAAGTGTCCATCTTAGGAAACTAGAAAAAGAAGAGCAAATTAAATATAAAGTAAGCAGAGGAAATAATAAAAATTAGAGCAAACATCAGTGAAATTAAAAATAGGAAATTAATACAAAAATGTCAACAAAACCAAAAGCTGCTTCTTTGAAAAGATTAATAAAATCAGTAAGTCTCCACAAGTTTAAGTGAAACCATATGATAATTGACTCTCTCTGCTTGACTTATTTCACTTATTTGTGGAGCATAAGGGATAACACAGAGGACACTGGGAGAAGGAGAGGAGAAGTGAGTTGGGGGAAATCAGATGGGGAGACAAACCATGAGAGACTGTGAACACTGAGAAACAAACTGAGGGTTGGGTGAGCCTGGTGGTGGGTATTGTGGAGGGCACGTATTGCATGGAGCACTGGGTGTGGTGCATAAACAATGAATCTTGGAACACTGAAAAAATAAAAATTTTTAAAAATCAGTAAGTCTTAGCTAGGTTAAGAAAGAAAAGAAATTCTCATATTATTAATATAAGAATGAAAATAAGGACATCACTACAGAACCCATGAAGATCAAAAGGATAATAAAGGAATAATATGAACAACTCTGCACCCACAAATTCGATAACTTAGATAAAAAGAACCAATTCCTTGAAAGATAAAATCTGCCAATTCACACAGGAATAGATAATATGAATAGGCTTATACCTATAAAAAAATTGATGCAATGATTAATAACCTTCCAAAACGGAAAACATTTAAGGAAGATATTATACCAATACTCTATAATCTCTTCCAGAATATTGAATAGATGAAATACTTCCTAACTCATTCTATGAGGTCAGCATTATCCTAACACCAAAATCAGACAAAAACATTACAAGAAAACTATAGACCAATATCTGTAATGAACACAGATGCACAAATCCTCAATGATATATTAGCAAATTAGGGGATCAAGAGGAACAAAATTTCAGTTACTAAATATGTCACAGGTAAAGTATAGCATAGGGAATATAGTCAATAATATTGTAATAAAAAGAATTAACAAATGAAATCCAGGAATATATAAAAACAATTATACGCCATGACAAGTAAGATTTATCCCAACTATACAAGGCTAGTTCAATATCTGAAAATCAATTAATATAATCCATCACATCCAAAGACCAAAAAAGAAAAAAAACACATAATCATATCAACATATGCAAAAAAAACTAAAAACAAAAAACAAAAAATACTTTGACAAAATCCAACACCCATTCATGATAAAAACTCTCAGCAAACTGAGAATAGAGGGGAATTTCCTCAACTTCATAAAAAGCATCTGCAAAAAACCTACAGCTACCATCATACTTAATGGTGAGAAACCAGAAGCTTTCCCACTAAGATCAGGAAAAAGGCAAGTCTTCTCTGATCACTCCTTTTCAATATCATACTGGAAGTCCTAGCTAATACAATAAGAGAAGAAAATGAAACAAAAGGTATACACTTTGGGAAGGAGGAAATTTTTATTTGCAGATGACGTAATTGTCGATGTTGCAAATTCCAGAGTGAACAAAGACAACAACAAGACTTCCTGGAACTAATAAGCAGTAGCAGCAAGGTTGCAGGATACAAGGTTAACAGACCAAAGTCAGTCACCTTCCTATATATCATCAGTGAACATGTGGAATTTGAAATTAAAAACAGGTGCGCCTCAGTGGCTTCTTTGGTTAAGCATCTGCCTTCAGCTCAGGTCATGATCCCAGGGTCCTGGGATCAAGCCCCACGGTGGGTTCTCTGCTCAGCAGGGAGTCTGCTTCTCCCTCTCCCTCTGGCCCTACCCAACCCCACCACCACCACTCATGCTCTTGCTCGAGCTCTGTCTCTCAAATGAATAAATAAAAAGTCTTTAAAAAAAAAAAACTTTTGAAATAAAAAATAATACTATATGCATTAGCACCAAAAAATAAATATTTAGGTATAATCTAACAAATATGTACAAGCTAAACATAAAGAAAACTATAAAACTCTGTTGAAACAAAGAAGAGCTAATTAAATGGAGAGGTATCCCATGATAAGATTCAATATTGTTAAGATACCAGTTCTACCCTAATTAATCCAAAACTTCAGTGTAATCCAAATCAAAATCCTAGCAAGTTATTTTGTGGATATGAATAAACTGATTCTAAAGTTTACATGGAGAGGTAAAAGACCCAGAATAATGAACACAATATAAAAGGAGAAAAGCGAAGTCAGAAGACTGACACTATCTGACTTAAAGACTTAGTATAAAGCTACAGTAACAAGACAGTGTGACACTGTGGAAAAATAAACAAAAAGATCAACAGAACAGAACAGAGTGCCCAGAAATAGACCCCGGAGATAGCGTCAATCTCTGACAAAGGAGCAAATACAATACAATGTGAGCAAAGATAGTCTCAATAAATGGTGCTGGAACAACTGGATATCCACATGCCAAAAAATAAAAAAAATAAAAAATCTAGACACTGATTTTTACCCTTCCAAAAGTTAACTGAAAATGGAGTATAGATCTAACTGTAAAGTGCAACACTATGAAACTCCTGGAAGACAACGTAGGAGAAAATCTAGCTGACCCTGGATGTGGCAATATCTGTTCAGATGTAACACCAAGGGCATAATCCATGATGGAAGGAACTGATAAGCTGCACTTGCTTATCAATTTCTTAATTTTTGTTTTGTGAAAGACGCTGTCAATAGAATGTGAAGACAAGCCACAGACTAGGAGAAAATATATGCAAAAGATACATTTGATAAAGGCCTATTATCTAAAATACACAAAGAACCATTGAAACTTAATAAAATGAAAAACCTAACTTAAAAATGGGCAAAAGACCTGAACAAATAGCATGAAAAGATATGTCGATGGCAAATAAGCACATGAAAAAATGCTCCACATCGACTGTCACTAGAGAATTGCAAATTACAACAAGGAGATACTACTCTCTACCTATTACAGGAGCCAAAATCCAAAACAGTGACAACACCAAATGCGGACCAGAATGTGGAGCAACAGGAAATCGCTCATTACTGGTGGGAATGCAAAATGATACAGCCACTTTGGAAAATAATAGGGCAGTTTTTTTACAAAAATAAACATACTCTTACCATCCAATCCAGCAATTGCACTCCTTAGTATCTAGTCAGAGGAGTTTAAACTCATATCCACATAAAAACCTGCACACAGATGTTTGTAGCATCTTTATTCATGATTGTAAAACCCAGAAGCAACTAAGATGTCTTTCAGTGGGCAAACTGTGGTGCATTCTAGACAATGGATCATTCAGCACTAAAAGTAAATGAGCTATGAAACCATGAAAAGACGTGGAGGAACCTTGAAAACATAATAGTACTAAGTAAAAGAGGTCAACCTGGAAAAGTTACATACTGTGTGATTCCAATTATATGACATGCTGGAAGAGGCAAAACTATGAAGATGGTAAACAGATCAACAGTTCCAGGGGTGAGAGGGGAAGGACGGATGAACAGAGAGAGCACTGAGGAATTTCAGGGCTACGAAACTCTCTGTGGCATTGTAGTGGTGGATACATGTCGTTCCACATCTGTCAAAACCCACCCACTGGACAATAAACACCAAGAGTAAACCCTAATGTAAATGATGGACTTCAGGTGATAATGATGGGTTGACCTAGGTTCATCAGTTATGACAAATGCACTGCCCTCGTGGGGATATTGCTAGTGGGGGCAGCTATGCCTACACTTTCCTCTTCATTCCTCTGTAAACCTAGAACTGCTCTAAAAATAAAGGTTTTGGTTTTTATTTAAGATAAAAAAATGGGAATGACAAAACCAAAACTCAGGAGCAGGTGATAGGTGATGGATTGTCACTATCAACAAAAGGCTTCTAGGATTCTGGTTAATTCTTTTTTTTTTTTTAAGATTTTATTTATTTATTTGACAGAGAGACACAGAGAGAGAAGAACACAAGCGGGAGTGGCAAAGGGAGAAGCAGGCTTCCCACTGAGCAGGGAGCCCATTGAGGGGCTTGATCCCAGGACCCTGGGATCATGACCTGAGCCAAAGGCAGACGCTTAACCACTGAGCCATCCAGGCGCCCCAAGATTCTTAAGTGGAGTGACAGATCCCCAAATGGATCACTAATGATTTTTCTGAGTCACCTGCTGATGACCTTAGAAGATAACAGTTTTTCCCTACAGTTTGAACCCCATTTTGAGTGGTGCTTGTTGTTATTCATAGTTAAAATCACTCAAACTAATGGTCTCTTAATTTGGAAGCAGTACAACTGAGATCTGATTTAGCATGTCATCGTTTCCTCCTATTCTATTTGTCTAAACATATCATTAAAAACTTGTCCCCCCCAACTATAAAAAAGATTTGTTTGGGGTAAAAAGAGGCTCTAATTAAAACAACTCAGTATTTTTCCAATCCCAAAAGGTATCTTCCTTGAAAACCTTCTGATTAAGCCTGTGTGATACACCAAGGACAATCATGACTTTTAAAAAAAAAAAAATCTATAAATCACCGAACAGATAAGGAGTCTGGCTTGTACTCTTGCCCTCCGTAGGGAGCTGCTTAATCTGGTCGGAAGATCACACATTTCCCATGGGAGCTACAGGCTGGAGGTCAGACCACAGGGCTGAATTCAGCTACCACAGGAGTTCTTAAAAGGAGAGCAAACAAGGAAGCGAGGAGATTTTGTTCAGAAAGGGGCACAGTCTCTGCAATTTTGGCCAGAGAAATGAAGAGTTGTGGTTTCTCCAGACAAGTCCTATCCTGGAGACTGTCCTGCTTAGGAGATGACTTCCATCCCACCCACTGCAGATAAAGGAAATGCACAGACCAGAAAGGGGGTGGGACAACAGAGGGACACACACAGGCACACACCATTTATTCCCTCCTCGGGACTCTGTAAGCCCAGCCCTTCACCCTCCTGCTTCCATTTAACACTCAAGCCAACCCTGCAAAAGCAAGTCTGCTCATCTCACAGGACAGAGACGCAGAGAAGGGGGTAAGCAGCCACGGGCCACCCGCCAGGGGTTGGTGGAGCTGAGAGTCAAACCCATGTCCATCCCATTCTAAAGCGCATATTCTTCTCTTTAGCATCATATGCAAGAACCACCACCAATACCAGAAAACAACTCAGTCCTGGAGCATCACCTCTTCGCAGGCCCTCAAAGGCTGCCCCCCCCATGTCTCCTGCTGTCTCCGGTCAAGTGGGCACCACAAAGGTGCAGACCCCCACCCCCCTCGCTGGCCCCCCAAGCTCAGGAAGATTCCATTATGAAAAGGGCTTCCTACCAACCTCACGTCCCAGACCACAGAGCTTGGCCCTCACAGCCATCAGCCCCCTCCCAGGCATCACCTCGGCCACAAGAGGAACAAGGTGGGGGGGGGGGTTTGCTCAAGGCAACCACACCCTGTCTGCCCCGGTCCAGCCTCAGGCTGAAGCTACCTCCTGCTGCTTGTTCTACCGACAGTAACTACCAGCATTACCTAAGGTCCAACAAGAGACAGCCCTCAAGAGGGAGGCACTGCTGTAGATGGCGTGCATGTACATGAGGTGAACCATCAGCTCGGCCAGCCACCAATAGCAGAGGAGGCGACCCAGCCCCACGGCAAAGGCGGAAAGGTTGGACTTCAGCGAGCAGTACTCTTGCTGCTGCATCTAAAGTAGAAACAAAAGAAGTCATTAGATTGTGCCTTCGTTTTTCCAGTTTTCCGAAGAGTCCCCTAGACAGTATTCCCAGTGTCCTTCTCACAAACATGAGTGCTCTATCTACCCAAACAGGGCTGGATTAGTTATGCATTGTTCTTGGGTGAAAAAGTCACCCCCGAGCATGGGTGGGATCAACGAGCTAGCCTAGTGCCAGAAACCAGGAGGGGTTCTGCAGCCCTTCACGCCAGCAACAGCTCTGCAAACACCAGCGTGGAGGACAGTACCTGACATACTCTCCCTCAGGACCTTGGAGTCTCTTTGGGCTCAGGTGTCACCCTGTCTTCATCCATCACCCACCCACATTGGAAAAATGGCGAAAGTAGGGCCAAGTCAGGAGGGGTCACAGGAGAATGAGACAGAGCCTGAGAACAAGGGAAAAATCCGATGTGGGTGTGTCGTCTTACCCACAATTGTTTTTGAAACAAGGCAGAATGAACACAAACAGGGACAGTATGTGGGACAAGTCTCCTGCTCAGCACACAGTGCAGCGTGACAGTTTAGGGATGTGGACTTTGCGGTAAGAATGGGGATCAGACTCTAGCACAAACCACACAGCTGTGTGATCCTGAGCAGGTTACTTCATCTCTCTGAGGCTTGATTCCCTCATATGTAAAGTGAAAATAAATATGGTAGCTTCTATGAAGTACTAAGCACAGCACCTGGCCTATAAAAAGCACTGGCTAATTGGTAGGTAGTATCCGGTAGCTTATATGCCTCCTACTGGGTCTTCTTCACATTCTTCCCTCATGGCATCCCAGACTACCAGCTACAGGGCAGAATTAGGACACAGCTCAGAACCAAACACCAAAGGTGAGAGAAGGATGTTTGGGTTATTCGTGGCCATAGACAGACTACTGAGAGTTCACTCAACACATATGGACAATATAGAACAAGTCTGATCAGAGGACCTGGGTTCTGGGTCTTGCCTCACTGCCTGCTGTTTAGGGACGCACAATAGTTTAAAACACACAGATGCTGAAATGCATAAGCGCCTTATAAAATGTGTGTGAATTCAGTTTCAGCCGTACACTACTAGACCAACGCGCAAACACAAGAGAGAGCACATGAGTGTTCTGGGACCTTCTCTGACAAGATTTTAGTAGACAGAAGCCTGCCTTGTAATGCAGAGGTGAAACCAATGCATAAATGATGAAGTTGAATCCGCAAATATTTGCTGGCAGAAAAAATGGACATGATTTAGCTTTTGACAATCTGGGCTCCAGCAGACGCTCCCCGAACAGGAAAGACCCATTCCTAAGGCCTCTGGGAGCTTCCACACGCCTTGAACATCAAAGGTGCAGGGGTCCCCGCTGTAGCCAGGGTGATAGGCACTGCCCTCAGAGAGGGAGGGAAATCTTCATGCCAGGAGATTTATTTTTATTCCATTTTGACCACACATTCTACCACTTTCTCAACCCATCCTCTCAGCACAAGACGCCAGCTTCAGAAATTCTGGCTGCCTCCGTGACATCACAATGACCTGCACAATGGCTTGCTCCCTTTTCCATCTGCGTGGGTAGCTACACCAAGAAAAGCTCCTTGGCTTAATATTTTTGTAATGTAAATTGATCAAGAGGAATTTCCTTTCTGTTTGCTTTCCACAGCTGGCCTTCGGAAGGTATTTTGCCCAGCCTTACCAAGCTGCCTTGTTAGAAGCAATGGTAACCGCTAGTAGGGATCTCCCAGGTCATCTGGGAAGGGTTTTCCTGGAAGAGGACTGGGCACATCAGGGCTTTGCAGACCCACAAAGATCACAGCCAACTGCAGTCGCAGCTGAACTACACGACCCATGCACATCCCCTTCCAGGCATAACCTGAGGGTGGTTTTCCTTTGAATGCGCACCACAAGTATGCACGCTCTGCAGGACCGCACAGCGTCTGCAGGACTGCACAGCGTCTGCAGCCGTGGATCTGCAGGCCAATGGATGGGTAAAGCCTCCAGGCAGAGAGGCCTACCTGCCCAACCATCACGTCTGTTACTGAATTGAGAAGAAAAGGAAAGAACCCAAATGTCCAGCAGGAGGAGGCTGGTCAAATGCATGAGTCCACCTCAATATTATGTAGCCATGAAAACTACTTTTTTTAGTGTGCATAAATAATGGAAGCCTGGAAAGATACACACCAAAATGGCAACAATGATTGTATTTTTTTGGTAAGATTTTTAGATTGCTTTTGACAATTGGTTATTATTGTAATAAGGGGAAAGTAATGGAATGTCAAGATACTGTGAAGACTCGGGTTCTCTTTATGGATGAGGCAAGGTCCTCTACTTCTTCACTCTTCTAAAAAGTATCTAGCTTCAGGATCTCGCCTGGGCAGCCCAGCGTCCTGTAGGGGTAAGTGTTTTGCTTGCTCTCTTACAATGGACCCATCTTTATTTCTCCTCAACTTCCCACCTCGCTGGTTGATCTTCTTACCTATATACTGAGGTCCTCTTTGTTCATTCTCTTCCAGCTCTCTAAAGCAAATTCATTTTGACCTCATTGCCATCAACATATGAGGAAACAATTATGAACACAGTGTCCATTGGTCTGTGGGGACCGGAAGAGTTCTCACCAAGGCCGTCAGCTCAGCTAAGACATGAAGAGGCACGTAAACCATTCCAGACCACAGGTGGCCCTTTCCTGGTGCCACACTCCTGGAGGGAAGCAAGTTCCCAGCTGAACGGGATAATGGCCTCAGAGCAGTATGGACAGAACACAATCTTCACACAACAGAACATCTCCAGTTTCTAAATAAGCAAATCTGCACAAGGCACGTGAGCCCAAGTGCAAGCCCACCCCAAGCTCAGGTCCCCTGAAGACCAGACCTGTACCTGAGGCCTCAGAGCATCACTGAGTGTGCATCCCCAGCCCCAAGAGCAGAGAAGCAGCTGGAAGGAAGGGGAGCCCCACCAGGCAATCAGGAAAACATGTCTACCCAATCACCTCTTAGCTCCAGGCAACTGCCATTCAAGTTCAGTTCCAGAGGCCTGCCTTAGCCTCCCCAAACAATGTGCAGTGTAAAATGACACAAATATCTGTAATTAAGGAAAAACACAAGGTACATTTTGTGGCTGATTGGCTTCCCAATAATGGCTTATCTACTCTCCCCAGGGCAAAACTTCCCTACCCGGTTTAATAAGGTATAATTATGTGTTACCACTGGACCAGAAGGCCTGGACTTTTCTCTGCAATGCCCCCTTTTTGATGCTGGATGCCTCCTCATTCAGAGGAACAGAACTGTCTTCCTTAAGCATACAAGTGAATACAGGAGAAGGAAGACAATCCAGTTTTTTATTCCATTACCTTGTACTTTAAAAAATGGTTATTCATCTTTCTTTAGAGTCATATGATTCAGTCCATTTATACCTTCAATCTAGTTGACTCCCTTTTATTTAGAAAAAAAATTCAGCATTTGTCCCTTGTCGATCCAGCAGAAAGAAAAGATATGCCATACACAGCTCACCTAATGAGCAGGGATGCTCTCTTGTCCGCATGCAAGCATTTCATTTGCAAGATCTCAAACTCAGGGACTGCCAACCTTCAGACCACTGGAAACTGCCATCAGTGGGAATTTTTAGTTAAGCCTCCACTAAAAAATACACATTAACTCATCTGCAAAGTGCATTTTAAAACACATATTTCAAAACCTCATTTCATGCAAATTGCATAAAAAGGAATGTCGAAGTCTTCCAAAGACAGTCTGATGACTAAAGATGACAGTTCTCAAAGATGAAAGGTTCTTTTCCTTCACACACTAATAATACAGATGCTTAAGAGCACCAGCCAAAGTCTTCCCTGGAGCCACAGTTCGACTGTGCCAACTCTGCTCCCACCTCTGCACTTGGGTCAAGGTCACCACAGCCAGGAGTCTCATCCTTTGTGATGGAGGAACAGCTCTCCAATCCATGGTCAAAGACCCTACCCTACTCCCAACAAAGCCTTCTGCAGTGAGCCCTCCTCTCCCCATCCCCAGGCATCCAGACTACAGCCGGTGGGATCCCGTAGCCAAAAGCAGCTGCCACAGGACTGGGACCTGCCCCAGCCAGCTTGAGCCTTCAGACCCAGACATCCACCAGGTGACACCACGTCCTCTAACTCCTGTAGGGCTGGCTGCCTTCCACCCTGATCTGCATTCAATTAGCCTGTCTTTGTCCCTGCGTCACCATCTGCGACGTGGCGGTAACAAGAGTGCCCCTCTTGTCCAGTGGCTATAAGGATGAAGGAGTTCGCACATACCAAGTCTGGCTTGGAGCAGGGGCCCAGTGGCTGTTATGAATTACAGTCTGTATTATTCCAGGTGGTCTCCAGAGCCAGAGCCTGCCCCAAACCCTGAGCGGCGTATCTGGGGCTCGGCCTGCCTGCCCACCTCTTACCGACCCTAGACACTCAAGGGCTGGGCCTACCCTGGCACCTGCAGCGACCACCTGCTTCTCTCTCCTGAAGAGACAGAATTGACACACTGGCCCCTTCTAAGGCCAAGAATGGCCACTGCCCAGGATCCCGTGCTGCTGTGCCCACTGATGTGATGGGACGCCCTGGGTCTTGGTTCTGGCCTAAACCTATGTTAGTTCACAACCTTGAGAGCTTCCTGGGGTAAAATCAGAAACTGGCCCCTCTACAGGGAGGGCAGGGAGAAAACGAAGATGCAGAGCGCTCCGGATTGGTAGGTGGCAGGTGTAATGAGTAGAGGAGTTTACACACGAGGCCGGTCTCAAGTAGCTGCAAATCTCCACTCCCGCCTACCCAATCTTAAAAGTTTATATAGAGGCCTTAACTGGGTTTGATCACGTATTCAGTCCAGAGGTTCTCAGTGACACCTTACTCTCTCAAGTCTGTGTCCTTGAAATAGCTCCTAGTGGGGAACAGCAGGTGGAATGCACACTCTAAGGACGGGAAGGCATGAGGAGCCTCTGATTGCCTGGGTTCAGCCTGTGGGTAAACCAGCAGTCAGAGCCTCATGACCTCCTCCAACAGCTTCCCCAGAATTGCCAGCGGCTTCCGGCAAACAACAGTAGCAGTAATCATTAACACCTCACAGCATTTACATGTGAAGCTACATTACCTTTAGGAAATCACTTAATCCCCGTAACAATCCTGTGACTGGAGGTACTATTATTCTTCCCATTTCACTGATAAGGTAACAAGAGTCATAAATAAGGTAAGTAGGAGCGCCTTGCTGGCTCAGTGGGTTAAAGCCTCTGCCTTCGGCTCAGGACATCATCTCAGGGTCCTGGGATCGAGCCCCACATGGGCTCTCTGCTCAGCAGGAAGCCTGCTTCCTCTTCTCTCTCTGCCTGCCTCTCTGCCTACTTGTGATGTGTCTGTCAAATAAATAAATAAAATTTAAAAAAAAATAAGGTAAGTAATTCACCAAACGCTCTCAAGCCAGAACAAAGCAGGAATTCAAACCCTGACCACAGGGTTGGGCTCCAGGGCCTTTGCCCTTAGCCACCAGGCAAGATAACTGTGACCACTGGCTTGTCCACTGGGGGTGGGAGCACAGCCCTCAGTGAGGAGAAGCCCCCTGGTCTACCACACTCTGCTTCACCATCCTCCCCTACACCAGCCCCCACTGCACAATTCAGCCTGCTCAGAGGAAGAAGTGGGGGCCCCAGGCTCTAGGCTAAGCGAATAAACAAGCCTTGTATATAAGTGCCTCTGCTGATTAAACCTGCCCCCAGCCAGCCTGTCCTCTAGCCTCAGTCCTAGCTGAGTTCCACAGACCACGGGAGAAAAATAAATGGGGCAGGGTGCCTGGGTGGCTCAGTGGGTTAAAACCTCTGCCTTCAGCTCAGGTCATGATCCCAGGGTCCTGGGATGGAGCCCCATATCGGGCTCTCTGCTCACCTCTCTCTGCCTGCCTCTCTGCCTACTTGTGATCTCAGTCTGTCAAATAAATAAATAAAATATTGAAACAAAAACAAAAACAAAAAATGGGGCACATGTTCCTCAAACTCCAAATGCTGTCTGAGATGGCCTTCAAGCTAAGGCACTGTGGCATTTTAACAGGCAAATTCATACCTGTTCATGATCAACGTGCAAATTTCACATGCCTTACTTCACAGAGGACACCTCCTCTTTCCTTCCCTCATCTTGTGGATGCTATTTACATACTAAAAAACTTGAGCGAAAGACACATTTTCCCCACAGTGTGCCTAATACTGTTATCTTATCAACCAGTTTGGCCTTCTGGTTGGTTTCCATGGTGGGGCTCTGCTGCCCCCTGGTGGCAGAGTCTCATTCTGGGGCTCTCCTTGATCTGACAACCTAAGAACTGTGAATGTCAGTATTTTCACTTCATGTTACATTCATTCATTCACTCACACACTCGTTCAGAGCAAATGTGCTTACAAGTTCTTCCAGTTGGCTTTCTTCCCCTCCTAGCAGCCTCTTCCTTCGTGGCCTCCAAGAAGTAATTCTTTCACTACCAGCTTATCTTCTTAGCTAATCGCTCCCCTTCAAGACCCATTTTTCTCACAGGGGGTCAGTGCCCCATTAGGACTGTCTATACCTGCAGAACCGTAACGGCTGTCTTTATTTGCCCTGCAGTGTACTAAACATTTTGCCTTTTCTAGACTGACTTTCCTATGAATCCTACCAAACCACAGAGAAAGGTTCCAATTTGCCTTGTGAGTTCTCTGCTTTTAGCAAGCGCTCCCATTTTGAAAGGAGTGAAAAAGAGAGGGGTAAGATACAGCTGCAACCAGCGTCTCCACACCTGAGTCCCTACAGGAAGAACCTGGTCACCCCCAGCCTCCACCCCCGACTCTGCCGGGGAACTCAGAACTGTGGTTCTCAACCTTGAGCTGGCAGCAGAATCACCTGGAAGGCCTATTAAAATCAATTGCTGGGCCCCACCCCAGAGTGTCTGAACCAGATCTGAGGTGGGGGCCCAAGAATTTGTGTTTCTAACAAGTTCCCAGATGATCCTGCTGCTGCTGCTCCTAAGGCCACACTGTGAGAACATCAGCTGCCATGGCTAACCACCTGTCTTTCACACAATAATTTTAAACATAATTTTCAAACATAAACTTCAAGTTACTTCAGGACAGAAGAATGATCATATGTAACCCAAACCGAGGTATGAGAAACCATATGCTAAACACATATCTGCCTAGAATATCAATTTCACTTGAAGATTTATGGAGGATAAAAGAGTTAAATAATTGGCAATTCTTAAACTGCACATTATTGTTATAATGTGTATATGAAATATACAAGTGTATAATGTATAGATAAATACACAATATAAAAATGTATAATGAAATACACTTTTGAGTATAATGAAAACCTGTGTGGGATTTTTAGGACAAAGCATGGGATTTCTAAGAACCCTGTTACTTTTCCAGGGGGCATCTTCCACATTGCGCTTTGGAAATACATATCAGTACTGTTGGCCCTGCACTTGGAACTCATCCCAGGAGTGTGTATGTATGTGTGTGTGCGTTTGTGCATGTGTGTACATGTGTGCACTGTGCACAGGCATGTGCTATGTTCTATGTGCACAAAGGCTGTGCTGTGTGTGCACATACGTGTGTGCACCTGCATTGTTATTCCCACCTCCATCGAGACTGTTTTGTTTTTCTGGTGGGAGGTAGAACTGTCCCTCAAGAAACATAGCTTTTAGGTATGATCGATTACTAAACCTTAATTGACTTCCTAAACATGTTCCATTAGGCTGGCTGCAGCATGAGAAGGAAAATTCTAAGTAGGAGGGAGAAGGAGGTGGGAATGACGAAGGCAGCTTGACAGGAGGTTCAGACAAGGCTGCAGGGAAGCTGGGTCCTGGGCAGAAACAGGCACTGGGAGCCCAAAACACACCACTAGTGTCCAACTCTAACTCCACTCTGCTGTATTACCTAGTCACCCTGAACAGTTCCCAGGCAATGACAGAGTTATTTCATTAGCAGTTTGTGACAATAAAAGACAACATGGTATTTGCCAACCAACAGCTTAGACAGTTTCCCTTTCTACTTTTCCAAGTAATACCATCAGAATCCAATTTTTTCTTTCCCCGGGACCTCCCAGCAGTGGATATCCACTCTTAAGTTCCCTGCTGTGCCCAGTTACTAATCCTGGTTGCCCTAGACCACTGAAGAGTCGGGGGTGGGGGGGAGGGTTCCTTGACCCAACAGGCCCAAGAGACAGGTCGACCTTCATTTCAAATACATACTCCCCCTAAGTATTTCATTTACTATGTAAGCAGTCACAACAATCACGTGTTTTCAATCTGTGGGACCCCCCAGAATGCAGAGCCTCAGGTGTCTCCTGGAAGGCAGCTATGCTCACCACTATACCACCAACGCTCTCAGGTGTCTCCTGGATGGCCATGACGAATAAGGACAGAGGTCTGATCTACAGAATATCAGCCCAGTCCCCAGGGGGCCCTACCTTGGCGATGAACTCCGGGAAGCTGAGGATGGGCCCGTTGTGGAAGACGGGGTAGTAGAAGACATAGGCCACCAGCCAGGGAAAGGAGTAGAAGCTGCTCCCGCAGGGCACCTCCTGCCAACAGAGCTCCAGGCTGAAGCTGGTGTAATACAGACAGCGCACGGTCAGCGTGAACTGCAGCAAGTAGTACTCGTTTTCTGTCTGGTACCAGCCTCTCTGCAAAGTCCCAAAAGAGAACAGCCCTTGAGTGTCAAAGAAGGACAGCATCTAGGCCCCTGGGAAGGAGATCAGTTCCACAGGTAGACCAGCTGTCCCGTAAAGAGGCAGCAGGTAAATTTCCCGGGTGATTGGAGCAAGGAGTTAATGAGCACTGGGTGGCGGAGTGTCTCTACCACCATCCATCCATGTAGCATTAGGCCTGATGCACTACAATGAAAGTTCTCCCAGAGACACAGCTCTCGGATTCATCTTGACATGCAGGTGAATACAGCCACTGGGGACTTTGACAGTTCCTCCAGCAATTCAGAAGGCAGACAGAGGCTTACGAATGTCATACGGGATTCCTGCCTTCAACGTATTTTTCCTTTTGTTCTTCTATTATTCATTTGGCTCCACATGTAGGTGAGGACTATTTGCCAAAGAAGATTTAGAAACACAGTCAAGAAAAACAGTCCCTTGGAACTAGAGGGTATCATGCTTAGCAAAATAAGTCAATCGGATAAAGACAACTATCATATGATCTCCCTAATATGAGGAAGTGGAGATGCAACATGGGGGCTTTGAGAGTAGGAAAAGAACAAATGAAACAAGATGGGATCGGGAGGGAGACAAACCATAAGAGACTCTTAATCTCACAAAACAAACTGAGGGTTGCCAGGGGCAGGGGGGTAGGGAGAGGGTGGTAGGGTTATAGACATTGGGGAGGGTATGTGCTATGGTGAGTGCTGTGAAGTGTGTAAACCTGGCGATTCGAAGACCTGTACCCTGGGGCTAATAATACATTATATGTATTTTTAAAATTTTAAAAATTATCAAAAAAAAGAAGAAGAAAAAGAAAAGAAAAACAGTCCCTACCCACCACGTATCTAAATTCTCGTACAGGAGATAGGCATGGAAGTACACAATGCAACATGAAAAAAGAAATAACAAGCATGTACTAAAGATGTATGTGGTAAAATCTAAACAGTACAACCAGGAATAAAATTATGGTTCATTTTATAATCATCATGCTTCTATATTTTCCATAATACTTATGTATTGCTTTTTTAATGAGAAGAACAATTTATGGGAATACAAGATAGAAAACTGGGACAAAGGGAGGAATGGTGAATGTGATACATGGGGACACTTTTAGGGCTTTCCACAGAAAAACTAAGCACTGAAGAGTTTCTATTCCATGCCCGGGACTGTAGCAGCCACCAAGAAAGACTGAGAGAACGATGTGTGCAAAAGCATGAAAACCCAAAGCAACAAGTTTCTGGTCATTTGTTCCCCTCGGGCAGTATTTCTCAAATCTCTAGTCTGCACAATAAATGGACTATTCATTCACCACCAACACCCACAACTGATACTAACTATCCCCAAACAAACCATTGAAGCTTTTACACTATTTTCTCTCTCTCTCTTTTTTTTTTTAAAGATTTTATTTATTTATTTATCAGAAAGAGAGAGAGAGAAAGCACACAAGCAGGCAGAGAGGCAGGCAGAGGCAGAGAGAGAGGCAGGCTCCCTGCTGAGCAAGGAGCCCGATACGGGACTCGATCCCAGGACCCTAGGATCATGACCTGAGCCGAAGGCAGCGCCTTAACCCACTGAGCCACCCAGGCGTCCCCACTACTTTCTCTCTTAAGCCCAGATTTTAACATATGTGCTTAAAGTGTTGGCCCCAATCTGTTGGTGAGAGTGAAGAAAAACTAAGATAATATAACAGAAAAAATAACTGAATTTTCAAAAGCCTACCACTTTTACAAAATCACTTAACAGATATCATCTTATTAGAGCCTCAGAACAACTCTGTGAGGAACACAGAGCACCTATTACTTCCATTTTCGAAATGATGTAATTGAGACTCAGGTGTCACAAGTAGAAAGACAGTCACTCGAAGAGCAGAGGAACCAGGTCCTCCACTGGCTCAGCTTTCCCATCATGTTCTTTCCCATGACCTTGCCAAGTGCTGTCACTTGAATCAATGCATGAGCGAATATACAAGTGAACTAAAATAAAGACACTGCAGAATTTCAGTTCCATGATGACTAAAGAAAGAATATCAAAACATTCCTAAGATTTTTCTGGGCCAGGAAAACACCTGCCTTATCTGTCTCAGGGGCCATCATGGGCATTGGATGAGATAAGGAATGTGAAATTTTCCTATAAATTGTAGAGCACTCTACAGATGATTTTTTGTTAAATGAAGAGAAGACTATTGTTTTCTTTTCCCACCCTCTGTTCCTGCAACATCTGGCACCACCCATGCCTATTAAACTGGGAAAAATACAAGGTCCACCCTGGGCAGCCTTAGATGGCTAGGACATAGATCCAAAAGACAAGACTGCAGAATGCAACACACCAGGACTCACATGTACCAACCCCACATGGCCACTAGGGGGACCCCCACCATGCTTCGTCAATTGACTCTTGGCTAAAAACAGGGCATCTCCCTAATGGAAGCTCTGCCAAAGACAGCATCTCATTCCAAAGGTAAAACGGCGACACTTACCTTAACTTCCTCCACATCTTGCAGCCTCAGTGTGGAGAGCAGGAGGAGAGAACAGAGCCATGTGAGGACCAGCGACCGGAACTGGGCTACACAGAAGGAGATGAGGGTGTGGAGAAAAATAATGGCCGTGCCATGGGCCCCCAGCACACACCAGGAGGCCCATATTCCATAAGCCCCCAGGATCCAGGGTCTGTGCTGCAGACAGGGAGGGATCCAGGGAGAGAGAAGGAAGGAGAGGGCCAGGGAGGAAAAGACAAAAGAATGAGCTATATGGGTATTGCTATTAAAGGTTTTACATATAAGAGCATAATACTTAATGATCCATTAACGAAACTATTCTCACCATCCCCGGGGATTTAGTGCAACACAGACAAACAGGATTCAGAGGGACCTTCCACATAAACCCCAGAACTCCACCAGATCCACCCAGAAAGAAGGAACCACTTTCGGGCCTTCAGCCAAAGCCACCCAGACCACTGGATTCCCCCAACAAGATATTTGACTGACTTTTCAGCAGACCTATGGAAACGAGAAAACCGGTAGAAAAACTACTAATCTGGAACACTAGCCCCTACATACACTATCCTGCAGAAGTGAAGGTAAAAGAAAATGCTGGTGCACGTTTTCTCAGGAGTCTCACTGAGACAACTGGGCCATTCAAATTCACAAACGGCTTTCTAAACTCTAAACCAGAGATTTAAATGAAAATATTTTGGTACATTTTTACTAGCATATCATTCACAATCAAACTGATGTCACAGAAAAAGTGTATCTTACCTGCTTTATACAATATTGAGGCCTTTGCATAATCAATCTGATGGACAAGTTCATTCCCATTTTAGCAGAATCAGAATATTTTTCTCCCCAATTATCAAGTTTTGTAATTATTGACATTGAATAAATAATTAAACATGTCTTTGCTCTTATAATATATTCTTGGTCATATCTGGATGGTAAATCTTTACTTAAAAGCCACAATAATGTTTTAATATTGTTTATAGATACATATTAACCACATATTATAGTGGTTTAATCATTCAAGCTTTGAAGTCTAACTGCCTAAAATAAATCCTGATGTCCCCACTAACTAACTGTGTGGCCCCCAGGCAAGTTACTTAATCCCCCTGTGCCTCAGTTTTTTCATATGTCAAATTAGGATAACAGTATCTATTTCATGAGCTTGCTGTGAGGATCGTTAACACACGTAAAATCCTTATAACAGTATCTGCATACATAGGAAGGACATTACAAATTCTAGTTATTATTCCTATGGGGAAATACGATGAGTCTTTTCGGTGTGCACTTAAAAATGTTTCCAGGGGGTGCCTGGGTGGCTCAGTGGGTTGGGGCCTCTGCCTTCGGCTCAGGTCACGATCCCAGGGTCCCGGGATCGAGCCCCATATCGGGCTCTCTGCTCAGCGGGGAGCCTGCTTCCCTTCCTCTCTCTCTCTGCCTGCCTCTCTGCCTGCTTGTGATCTCTGTCAAATAAATAAAATCTTTAAAAATATATATATATATGTTTCCAGGAATACACCGAGTTAAAAAGTGGGGAATGCTTGAATTGAGGTCTTCTTGTGAAAACAAGAATTCTTTAAGGCAAAGACAGATGTGGACCAGGAGCTGTAAATCCCATCTTTAGATGCTAACTATTCCAAAATACTGTCTAAATACAATTCTTTCCCAAACCTACACTCCAGCCCAAGAGAGAACATTTTAGATGAGCGACTAGGTCAGCCACTTTTAAGTTCCAAGAAAATCAGAGAGATCTGCAGTTCTGTTTTACTATTTTTCCAACCTACTGCCCACAGAAAACAGTCACATAAATTTGCTTCAAATTTTCCCCCAAACACTCATCTCTGGGCAGAGTCCAATTATAAGAAACAAGGTTGCCAAAGACCATTTTACTGATTTTAACAAATGGGGAGGAAAAAAAAGGGGGGGTTTTCCAACAGGATCTAGAGGATTGACCACCAGAGATCCTTTTCCATGGGCTACACACATACATACAGCCACATTTTTATTAAGCATGATTTGATCCATGTGGAAGAAGCCTATGTGTTCAGCTTTCATTTGGAGACTTAACCACAGACTAAGGGGCTTCAATATGGAAAAAGCGGAACAAGATTCTCTGATGAATTTAACTGTGCTCACCAAAGCTACCTTAGAGGCACACAACTCTGTCCCAATTCTCATCCCTCATGGCCTTCCTCCTGCTCAAAAGGACAGGCAGACGACACTTGGTACTGTTCCAAGATGGCGTACACAAGGCTCTCATGTTACCTGCACACTCTCCACTATCCCTCGTATCACCTACCCCTTCTCCCAGGCAGGGAGAGGCAGCTCTACCACACACATCCACGGCAGACAGGTGATATAAAGGAAAAGATGTAAAATATGCAAAAAAGATCACCAATTTTTTTTAAAGTTATATAAATAAGAACCCCACTAAACTCCTGACAGAATGATCATCCATGCCTTGTTCTCTGACTGGCATCAGAGGAGGACAGTCCCCTAACAGCCCTTAGGACACACCTCCTCCAACCACTAACCCTCCACATGCATCTGAAACTGGCAGAATCAGCTGGAAATAGAAGAGGAACATTGCCCACCAGCAAGCAGCCCCATGGATGGCCTGCTTCTCTGAGGAGGAAGTGGAGGGGTTGGGCTCAAAGGCCATTTTCACGTGCAAAGGCCTAAAACAGCCCTGTTCCACCTATTTCTATTCCAAAAGTGCTTGTCGTGACCTCAGGGTCACGAAATTGAGCCCCCACACTGGGCTCTGGGCTCAGTGCAGAGTCTGTTTCTGTTTCTCTCTCTCTCTCCCCCTCCCCAAACTCCTGCACTCTAAAATAAATAAATCTTTAAAAATAATAAAGTAAAGGGTATCAAAGTGTAAGCCACCCAAAGCTTGAGAATAAGACAGGCTGGGTGAACTCTGCCAAGGCCCAGGACTGTCCTGACCCCCTTCACTTGCCTCACTCCAGGCTCTTCTGTTTCTAATAGAAGATGAAAAGGCAGGTGAGAGAAGAGAAGAAACTTTTAAAAGTCTAACAAACAGTAAGAAAGAAACTATATTTTTGTGGTTATTCGGATTCAGCTGAAGAGTGAATGCAGCAGCCTTCCTAACGGGACGCAGTGCTTCCTGCCCCAGACTGAAGGATGGCCACCTGCCCGCTGCTCCCCATGTCAACACCGAACGGACCCTCTGCTTGACAGTCCCCCTCCGCAGGCTAATATCCTGTCTTGTTCAAATTACAATAACGTAGGCCCAGAGTCTAACATGGCCCCGAGCATACAGCGAGTGTCCCATAAATATTAGGTAAGTGAACAAATGTTGAGTGGGTAGATATAGGGGGATGGATATGCTTCCCCAAGTCTTTGGGCTTAACCTGGTAGTTATGACTAACAGGTGACAAGAAGTTAGCACCAACACTTGGGGCTTTTTAGTCGATGAACATGAAAAGCTGCTATTTTCAAAGGTGTGTACTTGTACCACTCACCCCCTCATGAATGAAGGCTGCTTTGCCAGTGCAGATGGAACAGAGTCATTTCACATCTCGCTGCCTACTGCCTGCTTTCCACTCACAGGGGTCTCTTACAACTTGACTTGTGTTGTGAAAGCTCAGAGAGTTTAGCATGGTCAAGGCACAGGCCCCAAGCCATGAAGGTGGACATCTGTGGTAGAACCCACTGCCTCTCACCCAATGGATGGGTTCAAGGAGACTAACGGATTGAGCTGGCCTGTTTCCAAGGCTGAACTCAGCACCCCTGCAGGAAACTTCACCCTTCTGTTCTTCAAATCTTCTTCATTGGGAGTAAGGACCTAGCCCCAGGAAGAGCCGGCTGGAAATGCCCGCAACACCGCCATCCTTCCCTCCCATCAGCTTGCTCTGAGCTGCGGGCACCGAGTGACAGGAGGGTGTGGCTCCCTCATTAGCTCACCTCCAGAGGGAAGGGTGAAAGGGTAAAGCCTTGGTGAGGACTCCTGTTGGCAACGTTACCAGACTTTGCAATCTATGAACTATTTTTGTACGGCTGCCCAGAAACCACTCAGTGGGGGCATTGTTTGAGAAATAAATAAGAAGAGTCAATCAATAATCCTTGTACATGGCATAATTTATTATATACTATATAATCGATTGCAGCTGCTATTAAAAATATATATATTTATATGTATATATCTCCCCAAAGAGAAAAACCAAAACCATCCCAGAGTCAGAACAACTACATTCTAGCCTGCCTTTCCTGGGGGCAAAGGCCAGCAGGCCTTCACAAAGCAGATTTCAGTCCTTCTTAGATATGCACTGAGGGAGCAAAAGAGTCTGGTTAGCACATGAGATTCCTATTAGGTGTGTGGTTTCAATAAGATGCTGGCGGAACACTGCTCACCACAGACTTCCAGAGGTTAGTTTACTCATTTCAGCCAGTGCCACGGGACCACACTTTGCAGTCCTGTGGCTGATGAGCTCAGCTGGTCAGGGCCCCATGCTAATGATGTGGGTTCTGCCAGTCAGAGGTACACTGAAGACTCAGCTCTGGGGTTAGCAACAGAGTCACCCGCAGCCCCCACACCAGGCCAGCCTCCTCAAAAGGTGCACACAGGGGTATTTTTAGTTCAGAGGGCAGAGAACACAATGTCTCAGGTGGTGGCAAGGCCACAGGGGTGTTCAAGAAGGGAGGCAACGGTCTGATCCACCCAGCACATAATCCAATCATAACAAGCCCACAGCCAAAGCTCTGGGCCTTACTCAGCCTCCCCTCCCAAGGCACCGGCCTCTGACTCAGTCTCGCCAAAACCCAGAGAGAGAGAGCCCTACCCAGAGAAAAGGCGTTTCACCTTGGCCAAGAAGCTCAGTGGAAAGTTTTATTACTTATCATGGTGGGAAGAAAAGCGAGAAGAGCAATGCAATCACACTTTTGGATATAACCTGCCTCTCTCTGGGAGGAGGTGCGACCCCCCAAAGGAAGAGAGATTAGATAGTAAATGGAGATGGGAAGCCTCATTCAGGGCTTAAGGACTGGAACAGCAAGACTAGCTCAGATGCTAACATGCTTTCCCTGCAAGGGCTGTCTGTCCACACCTCCTGACCCCTCCAGGAATGGGGAAATAAAAGACAGCTGCAGCCCAAATCTTCCACTTTGAGTAAGTCCCATAAACACCCACCATCTGGGACACTTAGTCCAGGTGGTGAAAGCACAAAGCTAATGGGGCCAAAGTTGTGGCTCATACTTACCTATCAGGGCCAAGCAGACTCAGACAGAGAAAGCCCTGTGCCCCAGCCACAGGTAGAACCCCTCCCACCAGCTGTCACACAAATCAAGCCTGCAGCTGAGATGAGGGGATGGGAGAGACACACACCGACGACTCAGTGCTCCCCCCTGACGTTGCATAGGATGTGCTCTACGGCTACAGAGTCCACCTGCCCACCCAGGCCTGGTACAGAGATGCAGGAAGCTAAAGAAGCAAACACCGGCGTTCCTTCAGACCGCAGCTCAAAGGCACCTCCTGGGAAGCCTTCCCTGACATCCCCAGGCAGATGTGGCCCCCGCCTCCTCCCAGGCACCCAGCCCACCACAGCAGCAGGTCCAGAATCAAGATCAGTATTTGGCTTCCTCTGTGTGCTCACCCAACTTTCTCAGGGGAAGGGTCTGTGTCTCAATCCTCCCCCCTATCCCCACAACCCAACACAAGTTTGAGAAAGGGTCAGAGAAAGACAGGCAGGGGAGTGTGTAGGTATGGCTGGACAGACAGCCTCTACCCTCAGGGTTTCAGAATCTCAAGACAGTGGCCTCCTTTCTTGAGCACGGTAGTGGTGACTGCTCCCAGAAGCAAACACACAGACCACAGTCATGGCACACAGCAAACGTCAGCAGCCCACAGCAGCCCTTGGCTTTCATCCTATACAAGCATAACCCTGAAAAACATCAGACCCTCACTACTACCCTGAGAAGCAGG
This sequence comes from Enhydra lutris kenyoni, assembly GCF_002288905.1. Classification (NCBI taxonomy): domain Eukaryota; kingdom Metazoa; phylum Chordata; class Mammalia; order Carnivora; family Mustelidae; genus Enhydra; species Enhydra lutris. The sequence continues at coordinate 931,361 of NW_019154175.1, forward strand.
CAGTACCTTCCCTATGGCACAAATGAGGAATGGGCTCAAAGATACTAACTAACTGGCTTATAAGACCCTGTAGCTTGAAGGTGGCAAAGTGGGATTCACTTAAGTGCTTTTAAGTATTCAGAATACTGCCTAAGATAAAAAGAGCCTAACTCAAAGTTACAAGCAAATTAAGTGGAGAAACATCTAGATCCTAAACCAGGTATATTTCTGATGCTGGTACATGCGAAATAGCAGCTGAAAATGGAGGGAGTTTGGAAAGGAGGCGCATCCGGTGGAGAGCCTCTGGAAAGTTAATCCACATCTAGCATTCTCCACCAGGCCAGGTCACCTGCGGTGAGGGCTGCTTCTTAGAGGCAAGAAAACCTCACTCTTTATGCATAAAGCACAGGCATGCATATACTACATAAACAGTGTATCTGTGGTATTAAAATTTCACAGTAAGAAGTCACAATTGGGAAAAAGGTGGGGGTGGGGGCCCCTGAGTGGCTCAGCCAGTTAAGCATCAGCCTTTGGCTCAGGTCATGATCCTGTAGTCTCAGGATGGAACCCCACATCAGGCTCTCTGCTCAGCCGGGTGTCTGATTCTCCCTGTGACCCTCCCCCTTCTTGTACACACACACACACTCTCTCTCCCTCTGAAATAAATAAAAATCTTTTAAAAATAATAATAAATAAAATTAAAAAATAAAAAGGCTCAGAGGGGAAGGGGAACAATAAAGGAAAAAAAAAAAGCTAGAGAGACATTAATCTACAGGAAGCAAACACGAACTAGCAAGAACAGGTGAGAGGCAAAGGAGACCAAATGGATGTGGCCATTGTCAGGCTCAATACAGGTGCAAGAGTCATAAGGGGGACAGGAGATGAAAAAGTTGGGTATGCCCAGGGCACCCTCAGTTTTCCTTCTGCCCCGCTTCATTCTTCCACATGTGCAGTTACAAGTATACCAAAAATCAAAACAGAGAAAGGAACATTTATAAAGTCTGTAAGGTATAGAGAAGAGGAAAACAGCCCCCACACACGGGCCACCAACTGCAGAAGGACAAGGCTCTACCAGGGTTTTGGAGGGCGCTGGCCAGAGGTCACTTGGGCCTCAATTAAAATAAACCATCAAAGGGAAAAAAAGGGGTGGACCTGCATCTCCTGCAATGCTATCTGATGAGGGAGCAGAAGGCAAGCTGAGGGCAGCCCACAACACCCCCTGCCCCATGGGATATACGAGACATTCCTCAGGCACTCCTGGCTGCCCTAAAGAACAAATAGTTAACTTAGATCACAATCCTGCAAGACATGGGTCTCCCTCAGTTTACAAATGTCCTAGTGATTTACATGGAAGAAGCTTGCTTATCAACAGCCTAACTTCCAGAGACACAGAGCTCAGTTTCCTGAAGTCCTAACATCACCCTCTCCTCCATAAAATTGAGGGAGGCTGAGACAGAAGGAAATGTAAATAAAACTGAATTTCTTTTAAACCTGCAGCCCTTTGAGAAGGACGTGTGATAGGAGGAATGTAACATTCCTCCAGGAAGCTCCCAACTATCTCACTCTTAATGCCTTACTAGAGGGGTAAACAACCTTTACTTGTCAATGGCAAGGCCTCCAGGAGCCCGTGGCTCTTAACATATGAAAGTTCTTTCTCAAAACCTCCCTTTTTCCTCACCTCTCCCAACTCCGTAGTATATAATCAGCCACCCCTCAAAACCCTAGGGCAACAGCTCTTTCTGCCCACAGGTCCTGTCCCTGTGCTTTAATAAGCACAGATTTTACACCGCAGATGTCTCGAGAATTCTTTCTTGGTCGTCGGCTCCAGACTACTCCTCCCCACTGAACCTCACCTCTATTCCAAAACCCCATCATATCTACTTCCCATCCCAACTGGACATGACTACTATCCAGAATTTTAATAGTTATCTCATCTTTGTAAGCATATATGTGAATGTATCATTTAGTTTTGCATAATTCTGAGCTTTACATGGGATCATATCTGATGGAATCCTCTGCAACTTGCCTTATCAGCTCAATGTGCTGATCCAAAAATTCGTCTGCGTTGACCATTACAGCTATGATTCAGTCCTTTCCATGGAATAAATTCACCACAATTCTCCTTTTCCCCATAATGGACAGTTGGATTGCTTCTGGTTCTTCATTATTATAAACATCACTTCAGTGAATGTCCTGACTCATCCCCTGATTGGCAAAAAAGAGTTTCTCCAGGGGATATGTCAGAATTAGTACTGTAGCTATGGGCTACGCACCTCTTTGTATTGCATAGAAAAATACATATTCACAAGCTCTCTGTAGGAGTTCAGGTAGCCATTACTTGACACAGCCAGGAGTTTTGTCAACTGGAGAGTATGAAATGATATGGTTTTAAGATGCATTTGCTTGATTACTAATAAAGTTGAACATGTGTTCCAAGTTTATTGGTCATTTGTGTCTCCTCTTCTGCAAATTTCTTTCCACATCTTGAGCCATTATTTACTGGGTGATTTGTCTTACCTTGGGAAATTTATGTATTCTAAATACTAATCTGTCAGCTTGTAAATTACCTATTAGTGACTTGCTTTTTCACTTTCTTCATTGTCTCTTTGGATACATCCAATGATGTACACACTGCTGATTACACAGGATTATACACTGATAAGTTTAACTACATTAGAATAAGAACTTACCAATTCATTCCTTCACAATTTCTACTTTTTGTGTCTTAAGAAATCTTTCTCAACCCTATCATTAACAGATATTCCACATCACACTTTCTAAAAATGATATACCTTTTCACTGTAAGTCCTTAATCTCCACTGAAAAGGAAAAGTGTGCATTTCTTTTGAACAGAGCTAAACAATTGTGTCACCACCGTTTATTAAACACTTCATCTTTTCCACACAGATCCGAAATGCTAATTCTGTCACAAAACGAGTGTCCATCTATGCACAGGTATTTTCTAAACTCTATTCTGTTCCATTGGTCCATTTTTCTACCCTGCTGCCAATACCACAATGTCCTCATTATCATATCTTTATCAGTCATAATATCTGGTAGGGTACATCCTCTGGCTTTGGTATCAATTTTATACTATCTTCTTAAAAGGTATGTTCCCTCTTTTTCTCTTTTCTGAAAAAGTCTGGGAAAGATTTAGGTCATTTGTGTCTTGGATTTTGGGCAGAATTGGTATATTACTAGTGTTTTCTTTACAGATAGATTTTTGACTAGTGATTCAATTTCTTTTCACGGTCATAGCACAATTTGGTCATTCTATTTCTTCATGAGTCAGTTTCAGTAAGTTGTATTTTCTAGCAATGTGTCTGCTTTGCCAAAGTTTTCAAGACTTTTGGTGTAAAGTTGTACAAAATATCCTCTTACTATATTTTTTCATCAGCTTTTCCATACCTAATACTGCTTATTTGTGCACTTTCTTTTTCCTTGACCAATCTTGCCAGTGATTATTTTATTAATTTCTGCTCTTATTTTTGTTGTTTCTTTCCTTTCCTTCTATTCTTTCTAACTTAATTTGTATGCTTAGTTCAGTATTTTTCAGCCTTTCTTTTTTTAATATGAGTATGTAAGATTATGGTTTACAATTAAGTATCATTCTAGCCACACCCTGTAAGTTTTGACATGTAATATTTTTCATTCATTTCTAGTTTCTAATTTCTAGTATGATCTCTTTTTTGACCTACAAATTATTTAAAAATATGTTCTCTTTAATTTCTAAATGAAATAGAGTTTTCAGGTCATCCTGTGTTACTGGTTTCCAAACCTAATTGCGCTGGGATTAAAGAGGGTAACCTATATAAAACACATACTTCAAAATCTATTTGAAAATACTTTTGAGATTTGTTGAAATTTATGGTCCATATATGATTAATTTTTTAAGATTTCATTTATTTGAGACAGAGAGAGAAAAAACAGGAGTGGGGAGAGAGTGGCAGAGGGAGAGGAAGAGCAAGAAGCAGGCTCCCCGCTGAGCAGGGAGCCTAACGCGTGGCTCAATGCCAGGACCCCGGAATCACAACCTGAGCTGAAGGCAGATGCCTAACCAACTGAGCCACCCATGTGACCCTTATGTGGTTAATTTTTATTAATACTCTGTATTCTTTAATACAGAATATGAATTCTCTAGTTGTTAGGTTTAACAATTTACATATACTTCTTATATCAAGCTTATTAATTATATTTTCCTTGTTTTTTCTATATATCAATTAGTCATGAAATTATGTTAAAATCTCTCCCTATAGGAGCACCTGGCTAACTCAGTTGGTTGGGCATCTTTCTTTGGCTCAGGACAGGATCCTGGAGTCCTGGGATTGAACCCCACATCAGTCTCCCTGCTTAGCGGGGAGTCTGCTCTCCCTCTGCCCTTCACCGTGCTCATGCTCTCTCACCCCACTTGTGCTCTCGGACACTCACTCTCACTCTGTCAAATAAATAAATAAAATCTTTTTTTTTAAATCCCTATAATCATATATTTATCTATCTTTATGGTACTGACCAATTTTGCATTATATTATATTAAAACAAACAAAAGTAGAATTATAACACCCTCCTAATTAACTCTTCATCATTAAACAATAAATGTCTTTGTCACTAATAATGCTTTTTGCCAGCTATTGAAAAAACTGTACCAGTATTTGGGTGGGCAGGGAAGACAGAGAGTCTTAGATTTGGTTGGAACATCCTTTTACTATTAAACTTTCCATGTCCCCCATTTTAAGTAGATCTTGCTAAGAAGCACATCTCAGTACTATGTTTTTATTTCTTTTTTTATTTTCCTTTATTTCTGTTTTTCTTTTATCCAGTTTGACAATCTTTTTCTGGGGGATATGGGTGGGGATAGGTCCATTTCCACTGATTATGATTTATCTCCCATTTCTTTTGTACTTTCTATTTGTCCTATCTTTTCCATGTTTGACCCTTACTTTTTTTTTTTTTTTTTAAGATTTTAGTTATTTGAGAGAGAGAGTACACAAGCAGAGAGGAGGAGCAGAGGAAGAAAGAGAAGGAGGCTCCCCACTGAGCAAGGAGCCCAATGCAGGACAGGATCCCAGGACCCCAGGATCATGACCTGAGCCAAAAGCAGACACTTACCCTACTGAGCCACCCAGGTGCCCAAACCCTTACTTTTTAATGAGATTTCTAACAGATGAAACCCACCACTTTTTAAGGTGGTAAAAAAAGAATAGTACTGTCTCTACCCCTACTTTACAGAAAATGATGAATTAAAATTCAGTGGTGAGAAGCTTTTCTAAAGTTATAAAGCTAATCAGTGAGAAAGCCCAGGACCTAATACACCAGCTAATATTCTTCTGCTACGTTGCAACTGACCCTTACCACAGCAGTAGTAGTAAGACCGGACACTTTTCACAGGCCTCCTGGACATTTCACCTTCCCCTCACAACATAAAAGTGACAGGTATTATGCTATTCATTTTACAGATGGGAAAACTGAGGCCTAGGGGCAGAGTAAGTCATTTACCTATGGGCAGAGAAACCTTGGTTAAACACAAAAATGTTAAGTTTCTAGAAAACTTGAACTCTTAAAAAAATACCAAACAAATTTGTGGCTTGAGTACCTATACTATATAATCCTTACTAGCTTAGGGACATCCCAAACATGTATTATTTATTATTGGGTCTGCTTAGAAAGTCCTAGGAAATTTCTAATGTATGAAGATATGACCACATGTAATGATTTTAGTTTTTGCCATTTTAGAAGATGGAAATCAGTTGAATACAAAAAGTAATCAATATCATATTTAAAACAAAGAAAGTTAATGTGCTGCTGGGATTTCCTATCTTCCAGGATGAGAAGTGAGCCTTAAAAGTACCAATTTTCAGGAAACAGCTAAAAAACGGCCCAAGTCAGGTCCACCTCTCAAGCCACATGCACACCTTGTTTTCTCAATCTCACATTCTGGTCTCTCTTGCCCAGAGGCTCCTGTGTCTTATTTCTTCACCTCCATGAACCTCCAAATATCAAACATTTTTTGTGGGCTGACTTCAAGTCACTTTCTGGTTATCTTTACTACACAGATTCCCCAGCAGAGACTCATTTTTTTTCAAATTAGGAATCTACAGAGTCGAGAAGCATATAGCAGAGGATTCTGGACAAAGTGTGGTCCCTCCACTACAGAGAGATCCTCCTGGTAATATCTCAAACCCCAGGGTAGCTAAACACACCAAGAGGCTTTCAATCTTCCTGCGTGTGAAAGCAATTCCCAAACACCCCCTTTGAAGTAGCCCTTATCCTCCACTCCAGACCAGAGTCAAAATAGAAAATACTACTAGAATTCTGATCTACAACAGCTACCATGGCATAAATTATTTGACATTAAAATTATTCCCACTTAATGATATCATTCACTCTACTTTCTTCTGAACTTATACGAGAAATCAGAGGTCCTGACAAGCATTTTTTAAAATTTTTTTAAAGATTTTTTTATTTATTTGACAGACAGAGATCACAAGTAGGCAGAGAGGCAGGCAGAGAGAGAGAGAGGAGGAGGAAGCAGGCTCCCTGCTAAGCAGAGAGCCTGATGCGATGCAGCGTTCAATCCCAGGACCCTGGGGTCATGACCTCAGCCAAAGGCAGAGGCTTTAAACCACTGAGCCACCCAGGCACCCCAAACATTTGTTTTAGTAAGATCATTTGATTAGGTATGATCTTAATACCGTCTGTAGTTTGTTTTATTCTAAAACCTTCAATGGTTTTAAAAATAACTTGGAGGAAGCAAGTGAAAGATAAGAATGTATGAAACATTTATCATAAATGCCTTTTTTGATCATCAGCAGGTCTTTCTCATCTTTTCCAGGCTTCCAAGGCTAATATCCACATCTCCTGATTCCCAGTTCAGGACTCTTTTCTCTCAGAAAGCAAAGAAAGCAGCTTAAAAGGAAACGAAGCACGTAAGCATACCTTCCTTGCAAGCACATTGGCCAGCTGAGACACAACCACGTGGCCGAACAGAAACCGCAGCAGCCGCTGTTTTCCCCATTCCATCCAGAAGCTCCACTCAAAGTCGGTTGGATCCTAAATAGGCCGAAACAAGTTAATCAGAGGGATTTTCGCACATCTTAAGCAGAACACAAACCCCAGTTAATGAAACAACCCAAAAGAAGGCCAGTGTGTGTCCAAACCCCATAAAATGGTATTTATACACTTCCGGCCCAGGCGCTGCCACAGTCCCACCCACTTTGACTCTTCCCTCCAGCTCTGGGGGTCTCCTTGCCATTCTCCAAAGAAGCATCTTGTCAGAGCGGATCCCCCAGCACCCTCTGTGGAACAGAAACCATTATTATTCTCATTTTATAAAAGATGAAACAGAGGCTTAAAGAATTCATGTACCCAGTGTCCCATAGATAGCGCAAGCAATGAATTGAGGTCATCTCAGGTTAGCCACGCGAACAGGAGAAATGCAAACTGGACACTAATAAAATTGCTTAAGGTCAATCCTGTTAAGTCTTGCTGTCATTTCAGGCAGGAGGATAATTTGATAGAGAAGTTAATCAACTCCCTATAGGATTAGGATGAAAGAATGAGAGATACGCTTCCCTTCTCTTCAGGAAGCTCTGTGTCCATTAGCACCGTGTCTGGACCCATACCAGGCACAGGGTCTGTGTAGTTCCCTGGCAGGGGCAGGTGAAAACTTCTGGCAAGACTGAACAAGTGAACAGCTGGGAACTGACATCCAAAAGCCTTGGTTTGGCCTCAGGAGCCCCAGGGAGATCGTGGTGGCCAAGGTGAGTATGGAAGGAATAAACAGTAACTGGTCACTCTAAAATGGGCAACGCCAAGGCTGGCTAGTGAGCATCTCGGCACCACTATGATAAGTGGGGATCTGAGATCCTCTGGACTTTCTAGCCAAATTGTGTGGGCGGGGAAGGAATCCCCTAGTGCTACTGATACTGAACAACTCACCAGTCTCTGCCAATGGAACTTTAATTGGATTTAGAGGAAAATACATGATTTTTTTTCTTTATACCTGGGGATTGAGGGGCAATTTCATACCATTACACATATAATAAAACTCTTTTTCCAGAAGGTAAAATATAGATAGAATTTATCTTGGTTCATATCAAACTATGAATACAGAGGTAGGAAACCTAGCAGCTAACATTGCAAACTTGTTTTGATTTAGAACCCAGATCTACCCATATACTGGTTATAATGATCTTGAATGAGATGCTTTCTTTACCTTTCTATTCTATAGGCTCATATGATAACATTACTGATCTTCTAGGGGTCTATGAGGGATTTTTGTTTCTTTTTTCAAGGTTTACTTATTTATTTGACAAAGAGAGAGAGAGCATGGGGTGTGGGGGCAGAGGGAGAGAGAGAATCTCAAGCAGGCTCCATGAGATCATGACCTGAGCCAAAATCAAGAGTTGGATACTTAACTGACAGAGTCACCCAGGCACCCCAGGGTTTGTGAAGTTTAAATGAGAAATATATATAGGAGAATATATATATATATATATATATATATATATATATATACACACACACACACACACACACACACATATACATATACCAAAAGTTTAAAACAGTTACTGGCATGCTACACTCACTAAAAACTGTTACCGGCACTGCTAGTTTCATGTACTTCCCATTCTATGTTAGCCAGCAAGACTGTATCATGCTTTCTATGGTGCCACTTATTTGCATTTTTTCCCATTTTCCAAATAAATACCTTTTTTATGTTATTATTTTATGTTATTTTATGTTACTAAATTTTTTGTTATTTTAGGTTATTTTAGGTTATTAAATTTTATATTTTTATGTTATTTTTTATTTTTATTTTTGTTATTTTTTATGTTATTTTATTTTATTTTTTATTTTATGTTATTAAATTTTATGTTTCTTTTTATGTTATTAAATTTTTTTGTTATTTTGTTTTTATTTTATGTTATTTTATGTTATTTTTATGTTATTTTATTTTATGTTACTTTATGTTATTTATGTTTTTATTTTGTGTTATTTTTATTTTATGTTATTATGTATTTTATGTTATTTTATGTTATTAAATCACACATGTTCTCCACATTCAAGATCCTGATACACACACGACCTGCTCATAGAGCCCCATTCCCATCAAAATCATGGATCTGGTCCAGTTCCTTCCACTCAGAGATGATGACATCAGAGCCCAGGACATGCCCATGCCTCACAGCCAGGCAGCTACAGAGCAGGGAACTCAAACTTTTAACCTGGCTCTTGACCCCGGCTAAGGCTCATTTCCCATCTTGAAAAATTTCAGACTAGCAGAGAGTAAATTAACTAAATAAAGGCAAACAAGCTCAAAGGTCACATGATGATGTCATACTAGGAAAATGCCATTTTTGTAACAAGGATAAAGGTAAAAACACTAAAAGCCAGGCTTGAATTTTTTTTAATTCCCCTTCAAAAAATATTCCAATATTTTACCTTTTTAAATACAATATTCTTAACTCAGAATTACACTTAAAATTCAGAACCCCAGGCTTACCTATTCTTCCGAACTTTTCCAACCTTAATTATTTAGCAGAAAAATGATATCTCATAAAATATAAGAACCAAAAAGACCTTTATGTTCCACCAGAAGGCCCAGGATTACTGAACACCCTGTGCTGGTTATACCCCATCAACAAAAATTATACAGGCTTTCATCATTAATTCCTTTTCAGAAAATATCCATTTAAAAGATATAAAAACATATCTCTCATGTCTGTCCTTCTCCATTTAAAATATTTACCTACAGGAAATAAATGGACAGAAAAGCTGAGCCAAGAGCAGAACAAGATGGCCAATAACTAGTGGTTAATGATTTGGGTAAGAAAAATGTTGACTGGCCTGCTTTTATAGGCAAAAGCTTTACAGACACTGAGTTCAATCATACAATTCAAGGCAAATGTTAGAGACTCAAATCAAGAATAATTTTTTCATATTTTGTTCCTTCCCCAGTTCCTTTCTTGACCCTGCAATTCTTAGTCAATTTGAAACTATTCTTCAGTTCTTGAAGTGAATCAGACATAGACTGGGGATACATTCTAGCCAGACAGAACCAGGACAGCTCCACAGCAAAAGGGGAGACTGAACTCCCAGGGACGGTCATCCACACCCCATGTTCTGTGTAAGTGCTTCTCAACCTTCAGTGTGCACACAAATCATCCACACATCTTGCTAAAATGCAGATTCTGGCCCAGGTTCTTATCTCTGGGATGGCGACTGGGATTCGAGATGTCCAACAAGCTCTCAGGTGATGAGGCTTCTTGGCCTCGGGGCCACATGTCGAGTAGCAAAGATCTAACACTGATTACGCCTCCTGACAGGTGAATGTTCATCACCCCAGAGGATCCGTAACAGGTCACCCCACCTCATATGATTCTCAGGCAGGGACACGCTAAAGTCGACCAGGGGCGCCTTGGGGGCTCAGTCGGTTAAGCGTTTCCCTTCGGCTCAGGTCATGATTCCGGGGTCCTGGGATGGAGCCCCACATCAGGTACTCCGCTCAGAGAGAGCCTGCTTCTCCCTCTTCCTGCTCCTTTCCCTGCTTGTACTCTCTCTCTGTCAAATAAATAAAATCTGGAAAAAAAAAATCTTAAAGTGGACCACCTAATATTTACAACTGAACAACCATCATCTTGCACACTATGGAAAGCCCTGAGCAACTAGATTCAAGAATTTTTTAGATGAATAAGTTAACACACACAGTTATTCATCTGCAATAATTGAATAATTGAAATATTTGAAATTGAAATAATTGAAATTTGAAATTGAATAATTGAAATAATTGAAATTGAAATTGAGTAATTGAAAGTTATTCATCTTTCAATCTGCAACCAGGCAAAACTGAGAAGTCTAAAGCACATGACAGCTCAAAAGAAATGGCCCAGGTCTGGTATTCTTAAATGCCTCTTTTCCGTATGGAGAGGAGAGTTCTATCCTAGGCACTGTGGGAAATCCTGCACGTATTCCTCACCTTGGAGAACTCGTAGAACCAACACCAACCCCCTACCATCAAGACATTGAAAATCTGCAAGGCAAGAGAGGTCACAGTGATGTGATTCAACCACATATATTTGTGTAAATGAAACCTTTCCTTTTCACATAAATCACTAATATTCTGTATATGTGTTTTCTTTTTTTTTTTTTAAAGGTTTTATTTATTTATTTGACAGAGAGAGACACAGAGAGAGAGGGAAGGAACACTAGTAGGGGGAGTGGGAGAGGGAGAAGCAGGCTCCCCACCGAGCAGGGAGCCCGATGTGGGGCTCGATCCCAGGACCCTGAGATCATGACCTGAGCTGAAGGCAGATGCTTAACTGACTGAGCCACCCAGGTGCCCCTGCATATGTGTTTTCTAATGATAACCTCCCAACAACCCTTCCGGTCATTTTGTTTTTAAACTATATTACAGATGACTTAATAGGAGGTCAGAATAGGCAAATTATTTGCTCAAAATTAGTGGGGGGTGGGCAGAATTTCAAACACAGACCTGTTACCACAGAGGAAGTCCTTTTCCAAGATGTTTCTACTTGTGCTGACTCTACCTGTGGGGCAGGAGAGCCCCACCCAGACCCACAAATGCAAACACACACATGCACAGAGTGCACCCCACTATCTGACCAAATGGTCCCTAACTAAGAGGGTACTTCCTTAATGCCACCATAACCACAGAGACGTTGGCTCAGTGTGATGTCTTTTCCCCTCTTCCAGGAGGATCTCCTGCACCCCCTTCTGTCATTCACATCTCAGTCCCTGCCCCTTTATCATAGTAGATCTTATTCTAGTGCTTTTTATTATAATTGGTTCATGTGTTTTCTCTCCAGGGAGAAGAAATGGCAAGTTCTTGAGAGTAGAATCTTGACTTAACCACAAATGCCCAACATTCAGCACGCCTTAAAAAATGGTGGGGAAAAAAAATGGTGGGGGAGTGCAGTCAGTCATCCTAAGTTCTCATCACACTTCTGCTCCTGCACAAACCTGGATAAGTCCCTTGGCTATCTGGACCTGAGCTTTCTTGCAGGTAAAATGAAGGGATGAACTAGCATGATGTCTAAGATTCCTTTCAGAGAATAACCCAAAAAAAAGTTATTTTCCAGACTGAAGGAAAGAAGCCTTAGTAGAGAGCTAGTCACCTGCCCACAGACTGAGTTCTGACCAAGTGCCCACCCTTTAGGAAAGGGGTTGATCTCCCATCACCCTCCTGTGTGACCACTCCTGGCCTCCACCCTGTCTGCCTGCTCTGTTCCAGAAAGTCCACCACTCACCCAGCCTGCCCTCTCTCCCAGATTAGGGGGGGAACTACTACAGTATATTCAGTATGTAGTAGGATACCACCCATAAAAAGATAAGTCAACTATCCTCAGAGAAGCTAAATATCATGCCCCTGGTCCAACAGCCAACATATGACAAAGCCTGATTTTAAAGCCCTAGGTCCTAGGCTGCTAAGTCCGGATTTCTGTGTTAAATACATATAGCATAAAAATGGTTAAGATGGTAAATTTTAAGGTACAGCTCAGCATTCAGTCCATTTACACTGTGAAACAACCGTAACCACCATCCAGCTCCAGAATTTTCAGCTAGAATGTTCAACTGCTTGACTCAACAGAGTTAAATCTGACATTAATTTCTGTACTTCTCTGGAACCTTGAAGGGAGGCTGGGTGGGGATTCCCATAGAGTGATTTGTACTATGTGTTTGATAATACATAAACAGTAAACTATTGTACTCTGATAGCTCCAGAAACAAAAATTCAACAGTTTTTAAGTTCATATCCTGAAACAGACAGATGCTCATAGGTAAAATCTGAAACAGCTGACGTGCTCAAGATCCCCCTAACCCAGTCAAAAGGAAAGAAAAGAAGGATTCTAGAAAGTGGACTGAAAGGAGTGAATTCATGGCTAACAAAAGGGAACCATGAATATTCAGAAAAGCTGCAACATCTAAAATGCCATGGGAGGGGTGCCTGGGTGGCACAGTTGGTTAAGTGTCCAAGTCCTGGGTTTGGCTCAGGACATGATCTCAGGGTGGTGATCCTTCAGGGTCATGAGATGGAGCCCACGTTAGGCTCCGCACTCAGTATGGAATCTGCTTAGAGTTTCTCTCTCCCTCCCCCTCTGTCTCTCCCCGCCGTGTTCACTCCTCACGTGCGTACGCACTCTAAAATAAGAAAATAAAATAAAATAAAATATGCCATAGGAAAACAACCATCCTAACTAACTTTCTCCTCAAAATAAAATATTGGCTCTGTATGGCATATTCTGCCCACTGGCTCAATCAACACTTTTCCAACCCTTTTCTGGTGTGACTTCCTAAACATTAGAGGTCACAAGGCAAAAAAAAAAAAAAACCCACAAAACCAAAAAACCTACATTTCCCAGAATTCCCTGCAGCTAGCTAGCATATCTGCTTGCACCCCAACTTTTGATGAACAAATACACAATGACTCTGAAGGTGTAAGAACATAAAGATGTCTAGGCTGTGAGGCTCTTCTGAAAGAACAGTGGTAGAGGCCCGTTTCCTGCCGCAGCATCAGTGGACACTCCAGGGTCCAGTCGGTCCAGAGGTGCGCCAGCGCCAGCTGCCCTGTGTGGCAGTTTTGGCTAGCGCACCACAGTACTATCTACTCAAGCTGGGACCTGCGCACCAGCCACAGTTTTGCTCTGGGACTTGTTCCTGGAAGTTCACTTCATGCCTGTCCCTACAGTCCTTTCGACTACTCTAAAATCTCCTTACATCCCTGCTATAAATTCCTTTCTGCTTAAACTGACTAGTGTGGATTTTATGGTCTGCAATGGAATCTTGATCAACATACTTTGGAGGGAATTTTTCTTCTGATTGCAATCCAGTTCCAGCTATATAACAGAACCCACTACAAAAATAATTTGCTTTGAAGAGCACTATTTTGAAATAAGTCTATTCAGTGGAGGAAAATAAAACGAAGCAAAACACCAGCAGGTCAGTCCAAGGAGGTTCTAGAACTAAATAAGGAAGGCGTGAGTGTGTCACATTCACAAGTGTATCAATTTATACATTTCAAACCCAAACAGAAAATGATCTACCTTGCCCACCAATCTGTATTTTTCACTACCAAAACTCTTTCCTGAGAAAGAGAAAACATAGAGATAGAGAAAACAATAGAGATAGAGAAAACAATAGAGAGCGGAATCTACTGCATATTACTGTTTTCCTTACCCTCACATCCAGCATTCTTCGAAAAAGGAAATATTACAGAAATACTGGACACTTTTGTGTATCTATTTCCTAAATAGCATTATGTTCAGATTACTTACTTCGAGACCATACCTAAGAACTCAGCACATTGAGCAAAAGTTCTCTCTGAACAGAGAAAAGCTTTGTAAGATACTGGAATCCAGAAATGTTTTCCCACAAGTTCAAAGGCAGCAAGCTCACCAAAATGGCTTATAAATTTCCAGAAGAGAAAAGAAAAAGAGAGAGAGAGAAAACTAATTTGTAAGAATCCTGCACAAAAGAAGCACTGCTCTCTGAATGAACTCAGGCTAATGATTCATTTAGCAATTATTGGAATAGTTTTATCTTTCAACAGATGCTTTGCTATGTCTAAAATAATTTGAACTCAATTATTTTACTGCTCATAATTTCCAGACACAACACTCTTCCCCCAACCAACAGTTCCTCAAAGATAAAATGTTTTGGGGGCGCCTGGCTGGCTTAGTAGGTAGAACATCGGACTCTTGACCTCAGGGTTTTAAGTTTAAGCCCCGTGTTGGGTGTGGAGGCTACTAAAGAAAAAATGTTAAAGAGATAAAATGTTTTCACTACAAGGCTTTTTTTTTCTATCAATAAAGTATCTGCTTAAATGTTTCTGCCAGCTTGCACAGGTAAAGAAGATGCTCACAACGGTGGGGATGCCATCAACAGGGCCAGCACAGGCCACAACTGTTCTATACTCCATCCTTCCCAGTCTCTTAACTGGTCCTCATGATCTAAGCCTCATAAATCTGCCCAGGGTTATGATGGGAGCAGGGAGGTATTCCATGGAAGAAAAGAAAACATCTCTCAAGATGACTTAGTAAAATCAAAAGACCTAAATTCTTCGAATCTCTTCAACCCTAACAACAATGTAAATCCAGTAACATTCTCTGGCTAACCCTTTCCTTATCTACTTCCTAGGAGTTGCTCCAGAGTATTCAAAACTTATGCATATACTTGATCAAACATGTATAGATTCTGCCTCCCTGCCTTGTCTAGATTTCTCCTTTTCTTCCTGAAGCTAACAAAGAGAATCAAATTTTTAAAAGTAAATATTACATTTTAGTATAAAGCCAAAGGCACAAAAACTATATTCTTTTCCCCACACTTGTCAACTGGAAAAACTATTATTTTCTATAAGATATATGGAGAAACGAGTTGTAAACCAGTAATAAGGCGATAAATAAGTTAGGGATCATAACCAAAAAAAAAGTAATAGAACAGGATGGCTAGAGAATAAATGATTTACATAAGATTTCCTAGCTACAAACTCTGCTAATAAATCACACATCCCATTATTATCACTTCTCCTGAATACCAAAAAGACAAAGTGAGTCACAATAACATGGGGAAAAAAAAAAAATCACCCCCACCCCACCCCTTGGGGGCATTGGCCCCTAACATGGCCCTCCTACTCAGAGGATTTGCCTTCTGCTTGGGAAAGTTTGCACACATTAAAAACAACAACAACAACAACTAGTTACTATACAACATCTCTGCAGTGGGCAAACATGAGCAAATGAACTCTGGGTAGAATCCCCAAATGTTAACAGTCCCCAGGGCAGAAGGCCAATTAAGAAGATATGAGTGATAAAAGAGAAAAAAGAAAAACATTTTTGTCATATATCCAGGAGACAGGAGGGGAAGTCTTCATAGCCCCAGATATCATTCTTCTTTTTGAATTTGACACACTGCATGAAAGACCAGGAAAGCGAACAGAGTATGTGAAGGGTTCTCCCACACACATTTTCTGTCTGTCCCCTTTGCCCATCAGCTGCCCAAGCTTTCAAAATGAGACCTCCCTGTGAAATAGAAAATACATATATTGGCCTCTCCCCGCAGTGCCTTCACAGAGCTCCTAAAACCCTTATAATTTCTTGTGATAAGAGCACTTGGAGAATTTTTTGTTCTAATACTTGGTTCCTGACACAGGGTTCCTAATTCCCTTGGAATTGTCTGGGTGAGAGAAGCATCTTTTGTTGTAATAAGGTGACTCTTGTTGGGCTCCTGGATGAGGGCTGCTCACCAGAAAGACCAAACCAGGATTAGAGGTTTGGAATTTTCCACCCTGTGCCCCATTCCGGAGAGGGGAGACAAACTAGAATTCAAGTGAATGATCTTGCCTATTTGAGAAAGCCTCCATAAAAATCCCAGAAGTACCAGTTTCACAGAACTTCCAGACTGGTAAACTCGTGATGGTGCTGGGAGAGGGGTGCTCCTGGAAAGGTCATGGAAGCCCCCCACCCCTTCCCACAGACCTCACCTATGCACTTCTTCCATCTGAATGTTCACGTGGATCTTTTTTCATATCCTTCCGTAATAAACTCATTTCCCCCCAACCCTCCCATGAAGAATGACTAAAAACCCTGGATGTAATTATAAGACAAACATAAGAAGATTCTGAAAGATGGAAAGAAGAAAGCAGCCTGCCTAGGAAACTCAGGATTTGAGGAATGACGTGAACAAAGTAAAATAACTCACAGATGGGATTCACAGTGGAGGTAGAGGACACAGGAAAGAAACATCAAACATTAGATAGGTCAACAGAAATTACAGAATCTGAGTAACAGAGAAAAATAGGCTGAGAAAATAAACAGAGCCTCAGGGTTCTGAGATACAATTATAAAAAATATAATGTGTATGTATCTGGAATCCTAGAAGGAAGGGGGGAAAAATGTAGGGCTGAAAAAAAATTAAGAAATAATGGCTACAAATTTCACAAATTTGACAAAAGGTATAAACTTACAGAGTTAAGATGCTGAATGAACCCAAATCAAATCAAATATACCAATTAAAAGAAAATGGCAGAAAGAATTTTTTAGGAAATGAGCCAAATCTACACCATCTGTAAAAATTTCACTTCAAATGTAACAATATGGGTAGGCTGAAAGTAAAAGGACAGAAAAGGATACACCAAACAAAAGAAAGCAGCAGCCAGTATATTAATATCAGACCAAGCGGACTTGTGGTGAAAGAAAACCAGGATCACTAAATTATGATAAAAGGGCCAATCCAACAAGAAAATGTGCCAACCCTAAATGTGTATGTACCAAAAAACAGAGCTGTAAAATCCATGAAGAACTAGCCAAAAAGGAGAAACAGATATATCCACAAGACTTCAACACCCCTCTCTCTCAAGAGTTGACAAAACTGCTAGTCAGAAAATCAAGGATACAAGAAAGCTTACCACCAACCAACAGGATCTAATCAACATTTATAGGACGTTCCATCCTACAGCATCAGAACACACATTCTTTTTAAGTACCCATGAAACATTCACTAAGATACATTATATCCTGAGCCATAAAACAACAAATTTAGAAGAATTTCATCATACAGAGTGTATTCTCTGACCACAATGGCATTAAATGAGAAATCAGTACCAAAAAGATAATGGGAAAATCCCCAAACACTTAGAAGTAAAGCAACATACTTCTAAATAACCTGTGAGTCAGAAAGGAAGTCTTGAGGGAAATAAAAAAATAGAACTGAATAAAAATGAAAGTACGATTTATCAAAACATGTAGGGTGCAGCTAATGCAAAGCTGGAAAAACATTCGTAAGACTACGTATGTACATGAGAAAGAGTCAATGTCACAAAACTCTAAGGCACCACCTCAAGAAACTAGAAAATGAGCAAAACAAACTCAGAGCAAGTACAAAGAAGTAAATATAGATAAGAAACAGAAAAATAGAGAAAAATCAGTGGAACGAAAAGCCCGTTCTTTGTAAAAATCAAGTTCACAAATCTCTAGCAAATGGACAAATGATAAAAAACACAACCCAAATTACAGATAACAGGAATGAAACAGAATATCATCAGGCTCCACAGACATTAGTGAGGCTAATAAGGGATACTATGAACAACTCTATACACATAAATTTGACAACTTAGATAAAATGGACTAATTCCTTGAAAATTCCACAAACTACCAGAACTCACTCAATACAAAATACAAAAAAAAAAAAAAAAAAATTGAATTCATAGCTTACAAATCCCTAAAAAGAAATCTCCAGTCCCAAGTAGTTTCACTGAAGAATTCTAGGAGACACCCGAAGACGTTCTTTTTAAGAGGGAAACACTAATTCATTTTATAAGTGAACACGAATGTGAACAAGTGAAATCTGAAGTTAAAAATACAAGACTACATATAACTGTTCAAAATCGGACAGTACCAGAAAAAGAGAGAAGGGGAGAGAGGGAGAGATTACTAGAGTCCAATATCCCTCATGAACATAATCACAAAAATTCTCAACAGAATATTAACAAATGGAGTCCAGCAACATAAAGAAAACATCATACACCACAACCAAGTGAGTTTATCCAAGGGTCAGAAGGCTGGTTTGATATTGAAAAGTTAATCAAAGTAACCCACCATATTAACTTTTTTTTTTTTAGGATTTTATTTGTTTGTCAGAGAGTTCGAGAACACACAAGCAGAGGGAGCAGCAGGCAGAGGGGGGAAGCAGGCTCCCTGCTGAGCAAGGAGCCCAATGTGGCACTCGGTCTCAGGACCCTGAGATCAGGATCTGAGCCCAAGGCAGACGCTTAACAGACTAAGCCACCCAGGCACCCCATATTAACATATTCTTAATAAAGAAAATGCCTTGATTATATCAATTGATGCAGAAAAATTATCTGATAAATTCAATACTCATTCATAAAAACTCTCAAAAAATAGAGATAGGAACATCCTCAACCTGATAAAGAACATCTTTTTTTATTTATAAAAAATATACAGAAATCTCACACTTAACGGTGAAGCCTGACTGGTTCAGAGTAAGAAAAAGACAAAGATGTACACTCTCATCACTCTTATTCAACATAATACTGGGAATCCTAGACAGTACAATAAGAAAATGCAAGTTATACAGATTGAAAATGAAGAAATAAAACTGTCCTGATTTGCAGATGACATGGTTGTCTTTGTAAAAAATCTCAACAAATTTATCAAAAAAGGGGGAAAAATACTTCCTATAATAAATGAGTCTAGAAAAGTCATAGGATACAATATAATAGTCAATTATGTTTCTGTATACTAGCAGTTAACATGTGGAAATTGAAATTAAAACTGTAAGACCATTTATAACTGCTCAAAAAATAAATACTTAGGGGTGCGTAGCTGTCTCAGTTGGTAGAGAAAACAAGTCTTAATCTTCGAGTCCCACACGTGGCACAGAGTTTACTTAAAATAAAAATAAATTTAAGCGTTAAGAAAAATAAAATAGAAAACTTAGGTATAAATCTAACAAAACGTGTATGAAATCTGTATGCTAAAAACTACAAAACACTAATGAAATAAAGAGGTAAATAGAAAGATCTGTGCCTTCATGAGCTAGAAGATTCAACATAGTAAAAACATCAATTTCCCCCACATTGATCTAACAATTTTTTTTTTAAAGATTTTATTTATTTATTTGAGAGAGAGAGATCACAAGTAGGCAGAGAGGCAGGCAGAGAGAGAGGAAGGGAAGCAGGCTCCCTGCCGAGCAAGGAGCCCGATGTGGGACTCGATCCCAGGACCCTGAGATCATGACCTGAGCCGAAGGCAGCAGCTTAACCCACTGAGCCACCCAGGCGCCCCTGATCTAACAATTTAATACAATTCCTATCAAAATACCAGCAAAATGTTCTGTAGATATAGAAAAGCTTGTTCTAAAACATACAGGGAAAAGCCAAGGAATCTGAAAAAGAATAAAATTAGAAAAATTACTTATCAGTAATCAAGAGAATATAGCATTCGTGGAAAGAGTGATACAGTGGAACAGAAATGAG
This sequence comes from Enhydra lutris kenyoni, assembly GCF_002288905.1. Classification (NCBI taxonomy): domain Eukaryota; kingdom Metazoa; phylum Chordata; class Mammalia; order Carnivora; family Mustelidae; genus Enhydra; species Enhydra lutris. The sequence goes on from NW_019154175.1 coordinate 951,351, forward strand.
AACCCAGAAATAGAGCCATATGAGTCTGGCCAACTGATTCTTGACAAAGGTACAAAAACAATTCAATTGAGGAAAAATATTCTTTTCAGTAAATGGTGCTGTACCAACTGGACATCCATAGCAAAAAAAAATAATAATAAATAAACCTTCACCTAAGTAATATAAAATTAACTCAGGGCACCAGCTGACTCACTCAGTAGAGTGTGTGATCTTGATCTTAGGGTTGTAAATTCGAACCCCAAATTAGGTGTAGAGATTACTTAAAAATAAAATCTTTTTTTTTTTTAAGATTTTATTTATTTATTGGACAGACAGAGATCATAAGGAGGCAGAGAGGCAGGCAGAGAGAGAAAGTAGGCTCCCTGCTGAGCAGGGAGCTCAACGCAGGGCTCGATCCCAGGACCATGGGATCACAACCCGAGCCAAAGGCAGAGGTGCCCCCAAAATAAAATCTTTAAAACAGTTAAATCAAAATGGATCACGGACTTAGATGTAAAATGCAATACTATGAAATTCTGGGGGGAAAAATGAAAAATCCTTAGGCCATACAACCAGACCAAGAGTTCTTAAAAATGACACCAAAAGCATAATCCATAAGAGGAAAAAAAAAATCAATAAACTGACTTTCTGTGAAAGATCCTAAGAGGATGAAAAGAAAGTTACTGACAAAAAAAAAAAAAAAAAAAAATTGCAGATCACCTGACAAAGGACTATATAACTAGACTATACAAAGAACTCTCTAAACTTAACAGTAAAAACTAAAAAAATCCAGGGAGAAAAGTAGCAAACGACATGAACAGTATTTCACCAAAGAGAATATTCAGATGACCAATAAGTGCATGAAATGATGTTCAACATCACTGTCAGGGAAATGTAAATTAAATCAGGAGATACCACTGCATATCTATCAGAAAAGCTAAAATCTGAGTATTGATAATACCAGATGCTGGCAAGTATGCAGACAAACTAAGCATCTCGTGCATTGCTAATAGGATCTCAGAACCATTCTGAAAAAAGAGTTGGACAGCTCTCCGAAAAATTAAACATACACTCATCATACAATCCAGGAATCAAACTCCTGGGTATTTATCCCTCAGAAATGAAAACTTATGTCCACACAAAAACCTGTAAACAGATATTTGTATCAGATGTATTCCTAACAACCAAAAACTAGAAACAACCAAAATGCCCTTCAACAACGGAACGATCTAACAGGCTGGGGTCCATCTGTGTCGTGGACACTGCAGAAAAGCAATGAACTACTGATACACACAACTCGGGCAGATCTCAAGGGCATTATGCTGAGTGGGGAAGAAAAACCAAAAAAGCCAGTCTCAAAAGGTTACATATTGTATGATTCCATTTGTATAACATTCTCCAAATGACAAAATTACAAGATGAACACCATGGAGTGGCTTCCAAGGGTTAGGGACAGGGAGAGCAGGATAGGTGTGTCTAGAAAGCAGCGGCAAGAAGGAGCTCTTGTGGTTCTGTATCTTGCTTGTGTTGGTGGCTAGGGGATAGCAAAGGAAAGGAATGGGACTGTACTCCCAAGTCCCAACATACAGAAGGGATAAAACTGGAATTTCCGTGGTTGAACCAGGATAGGGTAAAGAGACAGACTTCTGCTTCGCCCCCTAACGGTGGCTCCAGAAGCAGCTGTGAATACAAAGGTATTTGAAGACTCTGAAAGTGGATGACTCAAACTTCTCATTTGCATACCCATAGTACCCTGCATAGAATACAATCTTTTCAAATTTAAAAGACTATTTCTTCCAATTGAACATTTCTGACTATGAGAAGTTTACTTACAGAATTTCCTGTGTAAACTAAGTAGGGAGTAGCGCTCATGGATAACATGCCACCATCAGTGAACTAGGAGTTGCAGTTACAGGAGTACTGAGATGGGGGAAGTTGCAAACCTATACTCTGGTTTCTCTTCAAATCGCATAAATCTTTCGCCTTTTACTAAAGATTTCCGTGGAGAGAAACAATTCTGAGCCTTTAGCCAATTTTTTGAGGCCTTGTTTTTCCACAAGGCTATATTAACTGTTTTAATGTAAGACCTAAGCTTAAGAGTTTCTGCCCTCATGTGCTGCAAACAATTATACCATACAGTGGTGCTTCTTAGAAAGATTTGAAACAGTCTGATACTATTGCTGGCATCTTCCATGGTATTTCTGAGACTACATCCCAAGGCCTTGCGTCCCACCACAGAATTGAAGGGTTTTGGGTTGCCTCATGCCAAATAGCTCAGAATCCCCATCTATATACTTTGTTGGGCTCATTAGGTGGTTTCTACTGCTTGCCTAATTAATAGGCAAGGTAGATTTGGTCTGATACTTGGCTTTCATGAAACCTGGGAGTAAAATGATGACAAACTAACTAGCCCTCAACCCCTGGAACAGCATCCTCACATCTTCTTCCATTTGCCCAGTGATCACACACAGAAACACTTAAATGTAATGCCAGGGCCTATTTTTCAGGCAGGACACACATATAAGGCCAGTTGTCCTGGTTGTATACAACTGGTATTCTCTTTGGCTTGACTGATGCTTCTCCCCTTTGTTAAAGGCATAGTGCATCATCTATGTCAGCCTGGAATTCTCAGAGGAAAGAAACCACCTGTTACTTTCCTGACCCCCCAACACTTGGTACCCGGCAGTCTGGGCCGCAAAGCAGTGGGCGAGCCAACAGTCACGTGTAAACTCACTGGTTTGTGGCTGAGAAACGTCTCACTCCAAACCTATATCCCCACAAGATCATGGAGAACACCCACCCTCCTCTCTACTCATCCCTCTCCACTCTCTCTCCCTCCCTCTCATACACACACACACACACACACACACACACACGATCTATTAACTTTGCAGACCTCAACTCTTTGTTCTAACTTCACCTTATTTCCCCTGGCTTTTTCCAGTGCTTTTGTAATGAAATAATATTTTCTATGAACTAGTAAATATAAGAGAGAGGAGGGCAGAGCCAGGGACTCGATGGCTAAGAGCTAATAAGCCAATCTGATGTGTACCCATTGGCACTGCAGATCCTGTTTTGCCAGAAGGCAGAGAATGACATCCATTTCTCTCCTCCACAGGAAATCACTACCACATCCTTCTTCTCCTGTCTCACTGCAGAGCTTTCCACACCTCAAGAAGAAAATCCAGCAGGGATGAGACTAGGTAAGAGTGTACTGACGGGCAAGGAGCAAGAGTTCTTCATGTTAACAAGAGGGAATCACGCCTAGCGTGTGCTCAGGAGCCTTCCTTCCATCACCAGCCTGCAGCCTCTTGGCCCTTCTGTGGAGATTCTTCAACCCACACTCTCTCTGCCTGGAGAGGCTGGCAGAGGGCACAAGAATCAGCCTCTGCTGGGCAGCCCCTCTCTGAAGGGGCAAAGCTGCATAAAATCCAATTTTCTGTTAATAAGGAAAGGCTGAAAGTTCTCACGCACAGCCAAACGGCTTATTAATCTGCTCCCATCATACGGAGGGAGGCAGAGATATAATAAGAACACTGGAATCCTCTCAGAGGGGCTACGGCTTAAAGAAAAGGAGCCAAAGCCTAAACCCTCTAAACGTGCCAGAATGCAGACACATGCAACAAAGCCAGTGTTGCTGAGGCACCATGTTCCTTTACCACAAGCCCCCAGTGAGACAGGCATGTTCACCCTGATCCTACAAACACTACTGGACGCTGACTAACTGTCAGGCAGGGGAGGCAGAGACGAGAGGGCCTCTGAGATCTCAAACAGGGAACTGTTAGATAACAGAGGTTCAGGAGAGAGTCCTGGGAAAGGAACTCATAGGAGAGACACTAATGCCAACCAGAGGTTGGAGCAAGGGGAGAGGAGTCAGGGAAGGTTCCCTGGGGGCTGTTCCCCGAGCTGACGGGCATGCACACCAGTCTGCAGGAACTGTCACGTGCAGGAAACATCAAGGCGCCTTCAGGGGATGTTACTTAGCAGCAAAGGGTGACCGCATGGATCTGAGGTGCTGACACAAGGTAGGGTCAGCGGACAAATGGGGCTGAATGTCAGCTAGGGAGTCTGCACTTTATACTCTAAGAAATGGGGAGCACGAATGGCTTCTGAGTAACATTATGAGACATGAACTCCAGGGATGCACAAATCTGGAATCTGCTAGGCCGGGGATGCAGAAGAGACTAGGTAAGGGGAGGTGCAGGGTGGGCAAGGCAGGAAAATCACGAGGGTCCTGAAAGAGGCCCCAGAAGAAACGACAATGGCCTGACTCCCTTCAGTAACTGTTCACAGCCTTCTGAATAAAGTCCAGACTCTACACATGGTGCCCAGAAGCCCTGGTGGTCAGGCTCTATCTCGTGCTGTCCCCCCCACCACACCTAGCCTCCCAGCCCAGCTATTCTCACTCTCTCTCATCCAGGTCCGAAACCATGCTATGCTCTTCACCCACCTTTCCCCACAGTCTCCCTAGACCTCGGCTGGAATTGCCATGAGTCCAAATCACATGCCCCTTCAGCTTCTGCATGTCCCACAGAGGGCTGCATCACCCGCCCCAATCATCAGCTTCCCCCAAATCCAAAGCCCAGGGAGGAGAGAGACTGGGCCCAGAATGTCCCGGCCTCCCAGCACCCAGCCCATCCCCTGGAAGCCTCCTTACACAGTAGGCGCTCAAGGAATATTTATTCAGTGAATCAAACAGAGCTTTTTTTTTTTTTTTTTTTTTTAAGTATTAAAACACGGAGCAATTTAAAAATGAGCTGAATCTTAAAAATCTGTATTGGCGAACCTTGAGTGCTAGAAAACTATTTGTACTTTAGAAAAGTACCTCTTTTCTCTTCACATTCAAAGACTTAAGTGATCAAGCTTCCCTTCTCTGATCTTGTCTTTTCTTCCTCATCGTTCTGACAGGCACTGAAAATTCCTGACTCTACTTCTGAAAGAATGTCTTTTCTACAAGGACCCCCCCATTTCAGAACCTGCCGCAGGAAGGAGTGTCCTCAGGAAAGGAGGAGGAGTTGATTACATGTAAAATTTTTCATAATACATTAGGCTTTTGAGAGCTCCCTTCAGTAGCAATCCCCATCTAGATTTAAATGCTTCTCTGTAGAATATTACCTGCTTGCCAGAGAAGGGGAAATCAGTGAATCTTAGCTCTGAAACAAGGATGTTTTCCACGGGGGGGAAAGCAGAACTACCCCCACGAAAACACACCTCGGGCGTCCGTTCTGCCCCAGGCACAAACAGGCTGGGTGTTCTCCATCCAGCATCTCCATCCCACAGCCTCCCCTTCCCATGCTCCGGGTAATAAAACTGAGGCTCAGAGGAGGTAAAGTATTTTCCAAAACCCAGTAAACTGCATTGTGAACTCAAGTCCATCTAACTCCAAACCCGTGCTCTTTCCGTTATGCCAACTACCTTGTATCAGAAATAATAAAAGGGAAAAAAATTCACAACACTACAGCCCAACATAGAGCTTCATTTGTATCCATGTGATTCTGACCCTGTCTGGAAGCAAGTTTACCACATCGAGCAAGGCAGACAAGCAATAAAGTTCCCTTTATTGATTGGGACCACGAGCCAAAAAAACTAACATGGGAAAAAGATAAGGGGACCACCAAACACCAAGACAGAGAATGGTCAGAACTGGAAAGGGACCAGACAGGACCCACCCCTGGCCACCCACAGGTTCCCAGCTCGCACCCACTCCAGGGAGCCACCAGAGCCGCAGGAAGGGGCCCTTCCAAGCCAGGGAGAGCAGACACTGCCAAGGAGGGTGCGAAGGTCCCAGCATACAGAATGGAAGCAGTTGGTGACAGCGGCCCCACACAAGCTCCCCCCACCACATCTGGTGTCTCAGCAAGTGCCGTCGGCTTTATGCCAAAGAAATTACCAGGCCCAAAGGCATTCCTGATGTGGGCTATAACCCTCCACTCTAACATCATCAAAAGTTGGAGGGCTGTGGTCATCCCCACATGTCCTTCCCTACCCTCGAGCAAAGCTTCACCTCGATCAGCATGTCCCTAATACCTCCTTCCCTTTACCAATCACAGCGAGCCCCTCCAGAACAACTCCTCTACTGGTGACCTTGCCAAATCCTATGACTCTGTGGAGCTCAGGGGTCTGGAGCAGTTTGTGGAAGCCTGTGCCATGGTGGTCTCTCCCTGCTCTGACTATAGACACCATCCCACTCAGTTTACCTACACATCTCTCTAGATGCAGGTAGTACAGATGTATTTTTCTCCAGTGTTACAACTTGGCGCAGTGTTACTCACTCTTTCCTACAGTTACCTCCAACCAAATACTCACCTCTTCTATTCTAGGCACTAAAGATACCAGACTGATTAAATCCCAGCCCTGTCCTCGTGGCACTCATTCTAATGGAGGACGGATCATATAAAATACAACTGGACAAACATATTTCTCATTACGGGGCGCGAGACAATCCAAAATACTATAGCACATCACCTTATTTTCTTCATATCACTTAGCTCGATCTGTAGCTGTCAGGTTTGTTCGTTTACTTACCTGCGATCTGTCCCCATTAAGAGACAGTGGGACAGGAATCTTGTCTGTCTGGTTCACTACTGTGTCCAGAAACATACTCATCAAAAGTAGTGTGTGTGGAAGGGGATAAAGAGAGAGGCAGGGAAGTGTCAGGAATGATGAGCACTAAACCCAACACAGAGGTCCAAACAATGCTTCTGTGACTGGCTCAGATGTAAAAAGGGAATATGGACCAGAAAGGGAAGGAGAGAGAAAAAATCCAGAAGAGTATATAGGCCGAGCAAAAGAAACGGCAAATCAGAAATGGCAGAGGCTGTTTGGGGAGAGCCCCTGAACAGTGACATGGACCAGCTGTTCTCAAAGACACCTGTCGATGCCGGGAGACATTTTTGATTGTCATGACTTGGGTCAGTAGTTGCTGCCGGCACACACTAGGCAGAGCCCGGGGGGGCTGCTAAACTTCCTACAAGGTACAGAACAGCTCCCCGACAACAGAGAACTATCTGGTCTAAAATGTCAGTAGTCCTGAGTTTGGCAACTGTAACATTTAAGGCATGGACTGGGCAGAGAACATTAAAGCTTTCTTTCTAAAGTTCACAATTTCTACTCTCACCAAGTATGTTCTTTTGATTAGAATTTAGAGCCGGATAGCATTTGCTTACCACCTCCCATAACCTTGAAGGAAGGAAATATACATCAAGGAGTGTCCAGAACCTGTCAGGCCTCTGTACTAGCTGAAATGAGACTCTCAGCAGGTATCTGTGAACTCCCTCGTGCTGCACTTGGCCTGGGTCTGTTCTATGATCTTCATCAAGGACATAGTATCAATTGCCCTCACCTACTGACTATCCACCAAGACTCCTCATTTTCCCTCTAAACTCTAAGACTCCAAACTACCCACCCCATTTGCAAGGGATGAGATGTAGAAAGATGAGGACAAGAGGTACTCAACAGCACCAGATCGATGGATGGATGGGCAGACAAACAGAGGCGTGGACAGAGATTTTTCAGAAGGGAAAGGACTGAGTCTGTAGAGCTCCAAGGGCATGTATCTGTGCTTTATACACTTTTCCATGAAGGCAGGATTGTCCTGAATGTTGACACCCCCGGCCCCATACCCTGTTATGAAGAGTGGAGGAGAGGTGGGGTCTTTGCTTAACAAAGGTCATTTCCCTAGGAATCTACAGCCTTGGCAGGGAGTCAAGCAGCTGGACTTTGAAGGAGTGGTGACAGGAGCTGGGAAGTCAGCAAAGACAAAGCCCCTTTGTCTGGAAGTAGCACACACAGCAGGATGGAGTCTGCCCCTTGACAATGAAATCTGCAGCAGGTCCAGAACTCGCTGGGGCCTGACCCTCTGTTCAGCTGCCTGTCCTGCCTTGCAATGGCTTCTCTTCTCAAGAGCTAGAAGTCTCTTAGTCTAAAATGGGTTTGTTTATTTTTGCCCCTGGCAAACAGTTCAGTATTGTGTGAAATGCTTGAATTGTAACTATAAGAGGGAAGAGAGAGGAAGAGAGAGAGAGAGACAGACAGAGAGATCACCATTTTTTTTCCTGTTGTAAGAGATCCAATAGTGGGGGTGCCTGGGTGGCTCAGTGGGTTAAAGCCTCTGCCTTAGGCTCAGGTCATGATCCCAGGGTCCTGGGATTGAGCGCCCGCATCAGGCTCTCTGCTCAGCAGGGAGCTTGCTTCCCTTCATCGCTCTCTGCCTACTTGTGATCTCTGCCTGTCAAATAAATAAATAGAATCTTAAAAAAAAGGGGGGGGGGCGCCTGGGTGGCTCAGTGGGTTAAGCCGCTGCCTTCGGCTTGGGTCGTGATCCCAGGTCCTGGGTTCGAGCCCCACGTCGGGCTTTCTGCTCAGCAGGGAGCCTGCTTCCTCCTCTCTCTCTGCCTGCCTCTCTGCCTACTTGTGATTTCTCTCTGTCAAATAAATAAATAAAATCTTTAAAAAAAAAAAAAAAGAGATCCAATAGTGAAACATTTCTGAAGAGTAGATCTTAGACACTCACAGGGGCTATCTCCTGCTACATCTCAAATTCTACCATGACAGAAGTTTCCCAGATTTCCTCATCTCTGAAGTGGATGCAATACCATCCACCTTACAGTCTTACTAATATCCTAAAAAGGCTTATTTAAATCAGAAATATTTACAGATGGATGCAATGAATGAAAACTCAATAGCATCCAACTTCTCAGGAAAACTTCTGGTGGACAGAACAGCAAAAGCCGGGAATGGCACCCACTGCAGGGCAGGAGTTCTTCCCAGTCCCACACGATCATGGGCCTTCCATCTAATACAGCGGCTCCGCACAGAGCCAGAGCTGGAAAGAAGGGACAGTTTACCCTAGAACGTCAAAATGGAAATTGAAGTAAATTTGCTGCAATTCTAAGCAAGACCAGCAACTCTCACAGTAGAAAAATATCAGCATAGGCAGTGCCCAGTTAGTAAATGAATGGTTTTCCAAAAGCTCATTTGTAAGTTGCATGTTTGAAACTTGGAATGAAAGCATTATTTTATGTCCCAAGCCAGCCCACAAACACTGATTGAACTTAAAATACTTCTGGCACACCACATATTTAGAGTGAAAACAGTAAAAAGCAATGTTTTTATATCACTTTAAAAATCTATCAAAATAGAAAAATTAAAATTAAAATAAATAAAAATCTATCAAAATTGCTTAGAAAAATAAATACACAGCTCATCACTAGCCAAATACAATAGTAATACAAAATATTGAAACCAGGTTTGAAAACTGAGAAGCTTTAACATTTATCCACCGAGTACCTTCTTTAATCCTCCAAATAAAGTGCCAATCTCCAGGGCAAACTGCCGGTCCAGCTCCTCTTCATGTTCTGACAAGAAAAACAGTGTTTCATTAGTCAGTTTTATTTAAAACTGGGTTGGTTTAAAAGGAGAGGCACTAAGAGAAATTGGAATATGTTCTGGAAAAGCTGTCTATGGACTGAGCTACAGACATGGAGACGTGTCAGACTCCTTGACCTTCTGCTCTAGTTTCCTGTGACCTAAGTTCCTGGAAATACAGAGTGGGGCTGATGGAAATGTCCCCTTCAACTTGTAATCAAGGTTACAAATGGAGAGGGATCAAGACACAAAGCTTCCAGCACCAGGAACCAAAGGTGGAATTAGTGCAAATGCCTCACCTCTATAGCTGGTGAAAAATTATTCTAAACAGATCACACCACAAAATGACAGTGATCATAGCCCCAGGATATGCACATAATGCTAACGAGATTATAAAATGAAATCCTATAATAGTAATAAGTATACAATTGGTTTAAAACAAAAAGTATTAACAAAATATTCATTCAAATACTTGCTAAGGGTGTGCAATAACCAGTCACACACTGTGATATACCAGGAATGAAACAAAACAAGATTGGCATGACCTTTGCCTGGGACTCCTGGTACCCCAGGGAAGAGAGACGAACCAATAATGATAAATTGCAATAGTGCTGATGCACGCCATGTAAGGAAGGAGGAGTGCTGAAGTGCCTGTGCGATGTCCCCTGACCAGCCCAAGGGGAATGGATGGAGCTCAAAAGAGTACACTGAACTGGAGATGAAGCGTGGGGCGTCTTCAGCATAAGGGTAGCGATGCAGCCACCAGAATGTCTGAGCTCACCCTAAAAGGCACAGGGTGCACAAACAAGGGAAAACCAGTCCTTATCAGACCAACAAACCTACAAAAACCACAGAAGAAACAAAAAGGAACTACCCAGAAAGATGGCAGGAAAACCAGGAAAGTGTGTCGTCATTAAAGGATGCTAGTTTCCCAGCGGGATCCAGGGACAGAGTCACACACTAGAGGAGCCCCAGCATCCAACCATGGGCAACACTGCCCTGGGAACAACAGGAAAGGGTGGGGTGGTGAGCACCAGCCCAGGGCGCCACATGGCCCAGCTCCAGGACAGAGTCCCACTGCATCCCATGGGGTGCAGGGGGCACTGTGGAGGTGTGGGATTACAGCCGGGCTCTGGTTCTTTCTGTTACAGCAGCACACAGGTCACATTGTGTGTTCAACTGTGCACAGACTCAAGTTCCAGGGAAGAGCCCACAAACAAAGGGCAAACTACTGCAGTCCAACAATCCTCTTGCCTCTTCTGTTTCGGGTTCACGAAAAGCAACCTCCAGAAACATCAGAATTGTGCAGAACTGAAACGAGGCAGAAACGTGTTTGGATGGTTTTGTTTTTGTTTTTTGCTTCTTTTTTAAAAGAGTACGTTCAGATTCAGAAGCAGTGAAATTTACATGCGAAAGCACCAGACTTCCTGAAACTGGAACGCAGCTCCCTCTAGTGGGAAAAAGGAATCCTACACAGGATACACCCTGTCTGGTGCCCGCAACTGAAATAAAGGCACAATTTTAAAAAGTAAAAAAAGATGAAATTAATTTTAGTATCTTTTATTTCCACACAGAATCAGTATTAAACAATTACCTATGAGTCATTTTACATCCCTTTTTCTTACTAATTCTTCAAAATCCAATATACATGCTATCCTTATAGCCCATCTCAATTTGAAGAGGCTACATTTTAAGTGCTGGGACAGCTAATGACTACAGTATTAGACAGCATGGCCAAAACCAAAAATCTTCTCTCAGGTTTGGAGAATTTTTACAACTCCCCGGGTCTGATTTCTTGACAACAAATGCTATACAACATCCATTCCTCTTTGGAATTCATGGTCCTGAAACGGTCTTAAGTTAGCTGAAACTGCGTGGCTACAGAATTTGGTTGCTATAGGAGAACGGCAGCTGAGAACGTGTAGTGGAAAATCTTTCCCCAAAGAGCTTCGGCCCTCAGAATTTCTCTGCTGCGACCTTTCATTAGAGAGCCCATATTCTCACTCAGAGCAAGTTTTCATCTTAGCTCACACACACTCAAGCAAAAGGACCCTGCAAATGGAGAGAAGCCTGCTTTGCCTGAGCAATTTTCTCCACACCACACAGGACTGACTGTTGGGCGAAGCAAGCTTTTTCTTCGAGGTGCCCTGGTTTTATTTCCCAAAATTCAGCGCTCCACAAAACTGCCTCAGAGCACAGAAATGAAGCAATTTCTGTTGATGAGCCCTCATTACTAAATCAGCTGTTGATTCTCCCCACTCCAACCACCACCCAACAAGAGGATACATCAAAGCCCCATTCTACCTACTGAGTGAGAGGATTTTCATTTTAATCGATGCCAATGAGCTGTGGTGGTAAACCATTTACTTGCAAGTGCTAACTAACCTACCCCTTTCACCCTCAACATTTTGATAGGAAACCATTTCTGGGGTGGGGTGGGGGTAATTAGAGGGCAATAATCGGGAAGGGGAGGAAACACACACACACACCCTTGTCTGACACAAGCCACTGCCAAGGACTAGCACACCCAATCATGGCTTAACATGTCCTGCTGTTTCTATGCATTTGAAAAATTCCAATCAGCTCCTACTGATTCTTTATTTCTCTAGGAAGCCGCCGGGTACGGCAGACTGTGGCAGTAAATGAGTAGAGAAAGGGAGCAGAAAAGATGGGCTTCTCCAGATAAGAGAATTTAACGATAACCAGCTCTCACAAATTCATATAAAAGGTCATAGAGAAGGATGAGAAGGTGCTGGTTTTCCCATGATAACTCTTGAGAAGTGGCTCCCCACCCCCCAATTCCCATAAGGGAATGAAAAGTTGATGTAGAAATAGCTCAAGCAAAAACAAATCATATATGTAAATAGGATACAAAGTGACATACAACATAAAAGGCCTTCAGATTTCCCTAATAAGGCTGCTCATCTATTACTCATCAGTGGGAATTCTGGGGTCTATCACTGCGAGCCACCAGGTACATGATCTGCATGGCAGTCCTTAGGGCTCCAGACTGAGATGGAAACATTCCAGCAAAGAAGAAACCATAAGCTCTGGGCATATTCTTTTGTGTTTGACAGAACAGAAGGGAGCACTAGCTGGAGGAGTAAGGAGCTGTGGAGTCTAATACGGAGGATTGCTTTCACATGCCCTCAGCTCAGGCCCTGTCCCAGGTCACTGTACACTGTGACAAGTTTACTACTGGTGTGAAGAAAGTCGACTAAGGGTGGGGAGCCTGGGTGGCTCAGTCAGTGATGCGTCCGCCTTCTGCTCAGGTCATGATCCTACGGTTCTGGGATCAAGCCCTCCGTCAGCAGGAAGCCTGCTTCTCTCTCTACCCAACTGCCTCGAGTGCTTGCTCGCTCTCTCTCTCGCTCGCTCTCTCAAATAAGTAAAATCTTAAAAAAAAAAAAAAAAAAAGTCAACCAACACTCTCCCGCCTTGAGGGCCAGTGTCCACATAGGAGAAGAAGGCCCACGTAAGCCTGAGAGGAAGGAGTGGGCCAGCAAGCTTGGATTCCCAGTAGGAAAGCCAGAGCTCTAACGTTTCCTAGGACCCTGGCCACACGTGACCAGGGAAGAGGGTGAGCCATAACATGAAGCCCTGCCCAACAGATCCCTCGGAGCCTGAGTGTGACACACACTTTCCATGCTGGCCATCAAGCCAGACTGCCCAGTCCTTGGCTCCTGCGGGAGCTATGCCCTTGGGTCCTTTCACGAAAGACCTGTTAACTGAAGGGCCCCTGGTGGCCCCTCCCATGGTTCCAAGGGCAAGGCCACCTGTTCAAAGACAGGACCAGGGGTAGCCTCCATTCCCCCCCAACCCAATGCCGCCCACCCTGAAATGGGCCCTCCAGAGTTGCCAGCTGTCTTGCAACCAAATTCTCTAGTCACAAAATCAAGTGGGAAAAGTTACCTCTTGTTTACAAAGCCCGCCCCTCATGAGAGGTTAGTGTGTTATGAACACAAAGAAGAATCTAAACGCACTGTTGTCTCCTTTCCTTATAAACAGAGACTAATGGTAAGTGACAACAACAGGGGTGTTTAGGAACAAACAGAAGGTAGAAGGTGAAAATGTTCAACTACAATTGTATTCCACTTTCAGAACACCTACTATATAAACACAGAAATTGGACGTGGCAATTCAAATAAATCATTTGTTCGTAGTTGCTTAAATATTGGGGCTTCCTGGTGCTACAGAGTTTATCTAGAGAAACATTTAACTCTGCTCACTCAAGATTTTTTAAAATGAAAATAAAGGGTCTGTGAAATGGAAATGCAAATTTGTGGAAAAATACCACTCTGTTTATAAAAATGTCCCCAATATGCAAGTTTTCAGGAAGAGAGCCAGGGCATAAAACTTGAACCTGGGCTCTGGAAAAGCCAAAAGGATCTAGCATGGCCTACTGTTCAATGGAGAGTAATTGTCACCAAAAAAAAAAAAAAAAAAAAAAAAAATTAGAATTTATAAATAAACCCAAGAGATTTTTTTTTTTTTTTTTTTTGAAAAAGAGAAGAAATCCACTAAGTAGACAAAACCTTTAGTAAATTCCCTAAAACAGAAAAAATGAGACATGGGTGATTCAAAACATTATATGATCTACAACTGGGTGTTCATACATTTGAAAATTTCAATGCAGAGGAAAAATGTAGGGGCACCTGGCTGCCTCACGCAACTCTTGATCTCAGGGTTGTGAGTTCGAGCCCCCATATTGGGTGTAAAAATTCCATAAAAATAAAATCTGAAAAAAAAATTTATATATATATCTCAAACTGACTTAAGAAAACCTAAATATAACCTGAAATAACTGAAAGGTACTGAAGTTTTCAGTGAATCTATTTCCAAGCACTCCATGCCTAGACTAGACAAACTTACAAATGAATATCAAACTTCGAAGCTCACGTCTCATGCACTATTTACACAGTTCCATAGCACACACAAAAAATAAACTTCCCCATTCATTTTATAAAGTTAATGCTGATGTTAAAATCTGATGAAATGAAAAATAAAACTACAGGCCAATGAATCTCACTTAGAAATTAGTAATTTAAAAAAACCTTGGAAACAAGCAGTTTATTTAAAAATACCATAGTCTTAGGTTTGTTGTAGAAACCCATATAAGCCATACTGGAATATGTATAACTTTAAAATAGGTCAACAACTTGAAAGGGAAAAACTTTGCAATCATCTGAATAGGTGCTTTAAAAATGAATTCAACATTCACTGCTGATTTTAAAAATTTAGTTAAAGGGAGCTAGCCAGATTCCTTAGCATAATTTAAAAAAAAAAAAAAGAAAAAAGGCAAAGTTTATTCACCTTTTCAGTAATGGTAAAAACAATATGGGAAATTCCATTAAAATTAGAATTAGAATAAAAATAGCATTCTTTCCCGACTACTGCATTGTTCTACGAGTCCCAGGTAAGCAATAATAGATGAAGCAAAACCATTAGCATGATCTGCAGATATTATCTAAACACAAAAATTAGGAAAATAAAAAATAAATAAATGGAACATTAAGAGAATTCAATAAATTGTTGGAATTTAACATACATAAACCAAAATAAATACCTTTAGATCAGAGATAATCAGCTACAAATTATAGGAAATATAACTGGAAAATTTCCCAATCATAAAAGGAAAAAAACAAAGACTCAAATGATCTGAATAGGAATTTTAGCAGGACGTATTATGAAGAAGACCAGCAACCTTTACTAAAGGAAATAACAGAAGACCCTGAATGAATAAAGAGAAAATGCCATTATCTGTGGATGGAAAAATATAATAATACTAATTATTTACAAATTTCTAGGGTTCCTAGAATTCTAATTAAAACGCAATGAGATTTTTTCAGAACAATTTCATATATGTATATAGAAGAATAAACCAGTAAGAATAGCTAAGTGAATACATTATATGTTAATAAAAAATAAATTAATTAATAAAAAAAAGAATAGCTAAGTGAGGAAATGAAGAATGATGAGTGGTAACTTATTCCACCAAATACTCAAGTATTTCATAAAGCAATTATTTATTTATTTATTTATTTGAGAGAGAGAGCACGGAGGGGGTGGTCAGAGGAAGAAGCAGACTCCCTACTGAGCAGGGAGCCTGATATGGGACTTGATCCTGGGACTCCAGAATCATAACCTGAGCTGAGGCAGTTGCTTAACCAACTGAGCCACCCAGGTGCCCTATAAAGCATTTTTAATTAAAACTCTGCAGTAATGAGGTACAAATTGATTGAGAAATCCACTGATATTCTCAGAAAAGAGAGCTCCCAACCCCAGAATCATGACCTGAGCCAAAGGCAGATGCCTAACCAACTGAGCCACCCAGGCAGCCCAAGAAGAAGTACTGCTGACACAATCTTCCTGGAGAACAGTCTGGGGAAGTCTGTCAAAAACCTTAAAAATATTCATGTAGTTTTACTCTGCAATTCCTCTTCTGCAAATCATTCTTCTGAAAATCCTTCTGAGAAAGCTCTCAGGTATGACACAATACAAATAGATTCCTTACAAAATAAGTGAGCTACGCATTCAACTCATACAGCTGGAATGAAAAGGAACAGAGCAAATCCAAAGAAACGATAAGAAATAATAAGAGCAGAAATTGGAGAACAAAAGGAAACAACTGAGAAACTGAACAAAGCCATAAGCTGGAAAGATCGCTAAGCTCTCTGACACAACTGATCAAAGCAAAAAAAAGAGGAGGAAGGGAGGAACGGAGACAATGTAAAACAAAATACACAGTAAGAGAGGAAAACAAAACTACAGAAGCAAAAAAATTTTAAATACAAGTATTATGAAGCACAATATACCAATCAAATGGAAAACCTACATAAATGCATAGATTCCTGGAAAGCTACAAAATGTCAAAATAGGTACAAGATGAAGTAAACTTGAATATAAATCAACAAATAATTGAAACAGTAGTCTAAGACTTCCCCTCCCAGCTGCTTTCCCAGGTGACCGCCAATCACTCAGGTTTTTACTGATGACAATCCTACTCTTTTCATTTCAAAAACTGCATCAAATTGATATGAACACAATATACAGGCTTTTTTTAGGTGGGAGCATTAACTCTTTCAAGGTTACAGCACGGCAGATCTCATCTTTCCTCAGGGTAAGTGTACGCAGAGGGACATAAAAGTGTTTCTACATCTACCGAACCACAAGGGCATCCCCTTGACCCAGCAGGTCCAGATTAGCCACCATGCTGCAGAGCTCGAGGGGAGCAGTCCCCAAGCATAGCAGATCACCACCACCCCAAGCCAAGGATTTCCATATGACTTAGAGATGTTCTACACCTGGTAGAGTCGGAAGGAAGAAAGGGTGTTCTGTTCAGTCCCTGCTGTGAATTTAGCAAAAGATTCCATTGGATGAAGGCCATTCAAGTTAGACTGCTGTCCCACACGGCCCAACAGCCCTGCCTCCCCAGACAGAGTGCAGTGAACAAGACGCCTGCCCCACACCCAGAGAAAGCAGCCGTGCAGATGCCCACTGGTGGCATTTCACTGAACAGGTAGGTTTTGAGCCTGTAATATGTTCTAGGCACTCTATTTACTCCAAATACAAGCATCCCAAAAAAAGTTTACAGAAGAGACAGTTTTCCCAGTGACCTACTTCTATCATGTGGCTAAGTAACACTTTTTCCTGAATTAGACAGTATGACATGGAGCCAAGAAGACTTAACATTGCACCATTAAACACACTTTGGCAAGACAGGGGGATCCGGCTTCCATGAGCTGAACTGGCAAAAGTATTAGAGAAAGAAGACATTTCTTGGGAGCAACCTGAGAAACACTTTGGCACTGACATTTAAAGGAAAAACAGAGGATGAAAGAAGCTTTGGGCTAGGGAGTGGTCACTAATAAGTCCAACAGCATGACAGCCTCTGGATCAGCTGAGGTGCAGAAAAGCTTCCTACTATCCACAGAAGGATCCCCTCACACCCACATCCCAGCAGCCAGCGTGACACAGAAAGGAAACATTTTGTTCCAATTCTTGGATAAAATTTTAAAAATTTTATTGTAGAGTAGACAAAAGGGCCTCCCCTTTTAAAGTGAGGTGCTTTAGTAATTATCATTAAATACAAGTGGCAGAATAGAACAAGATGTTGGGTCTCGAGTTGGACACCTCTGAGTTTAAACCCAGTTCCATTAGAACTTACTAGATGTAGGACCTTAAACTCTTTCAATCTCTGTATCCTCATCTGGGTGAAAAAGTACAGCACCCATTGTGAAAGACTCCTAGGATGGCGGCCATAAATTCCACTCACAGGCATGCTGCTCCAGCCATAAAAAGGCTAGACTACTCCCCTTGAATCTGGACTGGAGCTATGATTTGCTTTCACCAATAAATGAGGCAGAAGTGAACTGTACAACGTCCCAGGCTGAGCTTCAAGAGATCTGTAGCTTCTGTTTTTGTGCACTTGCAATACCCCTTCTTGAACCCAGCTGTCCTGCTATGAGAAATATAAGCCATGTGGAGAGTCATGCAGAGAGAACCTCTGCACACTTGGTGACAACTCCCCACTGAGGTCTTGGCCAGCCACATGAGTGAGGCACCAGATGACTGTAGTCCCAGCTAACACCACACAGAGCAGAAGATCTGCCCTGCTGAGTCCAGGAGAGGTTTGTCCAAAGGACAAAGACTCACAAAAATGAGTTAGTGTAATCCATAACATCAACAAGCAAAACACACACACACACACACACACACACACACACACACACACAAAACCACATGGTCATATCAATAGAGGCACAAAAGCATTTGACAAAATCCAACACTCATTTACAATTAAATACTCTCAGCGAACTAGAAACAGAAGGGAACTTTCTCAATTGGATTAAGAAACCTACAGTGAACATCAGAACATCAGAATGGTCAGAAAGTTTTCCTACTAAGATCAGAAAAATGGCAAAAGTGTCCCCTCTCACCCCTCCTTTTCAATATCATAATGGGAGTCTTAGTTAGTGCAACAAGAAAATGAAATGAAAGGTATATAGAATGGAGGGTTCCTAGACAGCTCAGTCAGTTAGGTATTTGCCTTCGGTTCAAGTCATGATCCCAGTGACCTGGGATCAAGCTCCCTTTCCCTCTGCCATTCCCCCCAGCTTGTGCTCTCTGGCTCTATCTCTGGTCAAATAAATAAATAAAATCTTAAAAAAAAAAGTATACTGAATGGAAAGGAAGAAAAACAATTGTCTTTGTATGCAGATAATACAAATACCTATGTAGAAAATCCAAAGAATCTACAAAAACACTCCTGGAACCAGTGAGTGATTATAGCAAGGTTGCAGGATACAAGATTTATACGCAAAAGTCGATTCCTTTTCTACAGATCAGCAATGAACAAGTGAAATTTACAATTAAGAACACAATACCATTTACATTAACACCCCCAAAAGTGAAATACTTAGGAATAAATCTAATATAAGTCGTGTGTTAGGAGAACTAGAAAACTCTTATGAAAACTAAAACAAAACAAAACAAAAAATTTGAGAGATATTCCATGTTCATGGACAGGAAGGCTCAATATTGTTAAGATGTCAGTTCTACTCAACTTTGTTTATAGATTCAATGCTAGCAAGTTCCCTTGTGGACATTGACAAAATGATTCTAAAGTTTATATGGAAAAGCAAAACATCCAGAATAGCCAAGAATAAAGTCAGAGGATTGATATCACTCAATTTCAAGACTTATTATAAAGCCTCAGTATTCAAGAGACTGTGGCACTGGAGAAAGAATAGACAAACAGATGAATGGAACAGATTAGAAAGCCCAGAAAAAGACCTGCATAAATTCAGTAAACTCACCTTTGACAGTACAACACAGGAAAGATAGTCTTTCAACAAATGCTGGACCTGGACATCCACATTCAAAAAAAATGAATCTATATGCAGACTTTACACCTATCCCAAAAATTAACTGAAAATGGATATTATAGATCTAAATATAAAATGGAATACTACTGAACTCCCAGAAGATAATGCAAGAGAAAATCTAGATGACCCTGGCTCTAGGAGGTACCTTTCAGATACCCAAGACACAATGTATTAAAGAAACAACTGATAAACTGGACTTAATCAAAATTTAAAATATCTTTTCTGCAAAAGACACTCTCAAGAGAATAGGTGACAAGCCAGAGGCTGGAAGAAAATATTTCAAAAATCCTATTATCCAAAATATACAAGGAACTACTAAAGCTCAAGAATAAGAAAATAGGGGCGCCTGGGTGGCTCAGTGGGTTGGGCCGCTGCCTTCGGCTCAGGTCATGATCCCAGGTCCTGGGTTCGAGCCCCATGTCGGGCTCTCTGCTCAGCAGGGAGCCTGCTTCCTCCTCTCTCTGCCTGCCTCTCTGCCTACTTGTGATTTCTCTCTGTCAAATAAATAAATAAAATCTTTAAAAAAAAAAAAAAAGAATAAGAAAATAAACAACCCAATTAAAAAATGGGCAAAAGACCTGAACAAACACCTCACCAGGGAAGATTAGATCTATATGGCAATGAGCACATGAAGATGCTCCACATCACGTCATCAGGGAAATGCAAGTTAAAACAATGAGATACTACTACACATGTACTAGAATGGCGAAAATCTGGAATACTAACATCCATTCATGGAAAAGACTACTGATGAGCTGCCATTCTTTCCTCCTCTATAACAGAACTCTTGAATTTAGCTGGATAACTGGACTTCCAACCAAAGATTACATTTACTTGCTCCCCTCACAGCTGATGTGGGTACAGGGCTGGGTTTTAGCAAATGGTATGTCAATGGACATGATGTAAGCAACTTTCAAGTCATATTCAGGAAAGAAGAAGGCCTCTCCTCCCCTCTCCTCCCCTCTCCACCCCTCTCCCTCCCCTCCCCTCCCCTTCCATTTCCTTCTGGGAGAAAAGGGAACATGACAGCTGGAGCTGAAGCAGTGACCTTACATCACGCAGTGAAGCCACATGATGAAGAAGGCAGAGGGACATGGTAGAAGGAGCCAGGCTCCTTGATGCTGTCTGGACATCATACCAGCCTTTGAACAGTTATGTTGGAGGTTGTGTTTCTGCTGCCAAAGCCTATCTTCGAAGTAACAGACCATCTCATAGGGCTGTTCTAAAGAATGAATGAGACAAGGTACATGTAGCATCTAATATGGTGCCTGACATAGAGCAGGATTAGCTCCCATACATGTGCCCTGGGAGGTCAGAGGCTCCAGCAGGGGAGTGCAACTACTTAGCTAGCTGGGACAAAAGATCAGTCCTCATCTACCGTAGCTGGTCTGTCTCTGCAACCAAGCCCATGGCTTTGAGTGGGACATCTGTCAGCTGGGAGAAAAGTCCATCCTGGGGATGCATATCCAAATCAGGCCCAGTGAGACTTAAGGAGGTAAGTGTTCAGAGTAGAGGGCTCTCAACTGTGCTTCCCAAAGCACTTTTACCATCTGAAGTGACTTTTCAGCATACTCTCCTGCCAAACTCCTCACAATAACATGCAATGTCTTTCACGGCCTTTCCCTGCTTTTTTAATCTAAGCTCAACTTCTACCGCTGTCCCCTCACACTCTACACCCTGGTCCCACTGAGTGGTTTGTAGTTGACAGACAATGCTATGCTTCCTAACACGCTAATGTTTTGTCCTTTTGCCTGCAAACTCGTCTCTTTCCACAGAGCTTCTGATGTCTCCTCTATTAAGCTGGCTCTGGTTGTATCTTATGAAAAAGCCCAGAGTCCTATAGCCTGAATAGCCACCAAGCTAAAGATGATGTTTTCCAGCCTCCCAGCTGTGTCCAAAAGACCTGGCACTGGCCAAGTGCGGGTGAGCAGAAGCGATAAGGGTAACGTGCTGAGCTCTCCTTAAAGGACAGGAGGATTCCCACCCCCTTTCCTATGTGCTGGGATGTGGATTTGATGATGATTCTTCTTCAACAAGCATACAAAGCACTAAACACAGCAGAACAAAAGGACAAAAGGAATCTGGGCCTCCAACACCATGAGCTGCCTGCACATGTCTGAGAGCAATGATGATGGAAGGGAGATGGAAGAGGTTACTGCAGGTCACCTCCACAGCCTTCAGTAGCGATTGAATCAAACCCTCCCTCCTCTTACAGGATCCCGTTCAAGATCTGGGATTGGGGTAGAAAATCGTGTTGACTCAGATCATAAACTCCAAGCATCCCAGAGAGGGGAAAGCAAAGTAGGGTCCAAGTCATCCCAAGCCCACTAGACAATCTTCCGGAGTCTTCTATCTCTGAGTACTTCCTTCCCCCTTGCTTTCTAGATAGAAGGTCAGGAAAGTTGGGATCTTACCTCTGGAAGCTTTGTAAACTTCATAGAAAGAATATAAGTGGAAGCCTAGTGAAGCCAACAGGTAAAAAGACAGTTCCCATCGGGGCAGCATTGTTCCTTGTGAAGAAGGGTCCAGGCAGACACACTGAAAGTTTCTAGAAAGAGAAACAGAAATAAAAACATTAAGCCATAGACATGACACTAGGAAATGGCATATTAGTTCACTTGCTGTCTAAGGGATCCGTCACTGTTTAAAGTAATAGAGACAGAGCCCCAGTTATACTTCCTTCTGCCTTATGCATCCTGCATCCAAAATGTGTGTGCACACACACACACATGCCCTGCCTTCCTTGGGGTGGGCAGGTCTTCCCTAGGAGCTCCCACAGCCCCCAATCTGCCTCCCATCAGAATGCACACCAGACAGTCATGTGCTCCATGCCAGACAGGACTGGCTCCCCCTGTGGGATGGACCATTGGAGAACAGGGACCCTGATCTCTGCATCCCCAGTACCCAACGCAGGGTGTAGAATGTAGTGAGAGGGGACTAGTGCTCCATGAACAATAAATGGCTTCAAATCTTAAATAAAAGTACAGATCCTCTCCAAACCTGTTGTTAAGGCAACAGCCTTAACCTCCTCGTTCTCCCCTTCATAGGTCATTCCACAGTTGTTTACATGAATGGGTGAATGAAAGCTGCCATCTTCCATCTTACGTAAACTTCTTAAAGGGAAGTGAATCACATGACCCCCAGCAGCTGTGGCGGACACTGCTAGCTGCCCACCCCACAATATTTAGTCTCCCTTCATACACAGTAATGTAATTTTTATCTGAATGCATGGATGCTAAGCTCAACTGTATAGTGTAGCCACGTGTGGGAATTTGAATAGTTCTGGCTGCAAGGCTGTGGTCATGTCCTTCCTGCTGGCCAGAGCTGGAACAGCCACCTTGGGCCAAGAGGTGAGAGCCGTGTGGGAAAACAAGACTGAGGAGCCTCAGTTCTTGACTCCATGTACCACCCCACCCCCAAAACCGCCCCAGACCATTTATGTCTGGACTAGTACATGAAAGAGAAATGCACTTCCAAATAGTTTCAGCCTCTGCTATTCTCAGTCTCTCTCTAACGGCAGCCATGTCTATATGCTAAGTATTAGAGCAGGTGATAGGAAGTCCTAAAATTCTACAAATTAAATGATCAGCTCCCAAATAACAAAGAGTTAGTTAAATGGCTCTCAGGGCTTTAGTGAAGCCTCTCAAATATGTCTCACAATGGATGCCAAATAAGGAGCAAAATTTTAAGCCCAAGCAAGCATTTCTCATGTGAGACAGTAATGCCAAGAATCAGAATTCACACATCTCATTTTATTGAATGATCACCCTAAGGAACAAAGAGAAGCAAGAGAGACAGGCATGTTACAGATGAAAAATGTGAAGCAGAGTAAGACCGCACATTGAGAAATAACTGAGCCAGGGCTCAAACCCAGGTCCTGGGCCCACTGAGACTCCATGCTTCCCCTCAGCCACAGCCAGCCCCATTAATGCCAGTTTAAAAAGTCACTTGTCTCTATAGCTTGGCTCATAATCTACCATGCACAAACTCCTTTCTTCAAGCCAAGAGAGACAGAGCAGAAAAAGATAAACTTTGGCTTTCAGAAAATAGGAGGTCAGAGTCAGCGGTCCTCTACCCAGAGTACCAACTGGCAATGACCTAAAAGTTGCTCAGGCAGTTTGGCCTCCTGCCACCTCAG
Organism: Enhydra lutris kenyoni; assembly: GCF_002288905.1. Lineage (NCBI taxonomy): Eukaryota > Metazoa > Chordata > Mammalia > Carnivora > Mustelidae > Enhydra > Enhydra lutris. The sequence goes on from NW_019154175.1 coordinate 974,721, forward strand.
GGATCCAGAAGCAGGCACTTACGCTTTCAATCACAAACACTCTCAAACCCTCAACAATGCCTTCTCAGGTCCCCTTGCTATTTTTCAGAACCACTTCTAGCTTTAAACACTTCTACTCAAACTTAATTTTAAATACCTGGCATCTAAAATCTAAATACCTGGCATTTAAAATTCTAGGCATAGGGGCGCGTGGGTGGATCAGTGGGTTGAAGCCTTTGCCTTGGGCTCGGGTAATGATCCCAGGGTCCTGGGGTCGAGCCTCGCGTCGGGCTCTCTACTCGGCGGGAAGCCTGCTTCTTCCACTCTCTTTCTCTGCCTGCCTCTCTGCCTACTTGTGATCTCTGTCAAATAAATAAATAAATTCTTTGAAAAAAAAAAAATAAAATTCTAGGCATTTTAAATACCTAGAATATCTTAGAATCTCTTTGTAGAATTTTGTGGGAATATGGTAGTCTTCCCTTTAGTGGGAAGTTACCTTTAGCCTCTGCGTTTTAGTTTGTCTCCTTTCAAAGGATGTTGGTATTACATTGGATGGGACTCCTCACCTCCATTAAGAATATGTGATTAGCAAAGTCTGAACCCCTAAAAATGCTACTGAAATGTGAACATAATCTTAGAGATGAAAGGAAAGTTCTGGAAGCCCTACTGTTTAGAAGCTTTCCAGGGACATTCTCTTCTAGGACAATTCCTTTGCATTAATGAACTGTGGGGAACGAAAAAATTCAGTGTTAAAACATTTCCCTTTCTGGAGCTCTTAGCTATACTGTGTATGTTTTGCAGACACCTACACAAAGATACATCGTTACAAGCAACAAAGCAGTGGGGCTGCCTCTTCCCATTTAAAATGTGGAGACTGGGGCGCCTGAGTGGTTCAGTCGGTTAAGTATCTGCCTTTAGCTCAGGTCATTATCCCGGGGTCCTGGGAATTATCCTGGGGTCCTGGGATCAAGCCTCACATTAGGCACCCTGCTCAAAGGGGAGTCTGCATCTCTCTCTCTCCCCTTGCTGTTGCCTCCACTTGTGCTCTGTCAAATAAATAAAATCTTTAAAAATAAATAAAATAAAATGTGGAGACTAGACCAAATAACCTCCACGACCACCACACACTCACTCACATGTCCTTCTTAACAGGTCCTTCTTCCCTATACCTCTCTTTTCAGCTCTTGCCCACCTATCTCAAGAAAATTCTTCTCCTCAGTGTTTTATTCTGTATTCATTTCAGCTGTGCCCTTAGAAAGCAAATCAGAGTAGATATGTTTAAAGAATTTAACAACCCAACAGTATCAAAGAAAAGGCAAGTTGGACATTGGGGAATGTAACTATAACTTTTAATTATCCAAACCCATAAAGGTTCCTAAATACGCTCAGAAAGTTCTCAAGTTTCCATTTCTCATTCTCTAAACAAGCATGCTCTTTTTTAGGGATAGGCTATCATGATGAAATCAAAGAGGTCCTTACTCAAACATGTTAGTAATGCTTCTTTTCTGTTGTTCACCTACAGATCCTGTCCTGCAATAGCATTATCAGCTTAGTGGGTATCTATCTATGAGACAGCCTAGAACCTAATCACCATTTGTAAATTACTTCTATAGGAAAAGCCAACTGAGAGCAGAGCAGCATAGCCTGAGTTTGAGTAAATGCCAACCTGATTACTCTATGTAACTGAGGCTGTGCCACTGACATGTGAGAGCTAAGGAGAGAGGCCGGGATGTATGATGGGAAAGGGATGGGGCCCGGGAACTCTGCCACCTTCATGGGAATACTGGTCAGTGAAGTACAAATGTGAAGAAGTACAAACATAGATAGTGGAGGTGAAGGGAGAGTGGGAGCCACGTGGCAGAGGGTCTTAAACATAAAGAATTGCAAGTTTGCATTTGATTTGCTGAAGAAAACTCAGGCGTGTGAGCCCGTACATTTAGCTATTTGAGTGAAGCTTCAGGAAGAAGCCCTTTGACAGTGTGATCATCTGGAGGCAAGGAGAGCAGCGATTCAGGAGGAAGCAGAGAGAAAGTTCTAGAACCAAGCAACACAAATAAAGCAAAATTAAGTCATACCTGACATGAAACCAGTCCAGGAAGCAGGATTGAAAAAGAAGAAAACAAAGAACATATAACAGCAACTCCAAAGCTGTAAGATCACAGTATCTCAAAGCCAAATATTATTGATGAGAGTAGACTATTTGAGGCAAATGAAGACAAAGAGAGAAAGTAGATTTAATATCAGGTGTTGGAAGGAAATCATAGCAGGTTTCTCTGGGATCAAAGGAAAAGAAGTCAAACCGGAGCAACAAGGAATTTCACCTGCATATAGGGGTAAGAGCCCGTGAGGCTAGGTAGTTCAAAAACGCATTTCTCTGGGGCTTACAGAACTCCAGAGGCCCACAGAATAAAATCCTAGCTATAAAAATGGCAAGAATTCCTCAGCTAACAGAGTTTTCTCTATACTGAAGAAACATACATTTGCGTTTACTTTGTAATTTAACACTCCACCTGCTTTCAAAGACATCATCTACTCTACTCCTCACCAGGAAGGCTAACGGTTAGCTCTTTTTCAGGAATCAGAATCCTGCTCAGGGAAAGGCAGTGATCTGCCCAAGCGCACAGAGAAGCCAGTGATGGCGCAAAAACCGAACCCAACTCCCCAGCTCCCACTCTTTCACAGACAGAAATCCTGTTCCTTAATCTTGGCAGAGAAGCACAGCTCACTATGCCAAAGCCAAAAATGTGCATAAACATAACTTCTGTAAGATGCTTTCCCCCGGCAATTTCCAATATCACTTCAAATGTATCTTTATTTTTGATGCATGCTACAAATGGATTCCAACACTTCCATTTTAAATGTTTTCTGCTCCTTGGTCTTGATATTTCCAGTGCTGAATGAGCTATAACCACATACCCACATGCACCAGAGGACTTTCAAAACCGCACTCTCAGCACTGAGCTAATAATGGTTGGGTACCAGCATCACCATCGTCACTTCTACCAATTACCAGTTGCTCAATGTCCTAAACTGAAATTTTCCTCCACTTAGTTTTCTTATACTTTAGTAACAGCTGTACTATAAGCACTATTTATAGGCTACTTATGCTAAGCAAGCACTTTACAAGTATCATATCATTTAATCTTTATAACAACTTCTCAAGGTTGGTACTTCTGGTATCCTCATTTAACACAAAAGAAAACCAAAGCCCAGAAAGGTCAAGAAACTTGCCCCAGGTCACACAGCTGGTAAGCAGCAGAGCTTAGCTTCATACCCACCAAGTCTAACTTCAGAGCCTTCCCTCAGCCCTATTTTTTTAAATTAACATACAATGTATTATTTGTTTCAGGGGTACAGGTCTGTGATTCAGCCACCTCCCTATTCTTACGAGGGGACCTGATTCGTTTTTTTCCGTGTCTATGATGAAATCAATCCATCAGGAAAGCTAGAGAGTTATACAAGCTACATACAAGCAAAAGAAAATTTTAAAGTCATGCGTAATTTAGATACTCCCTAGGAAGAAAATTTGTAAATCAACTGGATGTAATCAAAACACACATGAACCATCTAACTCACACTTTCCTTAAAAGACTGACTGAAGAAGACAAACTAAACCAATGTATTCAGATATAAGAAGGGAAAGTCAGCAGTCACATAGAGAGATGGGCTGAGTAAAATTGAAATAATTCTAAATTTAGAAACAAATGAGCACTCTGGAAGTCGCAAAGTAATAGAAGTAAAAAGAGCACATGCACACTGAAATGACAATGGCTTTGGAGAGAATGAAAGAGTAGGATAATATTCTAGCACATTTGGAAAAATTATGAGACTTGCCCCTTTGTTTGATGAAACAAACTTATTTTGCATAATACAAACCATAGGACTCTCACGAGGAAACCCAAATGCAGAAACACTGTGTCCTCTCAGTTTTTGCCAAACCCTATTTAGGAGTCTTACAAAGAGTCTTATTCCTTTACTATGTAATACTAACAAAAAATACTTCTCCAAACCCAGAAAGGCTTCACTAATAGAGTGATGATGGTGGCTTGGAGGAGGTCCGCTGGACAGGACAGAACATCTAATTACAGAATATTTTAAAATACAGACACTACTTCCAAACATGCACCAAAATATCATGTATCAGTTATGTCTCACTGCACCATAAACCACCCCAACACATAGTGGCTTAAAACAACAAAGATCCCTTTTCTTCGTGATTCTGTGGGATGGCTATGTGGGCCATTCTCCTGCTCTTACCTGGCATCACTCACGTCACCAAGTCACCACACAGCTCAGCAGGGGCTGGAAGGGCCAGCATGACCTCCCCCATTCCTAGCATTTGGTGCTAATTCTCAGCCAGGTGCAGCGCTTCTCTTCCACACAGATCTGGCTGCTCCAGGAGGCCCGACCCTTCCCAGCACAGTGGCTTTGGGGGTTAAAAAGAACAAAGGCAGGAGGGGCAAGGTCTCCTAAGGACCAGGCTCCAAAATTCACAGAACACTGTGCTGGTCCAGAGACCAGTCCAGATTCAAGTGAGAAGAAGGATTCTACCTCATTAGGAGAGCACAGCAATGGCACCTTCAAAGGGGGCAGGGACACAGCCTACCACACCAGTATGTGAGAAGTTCTGGAAAGTCAGTGGGAAAACTGCAGTTCACAAGGGAGCTTTAGTACATGAAATGTCACAAAGATTGATTATTTGTATATAAAATGAAAAAAAAAATAATTATTTCCCCTAGATCAGAACTGCAAAATCACTAAGGACCCTGCTGTCACCTGATCTAATCTCTAGTCAGTTTGGGAATTCCTTTTACAAAAACCTACCTGACCATTTCCAGTAACATCAAGAGGCAGAGAAACTTTTTGTAAGCAGTTCTGGTTATTATCCTATTTTTCCTCAAATCAAGTCAAAAACTGGTCCCTCTATTTTTTTTTAAGATTTTATTTATTTGACAGAGAGATCACAAAGAGGCAGAGAGGCAGGCAGAGAGAGAGGAGGAAGCAGGCTCCCTGCTGAGCAGGGAGCCTGATGCGGGGCTCGATCCCAGGACCCCGGGATCATGACCCAAGCCGAAGGCAGAGGCTTAACCCACTGAACCACCCAGGCACCCCTGGTCCCTCTATTTTTAAAAACTTTTTGTCAGTAGTCTGAAGTTTGTACCTTCTGGAACTAAAGGCATGGAGGCAGGGTAATGGGATTACGTGGAGATGGCTGTGGTGTCAGAATTCCAAAGTTCCAATCCCAGCTCCAGCTTCGCTACTTCATAGCTGTATGCCCTAAGACAAGTTGCATAACCTTCCCATGCCTCAATCTCCTTATGTATAAACAGGGATGGGGCACCCGGGTGGCTCAGTGGGTTAAGTCTCTGCCTTTGGCTCAGGTCATGATCTCAGGGTCCTGGGATTGGGCCCCACTTTGGGCTCCCTGCTCAGTGGGGAGCCCGCTTCCCCCTCTCTCTCTGCCTGCCTCTCTGTCTACTTGTGATCTCTGTCAAATAAATAAACAAAATCTTAAAAAAAAAAAAAAAACAGGGTTAACAGCAATTGCTGTAAGGATCAGATGAACTTACAAAGTGGTAGAACAGTGCTTTGGTTCTGTTCTAAAATGTAATTCTTTTTGTTTGTTTTTTTAAATTTTAATTTAATTTTATTTTTTTATAAACATATAATATACTTTTATCCCCAGGGGTACAGGTCTGTGAATCGCCAGGTTTACACACTTCACAGCAATTCTTTTTGTTTTTAATGTTGCTATTATACTAAAAAGGCTTAATTGTTTTCTCCAATAATACTTCTTCAAATATTTAAAGATAATTAATGCCACACACTCCATCCCAAACCTTCTTCCAGGACAAACATTCATGATTCCTTCAACCATTTCTTCAGTGACTTAGTTCCTCGACCCTTTACCATTAATCAGTTGTCTCTGTATAGTACAGGTGTCTAGACCTGAACCTAAAACTCCAAATGTAGCAGACAGTAGGGACCGTGACTTCTATTCTTCCATTAACTATACTTTTAAAAAAAGAAATCTAGATGCATTTCTTCATTCAGCAAGTATCAGTGAGCTCCTAGTGAGATTCAGGAAACTTATTTGTGAGACAAAATATAAAATCCCATCTGGGAAAGCCCTCAAATAGGGTACTCCCAGAAATGTCCATGTGTTAATTCCTGGAGCCTATAATATAGTTCCTTACAAAACAAAGGGATTTTGCATTTGTCATTAAGCAAAAGATGGGGACATTAGCCCTGACCATCCACTTAGGCCCAGTGCAATCGCAAGGGTCCTTCTGGGAGGGTCCGGGACAGAGAAGATGGGATAATGGAAGCAGAGGTTAGCGTAATGTGCTCTGAAGATGAAGGAAGGGCTCACAAGCAAAGACATGGAGGCAGCCTCAAAAGGCAACAACAAAAGAGTCTGCCCTAGAGCCTCCAAGAAGGAGTGCAGCCCTGCCTACACATTTTGGACTTCTGACCTCCAGAAGTGATAATAAACTTCTGCTTTAAGCCATTATGTTTGTAGTAATTTGTTACAGAAACAATAGGAAACTAACATGCCACACCTGCCTGGTGGAGGAAAGTATCTAACCAAAAGGATTTACATTAAAAAAAAAATCAGAATATTTTTAATTCAACTGTTATAAAACTTAAACTGTAAGAAAATTAAATCTAAAACAAAATTTTGTGTTCAGTTCCCACCTTGGCATTTTTTTGGCTTCTACCTCGCACTGGTAACAGTCTCAATATCAAACAAAGCTCTAGGTCTTTTTATAGGAACTGCCATTAAGCCAGACCTCTGTTGTTAAAGAGTGCGGGAAAGGAGTCACTTTTTTAAGTCCCTAATTCACAAAAGGTACTAATGTGCTATTATATGGTCTCTCATGAAAATTCTTAACCTACTTTAAGCCTTTTTAATCACCAGGAATCATGCCAACTACATCTTACACTCCCCAGATTAGGGGCATCTGAATGAACCAAATATTTTATAATATACTACTTTAAGTAAACTTTACATTAAAATGTACCTAAAATTAATTTAAATTTTTTAAAATTAGTTAAAATTTTAAAAATTAAGATTTTCAAAAAGCAGATTCACTACAGTCATTGCCACTAAGATTAAAAATCAAATGCCTTGGGGTGCCTGGGTGGCTCAATGGGTTAAACCTCTGCTTTCAGCTCAGGTCATGATCTCAGGGTCCTGGGATTGAGCCCCACATCGGGCTCTCCGCTCAGTGGGGAGCCTGCTTCCCCCTCTCTCTCTGCCTGCCTCTCAGCCTACTTGTGATCTCTCTCTCTGTCAAATGAATAAATTTAAAAAAAAATCTTAAAAAATTAAATGCCTCAAAATTCCCCTAGCCTGACTTCTATCATCTTATTCAGTTGGGCCTGTTTTTGAACCCACTCTGCTGTTTCTACCTTCCTTTTGTTCAGCTTCATGCGAGGCTCATCCACAATCTGTTCTCATTCTCATTACTGAAGAGAAGTCCATTTGTATAAACTAAGCAGTTGTCCATTCCACTACTCGTGAACATATGGGTTGTTTCCAACTTGAGGCCATTTTGAATAACAGTGTTCTGTACATTCTTTGACATGTCTTTCAGTATCCACATGTCTGCTGTGTTTATCCAAGAATGGAGTAGCTGGGTCATAGGAGATATAGATGTCCAGCTATAGTAAATGATACACCAAACAATTTCCAGGACAGTTGCACTAAGTTTTATACCCAGCAGCAATGTATGAGAGTTCCAGTTTGTCCACAACCCAACCAGGACAGGTATCCCCCACTTTCTGAAAGGTCAGATTATACCACTTTGCTTTTACAAAAGACCTACATTAGTAGCTATTTTTGTTAACCGAAAGAAATACAAAGATTTCCACTTCTACAGAAAAACGCAAGAGGAGACAATGGCACTCCATGTTTGTTTTGCAGCCAGCACTTACAGAGGGAGCACACCCCCCCAGCAGCAAGAGTGGCCCCGGGCTCCTTCCCGGGAAACTACTACGCTGAGGGTCTCAACATCATGTCACCAGAGCTCTGAACTCTGCCTGTGAACATCTGTGCTTGGCCTTCATTTATTCTGTGCATCCACCAGCGAAATGTATCCTAAGGTATCAGAAAAACTTAAGAGGGATTATTTTGGGGGTCTGGAATGCTCAAAAATTTTCCATATAAATTAATGGTAATTTCTCCTTTGCTTCACATTTCAGCTTATGAAAGATTTTACAGGAACGCTCTGCTTTTGGATAGCGGAGGAAGCCTGCATATACTTAGCCCTCACTCTGGTGAGTATAGAATGATAACGCATTCTCATTTTAATTTGCATTTTCCTAATGACTAATGAGGTTAACCATCTTTTCATGTGCTTAAGAATTTGGATATCTTCCTTTGGGAAGTGACTTGCCCATTTTCCTATTGGGCTGTCCATTTTTTTCCCTAATGATTTGCAGAAGTTGTTTCTACACTGTGGGTAGGAGTTCTGTATTGGATATATGTAATTACAAATATCTTCACCATTCTGTAGCTTACTTCCCACTCTCCTTATGGAATCTTTAAATGAACAGAAGTTCTTACCAATCTTGTTCCTTTATAATTGGTTGCTTTTTGTGTCCTATCCCACAAACTTTTGACTGTCTCTAGGTAATAAAGATATTTTACTTTGCTTTCTTCCAGAAGCTTTATTATTTCAGCTTTCACATTTAGGTATGTGATATATCTTAATTACTATTTATATATGGGATGAGGTAGATGACCAAGATTCATTTTGTTCAATGGAGATCCAGTTGGCCTAGCATCATTAACTGAAAAGGCCATAGTTTCTCCAGTGCACTGAGGTGTCACTTCTGTCACAGACCACACATACATGTGATATAAGTCTGATTATGGATTCACTACTCAGTTCCATGGTCTGTCTAGCATAGTGCCAATACCATACTAGCATATTATGTATTGATCTAGACATCCAAATTTACTTTTTCTTAGATTATCTAGAATTTCCAAATAAACTTTAGAACTGGCTTATCAACTTCTATTTTTGAGAAGACATCTGCTAGAATTGTGATTGGGATTGTGCTAAATCTATAGACTCATTTGCAGAGCAATGACATATTCTCCATTGTTTAAATCTTTAATTTTTCTCATTAATGTTTTAGCTTGCAAAAAGTTTTTATCATGAATCGGTGTTCAATTTTGTCAAATAATTTTTCTCCTTTATGTGTATGTAATTAAATTACATTTGACTTTCTGATGTCAGCCAAAGTTTCCCTTCCTAGAGTAAGTCCAAATTGGTCATGGTTTAGTCTCCTTTAGATGATTTACCAATACATCATTAAGACTTCTGCATCTTTTGTGTGAGACTATAACCTGGAATTTTCTTGTAAATTTCTTCCTCATCATGCTTTAATAACCAGATTATGCTGGCCTCATAAAAGCTGCCAGGAAGTGTTTCCTTTTTCAGTTTTTTAAATGTTTGGACTATTTCCCTTATGAAATCATGTGGGTTTGGAAATTTTGCTTTGGAACGGATTTTAACAACAAATTTAATTTCTTTAATAGATACAGGACTATTTTGCTTTTCTAGTTCTTATGTCTTAGTTAAGGTTTTTTTTTTTAAAGTATCCATTTCATCTTAACTTTCCAACATATTACCAGAATTATTCACATTTAAAATCTTTTAAATGTTTTGGGGATATATAGTGAGAACACCTTTTTTCTTCTCTGGCACTGGTAATATCATACTCCATTAAGGTTTACAGGCACTCTCAAAAAAAAAAAAAAAAAAAAATTATCCTGCACTGTGTGACGCATAGCCACTAACACAAGAATATTCTCCAGCAGAATTATCCACAGGAGCAGAGCAGAGTTTATATTGACTATAAACAATTCAACAATTCCCTCTCAACAGCTTTTATCACTAGAAATAACTGAAACTGAGTAAAAGGAGACACTAACTGAAAGAGAAAGAAATGGGTATTTGTAACGCTCTAGGGTGTCCAGCAAATACTCAGAAGAAAAACAACCACTAAGTAGGGTTTGTAACCTCAGATACCCACCCCACCATCTCCAAGACATCCATAGGTAGAATTCAGGAGGCCACAAACCTATAAATTCACTCATACAGCTTTATTTTCATGAACTTCTAGAACAACTGCAGGATTTTTATAAATATGACAACAAACCATATTAGGAGTTCTGGCAACTTTGTCACCAATAGAAATCAGATACTTTCGTTACACAGTGCAGTTACTGCAAATATTGGGAAATATCATTTATGTGGGCATCACTACTTTGAAATTATGAGTTATTTGATACAGCTGAATTTTGTTACTTAGTGCATCACTAAACACAAAATACTCTTATCACAAATGTGGGGGTTTGTTACACTATTCAGATAACTGTTTCAATGTAATTTGTAACTCTATTAATTTTTTAATGCCTTCTAAAAATTGGCCTCCCCAGAGGTCCATTCATGTGTGTGTATACAAACACACACACATGCACTCACACTTAAAAATCTTACAAGGAATTAAGGATTTCACCCAAGGGAAGCAACTCCAAAGCAAAAATCAAGGAGAATCTTCCCTTGGCCAGGCCCTCGGCTGCGAGCAGGAAACAGACAAGTAAGGCCTGGGCTGGCTAGTTTTTGATGTTACCTACAGAGTTCCTACCAACATCTAGCCTCCCACGATGATGACTGGTCCCTCGGAGACTCAGCCTCGACCCTAAGTTAGTCTATCTAACCTGCTTCCCAAGGAGGGAGCAAAATAAATAATAGATACAGCACAGGCTTTGATCCAGAAAACGGAGTGTAAAACTCAGCCCTGAAATCTACTAGTCTGTGCCTTTGGCATCTCCTCTCTTCTGTCGTGAAAAGGGATAACACTACCTATCATCCCTGGTAATTGTAATTTAGGCACAGGGGATTCACAGCACCTGACAAGCACATCGGCCTTGTTAGTATTAGTTGAATCTTTCAGGTCAGAACTAATTGTCCTTGTTCTATACTAATCACAATTACGGACTGCCACAGAGAAAAAGGGGATAAGAATTATAGGAAAGATGGAGCATGAAGAATGGAAGCGGCGGGAAGACTGTACTTGGTTCTTCAAATTCCAATATAAAAACCACCCCCTCAGTGAAGCCTTCGCTTTCGTCTCCTGTACTCACGGCACTTAAGTAAGCCCTTAATAGCGCCTAAGCGCCCAGCTCTGAAAGTGAATGCATGAATGAGGAATACAGCACTGAAAGAGACAGACACAGTGAGTCTAATCCCCATAAAATGCAAACCACCAAGGACGCCAGTCCCCTAGTAGCACAGCTCTGATCAAAAGCCATGAACCAAGGAAGCAGCACATTTCTTAACACCAAGGCCACCCCAATACCTGGACTGCCCGGGGCGGTGGCGGGGGGGGGGGGGGCTTTCCATGTAAAGACCGGTGCCACCTGCAGGCTAGACTTTGAAGACGGCACCTGAGTCTGAAGAGTAGAAACCAAAATAAATTAACTTCGGGGGTCACTTGAGCCGTAGCAGTAGGACCAGCACTGGCGCACGTCCAGCACTGCCTGGGGGACCGGCGGAAACTAGGGACCAACCCCGGAGAGAGAGGCCGCTGGCGGGGGCGTGCGCGGACTCCGCCCGGCCTGCGGGAGCCCGGCCACAGCGCCGGGAGCCCGGCCACAGCGCCGGGAGCCCGGCCACAGCGCCGGGAGCCCGGCCACAGCGC